>NC_060145.1:393329035-393652249 GCF_021461385.2 Schistocerca piceifrons
CCTGCATCATTCTGGATCTGCTCACTGTATTCATCTCTTGGTCTCCCTCTACCATTTTTCCGACCACGTTTCCCTCCAGTGATCTCTTGCTGACCCAGAATGTGTCCTACCAACCGATCCCATCTTCTAGTCAGGTTGTGCCACAAATTTCTTTTTCTCACCAGTTCTGTTCAGTACTTCCTTATTAGTTACGTGATCTACCCATCCAAACACCACCATTCCATGTTTCACTTCCACATATGACTATACTCCATACAAATACTTTCAAAGAGGCCTTTTTGGCACTTAGATCTATACTCTATGTTAACAAATTTCTCTTCTTCAGAAAAGATTTTCTTGCCGCCACCAGTCTACATTTTATATCCTCTCTATTTCGGCCATCATTAGTTATTTTGCTGCCCAAATAGCAAAGCTCTTCTACCACTTTAAGCGTATAATTCCCAAATCTAGTTCTCTTAGCAGCATCTTATTTAATTCGACTAAATTCCATTATCCTCGTGTAGCAGTTGTTGATGTTCATCTTATATCTTCATTCCAAGACACTGTCCATTCCATTCAATTGCTCTTCCAAATCCTTTGCTGTCTTTGAGACAATTACTATGTCATCATCAAACCTGGACTTTGATTCCTATTCCATTTTTTTTTTTTTTTGTTTCCTTTACTGCTTGCTCGGTTTACTCCATATCTTTTTTGTTTCCTGTACTGCTTGCGCGGTGTACAGATTGAATCGGGAATAGGCTACAATCCTGTCTCACTCCCTTCTCAATCATTTCTTCGCTTTCGTGCCCTTCGACACTTTATAACTGCCGTCCCGTTTCTAAACGAGTTGCAAATAGCCTTCCATCCCTCGTATTTTACCCCTGCTATCATCAGCATTTCAAAGAGAGTATTCCAGTCAACATTGTCAAAAGATTTCTCTAAGTCAACCAACACTATAAACGTATGCTTGCCTTTCCGTAACCCATATTCTACGAGAAACCGTGGACTATGTATTGCGTCGCGTGTTCCTGTCAGCATCTACTTTCTTTGGAACTGGAATTGTTATATTCTTCTTGAAATCCGAAGGTATTTCGCATCTCACATACTTCTTGCTCAATGGATGGAAGTGTTCTGTCATGTCTGGCTCTCCCAAGGCTATCAATTGTTGTAATGGAATGTTGTCTACGCCAAAGGCCTTCTCTCGACTTAGGTCTTTCAGTGCTCTGTCAAATTCTTCATGCAGTATCTTAATCCTGTGTCATCTTCATCTACGTCTTCTTCCATTTTCATAATTTTGCTCTCAAATACATCCCCCTTGTACCAGCCCTCTATACACTCCCTCCAACTCTCAGCTTTCCAACTTTGTTTAGGACTGCTTTTCTCTCTGAACACTTGTTATTCATACAGGCGACTCTCTTTTCTCCAAAGATCTCTTTAATTTTTTTATAGGCGGTATCTATGTGTGATACATACACTAGTGATACATACACTACTGGCCATTAAAATTGCTACACCAAGAAGAACTGCAGATGATAAACGGGTATTCATTGGACAAATATATTATACTAGAACTGACACGTGATTACATTTTCACCCAATTTGGGTACATAGATCCTGAGAAATCAGTACCCAGAACAACCACCCCTGGTCGTAATAACGGCCTTCATACGCCTGACCATTGACTCAAACAGAGCTTGGATGACGTGTACAGGTACAGCTGTCCATGCAGTTTCAACACGATACCACAGTTCATCAAGAGTAGTGACTGGCGTATTGTGACGAGCCAGTTGCTCGGCCACCATTGACCAGACGTTTTCAATGGTGTGATATCTGGAGAACGTGCTGGCCAGGGCAGCAGTCGAATATTTTCTGTACCCAGAAAGGCCAGTACAGGACCTGCAACATGCGGTCGTGCATTATCCTGCTGAAATGTAGGGCTTCGCAGGGATCGAATGAAGGGTAGAGCCACGGGTCGTAACACATGTGAAATATAACGTCCACTGTTCAAAGAGCCGTCAGTGTGAACTAGAGGTGACCGAGACGTGTAACCAATAGTACCCCATACCATCACGTCGGGTGTTACGCCAGTATGGCGATGACGAATACACGCTTCAAATGGCTCTGAGCACTATGGGACTTAAGTTATGAGGTCATCAATCCCCTAGAACTTAGAACTACTGAAACCTAACCAACCTAAGGACATCACACACATCGATGCCCTTGGCAGGATTCGAACCTGCGACCGTAGCGCCTAGAACCGCTCGGCCACTCCGGCCGGCACACAGTTTTAATCTGCCAAGAAGTTTCATATCAGCGCACACTCCGTTGCAGAGTGAAAATCTCATTCTATCTACTTAATAGCTTGTTTGTCCGTCTTTTTAGCGAAAAACACCAATGAATCTGAGCACTTTGTTTGTAGGTTTGTGGGGTTATTTGTCATTAGATGTCTATGCACAGGTCATGTAATTCGCGTAAAAAATAGGTCGCTGATTTGCGTGCGCGGTAACGGCGCCCGATAGCGAGCTAGATATGTTCCATATGATTATCAGGCGAATTGGGTCGCCGAGACATCAACGTAAGAGCACAAGCACAAGAGAAGGTACAAACCTCTCTGCACAGATCACAAACTCAAACCACTGTTGTATGGTTCTGGCCCCAAGACACGGACAGTTGTGCTGCCGAAAGTCGACATCACCGTAGAGGAAGACACGAAGCATGAAAGGATGCAGGTTGTTCGTAGCTGTCACCGTTGTCTTCGTCCCGGTAGCTGAGTGGTCAGCACGACGGACTGTCAATCCTAAGGGCCCGGGTTCGATTCCCTGCTGGGTCGGAGATTTTCTCCGCTCAGGGACTGGGTGTTGTGTTGTCCCAATCATCATCATTTCATCCCCATCGACGCGCAAGTCGCCGAAGTGGCGTTAAATCGAAAGACATGCACCAGGAGAGCGGTCTACCCGACGGGAGGCCCTCATTACACGACATTTCATTTCAGCGTTGTCTTCGAGTCAGCGTTGTCTTCGATTACTACCACAGGTCCCATTCAAGTGCAGGAGAATGTCTGCCACAGTACAATACTGCTCTTATCAGCCTGCGTCCGTGGTACGCTGCAAGTTACGAACCGCCGTTCACCTCGATAGCGGCTTTTGTGGTGACGACCATCGATCTAGTATACCAAAAATGTGATTCATCCGAAGAGCCGACACGTTTCCATTGGTCGACGGTCGAAACACGATCGTCATGTGCCCACTACAATAGTAATTGACGATGTCATTGGGTGAACATGTGAACACGTACGGGTGGTCTGCTGCGGAGCTCCGAGTTCAATAGGGTACGATGAACGGTGTGCTCCGAAACACTTGTGCGTGCACCAGCATTTGAATAGCTGTGGACGTCCAGTCATTTCGCGCCTAGTAGTAATTTTACTGTCCTACATCTGTGGTGTCACCATAAGGACCACACTTGCTGGGTTGTAGACTTCAAATCAGTACACATCGGACCCGCGAGTCGCCACTGTCGACGTTAGCAGACCGAGCGCCGCCACTCGGCTGGTCTTACGAGAAAAGCTAGCGCACTGGCCAGTTCTACAGCCGACTTTAATAGGAATGGTTCACTTGTTATAGCTTCGGAGATGTCATTTGCAGAGACGCTATTTAGCATAACCTTCACCTAAGTCAGTAGCTACGACCTAGCCAGGTACCGCATACGGTTTATGCATTGACAATTGATCTATGTATGTGAAGCAATGAGAATTGTAAATAAGTATTCGCACTTCAGTCTATAACTGCACTTGTAAATATTATTTTACAAAGTCGAGATCGACGTTCACCGCTGATGCTGACTTAAAGCTAAGTATTTAATAGTTTTCCTGTCAACTAACTTTCTAATCACTCAAGATGTTCCAGATACATCCCGTCAAGTGTAGTTTATTGATTCTGACGCCAGCGAACGTGATCAACGCGTGCAATTAATGGCCACCCCTCGTGATCAGACTAAGAGTCAAACTGCGTCACTCAGTCGGGTCACCCTTTTTCCATGAGGCCCATAGTTCCGCCTCATACATAACACCTTTTTGTAGATACCCACAACAGTAGCACTTGAGCATTCGACCAGCTTCGCCGTTTTCGAAATATTCGTTCACATGCTCGGCATAATAATAACCTGTCCTTTGTTATAGTCGCTTATCCTAACGTATTTCCCCATTTGCAGCCCACGTCTTCGCTAGGGTGATCCCACGACCGTGTCTGCTCCGCTTACATATCTCCTGTCACCTCGTCACGTCCCCACAACGCCACCAGGTGGCATCCAACGACGCAGTGGACAGTGGTCATAATGTTTTGGCCAATCAGTGTATGCGGGAGACGCGCTATTCTTCAGCGTGATGTGACGAAATTGTAAATTGAAAATTACTAATTTTATTTCATAATAATTATTCATTTGCTTTGGTTTACTCATTTTCATTTTGAGGCGTATCGACTTGATGACATGTCTGCAGAAGTGTCCGCCTCCTCTTCCTTTGCTTTTAACACCCTGCTACTCGGAGGGCGCTGGTTGTCACACCGCTGTACAGTACTTGGCGCTCGGGCATTATGCGGCTGCAGTTCGGAGGAGAGTGTGACAAACAACTGGAGCGTGGAAAAAGGACAACATACACACCCATGCCCTAGGAAGGACTCGAACCTCCGGTGGGGGTAGCCGTGCAACTGTGGCAAGGTGCCATATACCACGCGGCTACACAGCGTGGCTTGTCAGTTGTTCCGTGCCATCATGATGGTGTTTAAATTCTAGTGGCCAGAATTATACACGTTATTTTGCTTTCAGGCAGGTACATTCGGATACACAGTTTTTCTCCATTCATATTTTCTGTGGTTTTTGTCAATGGATAGTGACAAGAGTAACAACGCAAACTGAAGGTTAAAAATGCAACTGCAAGCCATGAAAGACACAGAAAAATCAAACACCCTCAGAAACAAGCCGTGGATGTCCAATGGTACCGACAGGCGGCCGTGTTATCCTCATGCCTTAGGCGTGTGGCATGTGGTCAGCACACCGCTCTCCCACCCTTTGTCGGTTTTCGTGACCGGTGCTGAATCAATGAAGCACCTCCTCATTTGCTTGAGGGACACACAACCATTTGATATTTCCATTTGCAAGGGGAATAGCGGTAAGCAGAGTAGTAGTTTGTAACCTGCTGACTACCTTTTGAACTAGCGCTGGCATATACATAAAAGTTTAGTATAGTTCGACACCAAATTTGGGAACTAGTTCTAAAGGATAACGCGATTTGATAAGATTAGTGATAGAGAGAGCAGTATTACGTAGGAGCACATCAAACAAGGGAATCATGTGATATGCTTGAACATTAACTGTGGATTGTGAATTGGCGGTTTACAGTTCCTTTATTTCAAAGTGCAATACAAACCATCTAAGCTGATTCTGTAAACTACGTAGGTGTCCTTTAGTAGTGGTTGCTCCTTAGTGTTTAATGATCTACATATCTCTATCTTTTTCTCTATATTAGTAAAAATTGTTAGTCTTCACCGCCAGAAGAGCTAGGACAAAAGTGCATCCGTCTCAGACTTTCCTCAGGAAATGAAAAATGGCTTAGGAAAGATGAATTCCAAGGGCGCAAGCTGGTGCAATGTTTCCCTGAAAATACGATACTACATTGTTCATATGAGCTCATCAAGCGGCTTCATTCGAAATTCTAACAAGGATACCATTCCACTTGGCAATTTTTGAGATTTAGAAAAAGGGAAAAATAAATTATTTAATGCATCTAAGTAATCTAAATTGCCAGAAGCTATAAATGCACAACAATATCAAGTATACAGTTGAGCTACTGTGACTGTGCTAACACATAGTAATGAACTAACTTTGCATCTTTTCTGAGCAACATCTTACAGCCACATCAAAGAAAATAGTATGCCACATTTGGTAAGTGCATCGTTTGAAGTGAGACAAACTGCTTGAAAGTCGAATCACTGAAGAACATTTCGGATAACGCATGCTAGAGAATAAATGCTGTGTGGAACGAAGATTCACATTTAGCACACGAATTTACAACCCGATAATCTGATAAAAAGAAAGCTCATTTGAAACGTAACTAAAACGCGCGGAACGCTTCAATATGCATCCTCCCCGTATTACATCATAGTATTGAAGATACCTTAATTCGGGAGTCTACACCTGCAAGAAAATGCGTCTTTTTTGTAATCCAACGCATTTCGTTTTATTGAAATAAAACATCAGTTGGCGTATGAAAGTTAATTACAACTTGTCTTGCTTTCTAGAGCGGAAAAACAGTTCGCTACAATAGATGTTGATTTTCCTCTCGGTATTCACTCACATCAGGAAACGCTCTCTGTTTGCAAGTTTTTGAAGTATTTCTTCTTTTGACACTGTTGATCTGGCCTAATATAACACTGCTTCGCAGAACTATGTACATTTCTTAATATGAAACACAACACAATTTTGCACCGCTAACGTTTGTTTGTGTCTTTCTAGATAAATATACCTCGTTCGTTTTTTGTAGTGTAACCTGCTATACCATTAGTTTTTCCTTTGATCTACAAATGTTCTCTTCCTCTTACTATCATGTTCTCTCAAGCACTGACGCGAATTATCTTACAGTTAATTCATTACTTGTTTAATCATGATCCTCCATTCTGATGTTATGTTGTTTACATTTCCTTTTTTTTGTTTTTCACACAGCACATATTCACTTGGTTTACGAGTCATGAAAGAACACTAACCGGGAAGCACTGCAAAGTTTCAAATTGATTAAATAGTGATAAGACAGGGATTTGGAAACTAGGTTTTAAACTAAGACATTTCTAGGAGCAGATGTGAGCTTTGACTATAATTTATTGCTTATAAATTGTACATCCAAACTGAAGAAATTGCGAAGAGGTAGGAAATCAAGCAGGAACGGCACAGATAAGTTAAAAGAAACAGAGATTATACACAGTTTCAAAGGGAGCAGAAGGCAAGCAACGAAACAGGATACTGTAAAACAATACTGCCGAAGATAAATGGGTAACTTTCAGAAATGAAATAGTGAAGGCAGCATAGGATCAAATATATACAGAGGCAAAGCCTCGAAGAAATCCTTGTATATCAAGGCGACATTGAATTTCATTGATGAAAGGAGAAACTATAAAAATAAAGCAAATGAAATAGGTCAAACGGAATATGAGTTACATAGGTCTAAAATATGAGACTCCCAGAAGGTGTAAAATGCCTAAACGGGAATGGTTAGAAGATAAAACAAGTCCACTGAAGTGTGTACAGGGTGTTACAAAAAGGTACGGCCAAACTTTCAGGAAACATTCCTCACACACAAATAAAGGAAAGATGTTATGTGGACATGTGTCCGGAAACGCTTAATTTCCATGTAAGAGTTCATTTTAGTTTCGCCTGTATGTACTATACTTCCTCGATTCACCGCCAGTTGGCCTAATTGGAGGAAGGTAATGCTGACTTCGATGCTTGTGTTGACATGCGACTCATTGCTCTACAGTATTAGCATTAATCACATCAGTACGTAGCATCAACAGTTAGTGTTCATCACGAACGTGGTTTTGCAGTCAGTGCAATGTTTACAAATGCGGAGTTGGCAGATGCCCCTTTGATGTATGGATTAGCACGGGGCAATAGCCGTGGCGTGGTACGTTTGTATCGAGACAGATTTCCAGAACGAAGATGTCCCGACAGGAAGACGTTCGAAGCAATTGATCGGCGTCTTAGGGAGCACGGATCATTCCAGCCTATGACTCGCAACTGGGGAAGACCTAGAACGACTCGGACACCTGCAATGGACGAGGCAATTCTTCGTGCAGTTGACGATAACCCTAATGTCAGCGTCAAAGAAGTTGCTGCTGTACAAGGTAACGTTGACCACGTCACTGAATGGAGAGTGCTACGGGAGAACCAGTTGTTTCCGTACCATGTACAGCGTGTGCAGGCACTATCAGCAGCTGATTGGCCTCCACGGGTACACTTCTGCGAATGGTTCATCCAGCAATGTGTCAATCCTCATTTCAGTGCAAATGTTCTCTTTACGGATGAGGCTTCATTCCAACGTGATCAAATTGTAAATTTTCACAATCAACATCCTGTGAGCTGACGAGAATTCGCACGCACTTGTGCAATCACGTCAACAACACAGATTTTCTGTGAACGTTTGGGCAGGCACTGTTGGTGATGTCTTGATTGGGCCCCATGTTC
This sequence comes from Schistocerca piceifrons, assembly GCF_021461385.2. NCBI lineage: Eukaryota > Metazoa > Arthropoda > Insecta > Orthoptera > Acrididae > Schistocerca > Schistocerca piceifrons. Next base: position 393,337,241 of record NC_060145.1, read on the forward strand.
TTCCAGCTGCGCTCAATGGAGCACATTATCATGATTTCATACGGGATACTCTACCTGCGCTGCTAGAACATGTGCCTTTACAAGTACGACACAACTTGTGGTTCATGCACGATGGAGCTCCTGCACATTTCAGTCGAAGTGTTCGTACGCTTCTCAACAACAGATTCGGTGACCGATGGATTGGTAGAGGCGGACCAATTCCATGGCCTCCACGCTCTTCTGACTTCAACCCTCTTGACTTTCATTTATGGAGGCATTTGAAAGCTCTTGTCTGCGCAACCCCGGTACCAAATGTAAAGACTCTTCGTACTCGTATTGTGGACGGCTGTGATACAATACACCATTCTCCAGGGCTGCATCAGCGCATCAGGGATTCCATGCGATGGAGGGTGGATGCGTGCATCCTCGATAACGGAGGACATTTTGAACATTTCCTGTAACAAAGTCTTTGAAGTCACGCTGGTACGTTCTGTTGCTGTGTGTTTCCATTCCATGATTAATGTGATTTGAACAGAAGTAATAAAATGAGCTCTAACATGGAAAGTAAGCGTTTCCGGACACATGTCCACATAACATATTTTCTTTCTTTGTGTGTGAGGAATGTGTCCTGAAAGTTTGGCCGTACCTTTTTGTAACACCCTGTATAACTATGACGAAGACAAATATCGCATGCAGGAAAATTAAACAGACATTTGGAGAAAAAAAGCATTGTCGAGTACCAAGAGTTCAGATTGGAAAACCAAAAATAAGCAGAAAAAGGGAAAGATGAAAGGTGGAACGATTATATAGTGGGCCTACACAAGGGAAATGAACTTAAGGGCAGTATGACAGAAAGGGAAGTGGAAGTCGATGAGCATGACATGGGAGACAAGATACTGCAAGGAGAATTTGACAGAGTGCTGACAGGCCTAAGTCGAAACAAGACGAATGGAATAGGCAGCATTCCCTCAAAATTACTATTCTTGGGAGAGCATGCCATGACAAAACTGTTTCATCTGATATGCAATAAATATGAGACAAAAGAAATATCCTCACACTTCAGTAAGGCTGTAATAAGTCCAATTCCAAAGAAAGCCGGTGCTGACAGGAGTTAATATTACCAGACCATCAGTTTAAGATATGTTTACGAGATAATAGCGCTGATTATATAAGGAAGAAGAGAAAAACGTAGAAGCCGACCTTGGGGAGGATCAGTTTGGATTCCGGAGACATATAGCAACACTCAGGACAATACCGACCTTACTACTTGGCAAAACTACTTTTATAGCATTTGTAGACTTAGAGATAGCTTCTGACAATGTTGAGTGGAATATATTCTTGAGTTTTGTCGGTACTTGGGGGTAAAATACAGACGACGCTGAAAGAATTAGATAAGAAAAGGAGACACTAAAAGTAGTAGATGAGTTTTGCTTTTTGGGCAGTAATATAACTTAAGATAGCCGAATCAGAGAGGGTACAAAATGTAGACTGTCGATGGCAAGAAAATCGTTCATGGAGACATTTGTTGACATAGAATGTATATGTCTGGAATATAGCTTTATGGAAGTGAAACGAGGAAGATTAGCAGTTTAAACAAGAATACAATAGAAGCTACTCTCTACTGGAGAGTGTTGTTCAGTTGATGGGTACTAATGAGGAAGTACTGAACAGGATTGAGGAGAAACTTGACTGAAAGAAGGGATCGGTTGACAGGACAAATTCTGTGGCACTAAGGCATCGTAAATTTGATACTAGAGGGAAGTGTGGAGGATAAAAGTTGCAGAAGGAAACCAAGACGCGAGTACTGTAAGCAGGTTCAAATGGATGAGGGTTGCAGTGGTTATTCAGAGATGAAGAGAATCGCACAGGGTAGATTAACGTTGAGAGCTTCATCAGTTCAGTCTTCGGACGGAACACCACAAAAACCACTGAAAGGCCAGGGGAAAAAAGAAAGATAAGTCACTTCATCTTCGAAGCCGGGTTACTGCTACAGCTCAGCTTAGACGATAATATGTGTCTGTTTAGTGGCTAAAACTGGAAAAGAGCCAAGCGAATCTTGAGATACTAGCAATCAAAATTTTGCTGTAAGGAGAAAGAACCAGACTGGTCAGGTTTTCCGAGGAAAGAAGCAGGCAAATAAGTGGTGACTCTTTCGGCCACGAGACAGAAAGGCAAACAGAATTCTGATATAGTCGTCGTTCCCCCCACCCCTCTCCCCGTCCCCACCAGTAAATTGGACGCAAGGAAAAATAATAATGAGGTGGTTATCTGCATTTACTTCCCAAAAAGAATATATCACTGCCAAATTTAAAAACCAGTGACACTTACTTTAAGCGCCAACTTTCGATGTAGTTGTTCAGTTTCCATTTTCTTGCTAAAGGCGAATCATTTTTCTGTGGTTATTCTCAACGCATTTCGAAATAGGGTGCAGATGAAGTGACGTCATTCCTTTTTCCATTTAATCACTCATTCCGTGGATGAGAACATTGATGAACTCTATGCAAGGTGTCTCAGAGGGAATAGTCAGTATTCAGACATACGTCAAGAACGATTATTCGAAGCTAAAACATTCAGTAAACATGGGCTCTAAAATGCGTACCTTAAGGGCTAATGGCACGTGTTCAGTAGAAGAAACGTTTTTCTCATAGCGAACACGAAGAAGTGCTCATAGTTGTTAAGGTATACATTTCAAAGTCCACATTTACTGGACTTTTAGTTTCGAATGACAGTACTTGTCATACCCCTGAATACTGGCCATTCCTCCTCCTTCATCCTAAATATTTTGTGATTCTGCCGGTGGTCAAAAAAAAAAAATATTTCATCGACTTCCACATCATTCATCATGTAACTCAGTCAAATTAATGGGCTGAAGAAACAGAAAATTATATTTCTTGTGCTTGGCCATTCGTACCCTACAGTGCGATAAAAAATGTTGGATCATGAAAAACAAAGGTACTGGTGGAAATACCTGAAGATTGCAAGGAAATGGTCGAAGTATCCAGATTTAAGCCGTTTGCTTTCACTGTTATCAGTGTTAATCAAGAAATGGAGAAAACTGTTGGACTCAAAATACGTTTCAAAGTTCCCCTTCAAAACTCAGCTTATTAAGGTAACATCGTCTGCATCCAGCTACTGCCGTATTCTCAAATGTCAAGAGGCTTATTACGAAGGAATGCGAAGTGGCATCATAAGTACACAATGACAACCAGTGGACAAGCTGTTTGAACTGTCCGTATCTGCCTGTATTGGTATGTTAAACTTCAGAATTGCCTACTTGTCTAGTGCAGTTATCTAACGTTCGTTGTAATCTAAGTGTCCGCAGCTCGTGGTCGTGCGGTAGCGTTCTCGCTTCCCGCGCCCGGGTTCCCGGGTTCGATTCCCAGCGGGGTCAGTGATTTTCTCTGCCTCGTGATGTCTGGGTGTTGTGTGATGTCCTTAGGTTAGTTATGTTCAAGTGGTTCTAAGTTCTAGGGGACTGATGACCATAGATGTTAAGTCCCATAGTGCTCAGAGCCATTTGTAATCTAAGTCGAACAACTCCGTACTTTATTTCAGATCTCTCTCCAATACCTAAACTAAAATATAAAAGTTTGGAAATCCTGATTACGTTTTGCACTCTCGTGTACTAATGTTCTTCGGTCAGCTGCCCAACTGCTAACTATACGTGATAAAATACTTCCTGACATATTAAAACTGTGTGCCGGACCGAGTCTCGAACTCGGGACCTTTACCTTTGTAGATAAACTTCGTGATCAGTATAACTAGTGGAGCTGCGTCAGGTATCCTACATGTGCACATATTCGTTGAGGCTTTCGTGTCCACTTGTTGACGTCTTAGCTGATTACGCTGTTGTCAAAGAAAGTGAAGAGAAACTGAAGCACATGCCGAGTGGAATGTGCATTCTAATGCGCAGCCATTGTGGATTGGGAGTAAACCGAAGAAAGATTAATGAAATGATCATTAACAGGAATAAATTAGTGATGAATATAACATCAAATGGGTGACCAAGAGGTAGATGAAGTGAAGGAATTCTGCTGCCTTGGAAACAAAATAATACATGACGGCCGAAGCAGGCACATAAAAGGCAAACGAGCGCAGGAAAAGGGCATTATTGGGCAAAATGTGTCTGCTAGTACCAAAAAATCGGCATTAACATGAGGAAGTAGTTCCTGATTATTTACGTTCACAGCATTACGCGGATGCGAGCCGTGGACTGTGGGAAAATAGAAAAAGTTTGCAATCTAAGCATATAATTTTTAGTGCTATAGGACGCTGAAAGTCTTCTGGTTGCGAGTTTGATACAAAACATGTAAACTCGTCAATGTCTTCTAAATGGTTCAAATGGCTCTGAGCACTATGGGATTTAACATGTTAGGTCATCAGTCCCCTAGAACTTAGAACTACTTAAACCTAACCAACCTAAGGACATCACACACATCCACGCCCGAGGCAGGATTCGAACCTGCGACCGTAGCAGTCCCGCAGTTCCGGACTGCAGCGCCTAGAACCGCACGGCCACCGCGGCCGGTTCAATGTCTTCTGTTCACCTCCCAGAACGGTATCAGTGTACGCCGTCTGTCTGCGTTAAGAATAAATTCCATCTGCGCGTGTGGGAAAGTATTCTAAACGTTCGTCGCGCGGGTTTAGCCGAACTGTCTAGGCGCTACAGTCATGGACTGTGCGGCTGGTCCCGGCGGAGGTTCGAGTCCTCCCTGGGGCGTGGGTGTGTGTGTGTTTGTCCTTAGGATAATTTAGTTAAGGAGTGTGTAAGCTTAGGGACTGATGACCGTAGCAGTTATGTCCCATAAGATTTCAAACACATTTGAACATTTTTTCTAAGCGTTTACGTAGCATGTACTTGAGACGGGGCATGGGTACTAGCTCGGTATTCAGCTAGTGGGATGCGAGAAGCCGCCTAAAAACCACATCCAGCCTACCCAGCCTCATCGTTAATCCACCGGATGGATTTGAATCGGGGCCGGGCCCGAGTCCCGACGCCGAAAAATGTCGCTTAACGCGCACGGCTATCCGGGCGAGTAAGGATGTTGAAAATCGTATGGGCTGATAATATAAGAAATGAGGAGATTTTCCACAGAACCGGTGGGGATGGAGACATGCGCGAAGAAAATGGTCACTAGAATGGAAACTTGATAGTACCTGTGTTACGACCTCAGTGAATAATGTCCAAGGTACACTGAGGGAACTGTAGATGGTTGAAGCTGTTGAGAAGACAGAGATTGAAATATATTCGATACAAAAATTGAGGGCGTGGGATGTAAGTGCTACTCTGGGATGAAGAGTTTGGCGCAGGAGAGGAATTCGTGGTCGGCTGCACCAAATCTGCCCACCACTCCCACCCCTTCCCGTATTTCAAAAGAAAAAGGCAGAACCGTAGGTTCAAAGTTTCCGTTGCAATTCCTATAGTCACTTGACTCTCGTGCAGCCTTCCGTAACAGATGTTGTCCCCAGAGACCTACGTCACTGGATACACAAAAGAGGCACAGTATGAGCGCACTCTGTCAACATCACAAGCGAGTGTAAACAACTGTGCGCAAACTAGAAACACGGAAGTAAATTCACGCTTGCGGGAGATATCAGTTGCTACTTCAAAAGCATGACGATAAAAACAACGCAGATATAAAAATGCGAGCAAATAGAAAGAGTTGGGGCTTGTCATGTCGCAAGTGCATTGACCTACCTGGAGATCGAAGTATTACTTTATGCTCGTAAATGTTTGCTACAGTGGGCATCTGCTTCCGAACGTTCCTCTACAGTCTGCACCGCACAGAATATCCAAAGTAAACTGTACTTCACTAGTACTTAACTAGTTTACGATAACGAAACAAGATTTCCTACAAACAGCGGTTTCCGTAAGAGTTAGTTATGACGCAAAAGTAAGACTCGTAAGTTCGGTAACAGCCAACATATTCAAGCATAAATGTTTTTAGAAATATCATTTCAAACATGATTCAACAAATTTAGATAAGGGAACTAAGAAAGACAGTAATATTATGATGCCGTCAGTAATGAGATGATTTGAGAGAAAGACTCAGCATGGAGTTAACGAGAAGGGCGTGCGTGACAGGGGGGTATAGAAAACCTACAGGTGCCTATTTCAGCTCTTTGGCTTTTTCCTCAGGGTGGAAGACAGTAATGCATTGTTATTTTAGTTACGGTCATTGTCAGAAGTAACAATACGATAAAAATGGCTGTTATTGAACCTTCCTGCCTCGTGGTCTATGAAACATTTCCGTTCCCCATGTTTCGTCCACAGCTGCGCTGAACGTCTTCTGGAGTGTTTGTCCTTACGCCAAGTCTTGTCAACTCTCAGCGCAACTATGGACGAAACATAAGAATTGGAAAAGCTTAATGGACCACGACAAGGCAACGCAGTTGATTAAACAGCAGCTATGTCTTCCGTTAATGAAAGCCTTCACTGTGTGATGAAAAAAATACCTTCCGCCATTTCACATTTCAGTGTAGCGTGATGTGGGACATACAAAATTATTCGTAAGTACCTCCAGTGTTTCAGACGACGAAGGCGCAAAAACCACAAAACGTACAGAAAACAGACGCACGTTGGTGGATAGAGCACCCCTAAAACTTCGTAGCCCCCATTAAAAGCGCACAACATGGGCTCATTCTGTGGTAAATGTCAACACTTGCACACAGTTCGTCGACTTGATTTGTCCGGGAAGGAGCAACGGCAGCCCACTTTGCAAATATATTCATTGGGTTGCCTATCTGCAGGCGCGAAATGTAACGAAGCGACGATACGGAGTAGAGGGTTAACAATGCAGCTTGAAGAAATCACAACACCCGGGTGCAGTCTGTTATTATGACAAATCTGCACACTGTTAGCAGCCTTCCCTTTCCAAGTGGGGCACTTGTACACAGCAATGTTATGCAGCAAATTCCCACTGATAATCTGATAACCTATCACCGGACTGATTCGTCCTGATGGTACTCAAAGGCTTCGTGATGAGGAAACATCGGCTGTAAGTTATTTAGGGAAATATCTGGCGTAAGTGATTGTAGGGAAACCATGTAAAATCTAATCCTCGATGAATCGATTTAGTTTTGAAACCCGCAGCTTCTTAGTATGCAACCAGTGTCTTGGACTTTCCATCAGTTAGCTATGAAATTTTTTGTGAAAAGAAGCGAGGCGTATCTATACTTCCACGAAAAACAAAGTAACATAAGGCACGGAAATGGAGTGTAATGGCATTGTTAGCCTTGTTATACAGCTTTGTGCACTGTTACTTTGTGACGTCATCTATATCCCTGTTTTTGGCGTGGTAAATAATAATCACCACTCAGTTACGTCTAATTTTAGATTTAGTAACTACAGTAATTTCTTCGCTCTTTTATTAACCTTAATTTAGTAGAAAGTATTTGAGTGAAAAGTTGATATAACAGTTCACTTCGTTTATAAAGTTAAACTGTTCAGCGCTCAGTTATGAAATTAAATATTTAAATGTATTTATAAAACTCTCCTATATGTGCTTGCTCGCAGGATGTGGTCAGATAGGCATTATTGTTGTATTTAAATTCTGATAGTTTGTACTCACGGAGCAAACTGTGAGAGAAGATATAGTGGTGTGATGGTGTCCCGTTCCACAGGTTAACATGCACACATGGCGCGCTAGTTTTCTGGACTGAATACTCCCATAAGTGAACTGGAAAATTCTTATCGATCTGTTAAACATGTCTATGCCGACAAAGAAATGTGTCCATTATGTTTAAAGGAATGATGGCTTGCACGTTATTATAGGACTAGAAAAAGCTACTCTGCTAGATCTGCATTGGCAACAAGTAGGCAATATTTCTGCAACTTCGTACAGGATCTATGCTTCGATCAAAGTAAAGTAGTCATTGACAGCAGAGTACAGTTGAGCTTGGAAAGAAGCGATGTTGTCAGTATACCACTATCCGCGAGTGCATTCGCGCACGATACGGTGCCAGATGCCCAGTGACCAGTTTTCGTCCAAAACGCTGGGCGAGTTCATTCCTTAGTTCGGGAGGGGAGACCGGTAAGTGTTTTGCCACCTTCCGGCCTGTCACTGATGACAGAACTGAAGCGAACCCCCTGCACTCTTTCTCGAACAACTTTCCAGAAACTACCTGGTAAAAATAAATCATTTTTGCTTTACTTATAGCTTTACATGTCAGGTTCATGATGATGTGACCATCATTTCTGTAATGGTCATAGTTATTGTGATATTTCCGTGAAAGTAAGATACTGTGCGAAATTCGGACAAGTGTGCAATGAAACATAGTAGTCGCAATGATTTTGCATTTGATGCATATTAAATAATATATTACTGCATATTAACTGTAGCTAACATATTGAATTTTTCTTTAGTCTTGGGTAGAGGTTTCTATCTGTCACAAATCTCGAAAAAATTGATCTGATGTAGCGCACATTTGAGATCGCGTCGCGCCAGCGATAAAGCCAGAGTGAAATATCCACAACATTCCTCATATTCCATAAACGGTTTCAGATATCGAAATGAGATCTTGGCAAATGATAGCATGCAAAGAGGAGAGTATTTTACCATATCATTATTTTAAAGGCCCATTGACTGTCGGTGAAATGAGAAATGCTATGGGATTTGGAAAATGTACCAAGGATGCGCTGTTTCAGAAGCTACTGACCTTACTTTTTCTCAGTTTCTCACTTAATAAACGCAATAAACCACTGTTTCACAATTCTCTCACAGTTGTGTCTACAGAACATGCTACTGATGTGAGACGGTGTAAAATCCACTGTGTTTTGGCAAAAGAAGCAAATTTTGACTTGGCAACCAGAGAAATGTGTAGATTTTACTCAAAATGCGCCTCTCATGAGACTTCTCTGAAAGTTACAAATGATTAGTTTCATCAGAAATCTTTTTAGATACTAACGCAAGCAGAGATGACAGCAGGTCTTTTTCATTGGTCACCATGTAAATGTGTGGAGAGGCCCCACTTAATATTTACAAAACATTTGAGCATAGGCTACAGGTTAGAACGGCACTTTCCCCTCCAGCGCTCGGCAGTTCCCCTACAGCGCTCTGAGCGACCTCCCACCGCTATCGCTCTCCCCACACTCCCCAGTCGACTGCGCATCTCATAATTTTTAACATTTTTATGCAGCGACAGCAACTGATATTGTTTATATAAGGATATACAGCCTACAGTTGCAGGTTAACTTTACCGTTTACCCAGGTTTCAACGTTAGTAATAACGTCTTCTTCAGAGTCTGCAACAAGTTAATATTATAATGCGCTAGTAAATTACACTCCTGGAAATTGAAATAAGAACACCGTGAATTCATTGTCCCAGGAAGGGGAAACTTTATTGACACATTCCTGGGGTCAGATACATCACATGATCACACTGACAGAACCACAGGCACATAGACACAAGCAACAGAGCATGCACAATGTCGGCACTAGTACAGTGTATATCCACCTTTCGCAGCAATGCAGGCTGCTATTCTCCCATGGAGACGATCGTAGAGATGCTGGATGTAGTCCTGTGGAACGGCTTGCCATGCCATTTCCACCTGGCGCCTCAGTTGGACCAGCGTTCGTGTTGGACGTGCAGACCGCGTGAGACGACGCTTCATCCAGTCCCAAACATGCTCAATGGGGGACAGATCCGGATATCTTGCTGGCCAGGGTAGTTGACTTACACCTTCTAGAGCACGTTGGGTGGCACGGGATACATGCGGACGTGCATTGTCCTGTTGGAACAGCAAGTTCCCTTGCCGGTCTAGGAATGGTAGAACGATGGGTTCGATGACGGTTTGGATGTACCGTGCACTATTCAGTGTCCCCTCGACGATCACCAGTGGTGTACGGCCAGTGTAGGAGATCGCTCCCCACACCATGATGCCGGGTGTTGGCCCTGTGTGCCTCGGTCGTATGCAGTCCTGAATGTGGCGCTCACCTGCACGGCGCCAAACACGCATACGACCATCATTGGCACCAAGGCAGAAGCGACTCTCATCGCTGAAGACGACACGTCTCCATTCGTCCCTCCATTCACGCCTGTCGCGACACCACTGGAGGCGGGCTGCACGATGTCGGGGCGTGAGCGGAAGACGGCCTAACGGTGTGCGGGACCGTAGCCCAGCTTCATGGAGACGGTTGCGAATGGTCCTCGCCGATACCCCAGGAGCAACAGTGTCCCTAATTTGCTGGGAAGTGGCGGTGCGGTCCCCTACGGCACTGCGTAGGATCCTACGGTCTTGGCGTGCATCCGTGCGTCGCTGCGGTCCGGTCCCAGGTCGACGGGCACGTGCACCTTCCGCCGACCACTGGCGACAACATCGATGTACTGTGGAGACCTCACGCCCCACGTGTTGAGCAATTCGGCGGTACGTCCACCCGGCCTCCCGCATGCCCACTATACGCCCTCGCTCAAAGTCCGTCAACTGCACATACGGTTCACGTCCACGCTGTCGCGGCATGCTACCAGTGTTAAAGACTGCGATGGAGCTCCGTAGGCCACGGCAAACTGGCTGACACTGACGGCAGCGGTGCACAAATGCTGCGCAGCTAGCGCCATTCGACGGCCAACACCGCCGTTCCTGGTGTGTCCGCTGTGCCGTGCGTGTGATCATTGCTTGTACAGCCCTCTCGCAGTGTCCGGAGCAAGTATGGTGGGTCTGACACACCGGTGTCAATGTGTTCTTTTTTCCATTTCCAGGAGTGTATATTAGATATGGTCATCCAACAGGATGCAACGTGTAGTACTTACATAAAATATTATTTAAATGTTTGCCTAAAACAGGCCATGTCCTATGTCAACTTCATAAAACTTGATGCATAACCATAAGGTTTTGTCAGTTCTATTAAACCAGCTCTAGAAAATTCACTTTAAGCGCGTTGCATGGACCTCGTCATGTGACTAGAAACTGCGGACCGCGAGGGCTTCGCGGTCTGCCTCACAGAGGTCGGCGCGCATGCGCGAGACGTATAGCATCAAACTTTTATTACGCACACGTCAGATAACCTTTTTGCTATAAATTAATTTTATATTTTATTATAAGGAGTAAATTTAAGCTCCACAAAATTTCCCATCCGATCCGCCCTATTGTCGATGGCACCAATAGTGCTTATCATAAATTAGCGAGACATTTACATTATAAAATTAAAGAATATTTCGTGTTTCAAAATAAATTTTCGATTAAAAACTCATTGGAACTAGCCAACAGACTTAAAACCGTAACATGTTCCGAAAACTCCAAATTGGTGTCATTTGACATCATTAGCTTGTACACAAACGTACCAGTAGATCAAACCTTGAACATTATAGAACATAACTTAAGGTACCACAAAAAATTATCCACCATAGAAATTGATGAGCTAAGTTACTTCTTAGAACGACTCTCAAATACAATTATTTTTCATTCAATAAAAAATTATATTCACAGCCATGTGGCTTAGCTATGGGGAGTCGACTTGCATGTATCATGTCTGAAATTTTTATAAATTCTCTCGAATTGGTTTTTTTCCAAAATTACCCGGAATTAATGAACAACATCATCTTTTATGCGAGATACGTGGATGATATTCTTCTACTGGTTAATAATTCTCCAGAAGGAATAGAGCAAATTTTCGCAACGTTCAACAGTCTACATGAAAAAATAAAATTCACACAAGAAGTGGAATCAGCTGATAGATAGCGAAATTATCTTGATTTAACGTTGACTTTTAAAGATGCTAAAATAGAGTTCAACATATTCCGGAAGGCAACTTATTCAGACAACATCATCCCGGCCGATTCAACCCACCCTGAAGCGCATAAAATGGCGTTTTTCTGTTCTAGTACCCATCGGGCGATTTCTATTCCGTTGTTAGATATCAACCTCGAAAAAGAATTACAAATTCTCGAGAGTATTGCACAGAATAATGGCTATGATCCAAAGATAGTGAGGCAGTTATATCATAAGAAAACACGAAAAAGGACAACGACTTTAGTAAACACAAATATTCAAACCCAAGATCAGACCAAGAAATGGTTGTCGGTTCCTTATATAGGTAATGTCTCCTACAAGATAGGGCGCCTGTTGAAAAATTCAGGTTTTAAAATTTCCTACTCGACGACTAATAGTTTAAAGCAAAATTTGGTTCATTCCCTTGAGAAAGACGGTGACAAGCCGGCGAAATCAGGCGTATATAAGATTATGGGTGATGATTGCCCATGTTATTACATAGGTCAAACAGGCAGAGCTATAGCAGTAAGGTTTAAAGAAAATCTTCCAATAAAGGGTGTAGGAACACGGGGGTCAGCCTTTGCGGAACATCTGGTGCAAATGGCTCATACGCCTAAACCTTTACGTAATATACAGCTACTACATCATGAAGTTAAGGAATATAGACTCGACACGCTTGAGGAACTACAAATTTATGCACACCTAATTACAGATAGAGGCAATTTACTGAACGATGAACTGTATCTAAAAAATAAGGCATACTTCGAAGACTTCCAGCCTATACTAGGATTACAGTAATTCATAATGCATGTGACCTTTTTTTTTTCTTTCTTTATTGTATTTCAATTCCCCATCGGGGCGGGCTGGCAGCAGCATATGCGCTGCTCTTCAGCCGAAAGACATAGAACAAAACAATAGAAGACATTTAAAAACAGCAAAGGAGAGAATAAGGTGAAGATAGATATAAAAAAGGGGGAACATCATGGAAGGCAATAGACAAAAAACCGGGTGACTGTAAAATGGAGATAAAAAACTGTTGAAAAGTAGCACACACAAAAAGCCACACACTGCGACGATTAAAAGAACACAAGGCACAGTACGACAGGAGCATAAAGGTAGCGACGGATGGCATAGCACATAACGTAAACTGACAGAGAACCTCAAGGCAGTACACAATTAAAATCACAACTCTTGACACTCACGAGAAACAGCACTAAACACAGCACTGATATGGCACACTGATGATGATCAATACAGAGGATCTGCCAGGCGCTAGGAGATGAGGGAGACCTGAAGAAGGGAGGGAGGGGAAGAGATGGGGGAGGGGAGCGGGGGGCGCGCGGAAGAGGGCCAGGTAGGGAGGGATGTGGGAAGGAGAGAGGCAAGTATGGGGTGCAGGGTCTCAGGGGAGGGGGGACGGAGGAAAATCCACTCTGCGAGAAGGAGGAAAGAGGAAAAGGGGGTCCTGGGGAGGGGGGGGGGGGAACAAGGCCAGGTTATAGTTGGAAGGAAGGGTAGATGTCACGGCGAAGTTCGTCATCCAGGAGGGGGAGGCGTTGGAAATTGCCCTGATGAAGGAGATGGAGGGCGTGGATGTGGAGAGAGGGAGGGATACAGTGATAGAGGCGCGGCAACGGGCGGGGGGTGGAGAGGAAGGAGGAAACCAGAGGGTGGGGGGGATCAAGCCTGCGAACAATGTAAAGGATGCGGAGATGTTGGAGGAACAGGAGGTGGGGGAAAGGGGATCAGTTAATACAGGAGCCGTGTGGGTGAAGGACATGTGACCTCACAGTTTCTGCAATAATAGATCCTTTCCTACAGATGTTCATACGAGATTTGTTGGTCAGATTAGAAAGCTCTGTAGTAGAATGTAAAACATGGTCATCCTGGGTACTGTAATAAACTTACAATAATAAAATATAAAATTAATTTATAGCAAAAAGGATATCTGACGTGTGCGTAATAAGAGTTTGATGCTATACGTCTCGCGCATGCGCGCCGCCCTCTGTGAGGCAGACCGCGAAACCTTCGCGGTCCGCAGTTTCTAGTCACACGACGAGGCCTATACAACATGCTTAAAGTGAATTTTCTAGAGCTGGTTTAATATAAGTGACAAAACCTTATGGTTATACATCAAGTTTTATGAAGTTGACTTAGGACATGGCCTGTTTTAGGCAAACATTTAAATAATATTTTATGTAAGTACTACACGTTGCATCCTGTTGGATGACCATATCTAATATAATTTACTAGCGCATTATAATATTATCTTGTTGCAGACTCTGAAGAAGACGTTATTACTAACGTTGAAACCTGGGTAAACGATAAAGTTAACCTGCAACTGTAGGCTGTATATCCTTGTATAGACTGTGCATCTAGCGGCCATGGCTCCTTCAGAATGTTCATCCCTTTCAGCGCCCCCACACCCTCCAACAGATTTCCCTCGCCGCCCGTTCCATTTTCCAACTCAAGATGTACGCCACCTACTCCAACAACCAGGCCCATTTCACATTTTCCCGTCTTGACACCCTCTTCTAAATCCCTGTCATGGCGCGACAACAACGTATCCTTTTCAACAATATCCGCTCCCTTCCCGCCAACAAGAACCTCTTCCTGCACACACTTGCCACCCACCGCGTGGATACCTTCCTACTCAATGAAACCTTCCTCCAAACCCACCACTCCATCCACACCTCACCCTATCTCCTCCACCACTCTGATAATCCCCTCCCAATTGCGCGTGGCGGAATTGCCATTGGTCACCACCGCCAGATCCCAGTTCGGCTCCAACCTCTCCTTCCCGACCCCACTGAACACCTGATCCTTAGTCTCTTCTTCCCCGGCCTTACCATTACCTGCGCCACCATCTATGTCCGCCCCAACGCCCCTATTCCTTTCGACTTCCTCTCCCACATCGACCGTACCTTCTCCTCCTACGTGATCGCCGCCAACCTCAACATCTATAGTCGTCCCGCTGCCCAGTTATGGCGGTGGCATCGGTTCCTATCCTCCCTTCAAGGCGACCTCATCCCCATCCCCCAGCACACCCGTCCCGAATCCAACTCCACTCCTGATGTTATCCTCTCCTCCCCCAACCTCCTTGGCCGCATAACGGTGGATGTCCTGGAGCCTATTGGTAGCGACCATCTCCCTGTCCTCCTCACCGTTTCAGATGGTCGTCGCCCACGCCCCGACCCTCGAATGACCCTCCCCCCAAGTACATCCACGACTATTCCCATGCCAACTGGAATGCCTACCGGGATACCCTTTCCACCTAGGTCGATAGCCACCCCTTTACCTACCACCACCCTGACGATGTCACCCATGCCGCCTCCTTTCTCCAGCAGACCTTGTCTGAGGCCGTGGAGGCCCACATCCCTACTGTCGCCGTCCACCCCCACCGTCCTACCTTACCCCCACAGGCCGTCCTCCTCCTCCGTGAATCCCATCGTCTCTAATGTGCCTTCCTCTGCACGCGTGACCTGGACACACTACGACGCCACCGGCAACTCCAGCGACACATTCGTATTTTGCTCGCGGCTAAGAAACGCCGGGACTGGCGACAGACATGCACCCATTTAAATGCTACCCTACCAATCAACTCGTCCAAGTTCTGGTCGGCCTTCCATCGCCTTACCGGAACTAAACCCTACCCCTATTATCCTCTTCTCCATGATGATCACCCTTTCCCTGACACCCTTCGTAAGGCCAATCACTTTGCCTCCTACCTCTCCGATGTATTTTCCATCCTCGATGATCCCCAGTTCGATTACTCCTTCTTCCCGGATATCTGTGATCACACTGACACCTCTGTCCCTCCCCTCGCTCCTGGTTTCCAGTACTTGGACAACATTGCACACACGGAACTCAATACCCCTATCACTACACAGGATCTCATTGCTACACTTCGCACAAAACGCAACACCGCTCCTGGTCACGATCGTGTCACCTACCTTCGTGAAGCTCCTGTCTCTTTCCTCTCCACCCTGGCCAGGCTCTACAATGACGTCCTGTCCACCGGTTACTACCCCGACCTGTGGAAAACCTCCTGTATCCTCAGGTTCCTTAAACCTGGCAAACCGCCGTCCGACGTCTCCTCCTACCGTCCCATCAGCCTTACCTCGGTCTTCAGCAAGGTCCTGGAATCTATCCTCACCCGACGCATCCACCAGCATCTCTGCCAGCACTGCCTCCTTCCCGTTACCCAGTGTGGCTTTCGGCCGTCCTTCTCTTCCGACGACCTTCTCCTTCACCTCACTCATCTCCTTTCCGAACAGCTTAATTCCCGTCGCTCTGCAATCTTCCTCTCCCTGGACCTCGAACGTGCTTATGACCGCGTATGGCATTCCGGTCTCCTCTTTAAGCTCCAAACCTTCGCCCTTCCCATTAACTACGTCCGTCTGATCGGCTCCTTTCTCTCCCACCGTCCTTCCTATGTCACCATCCATAACACAGATTCCTACACCTTTTTCCCCTCTGCCGGTGTGCCCCAAGGCTCTGTCCTCTCCCCCCTTCTGTACCTTTTGTACATGGCGGACATGCCGCCGCCGTCAGCCCCCGTCCACCTTCTCCAGTTTGCCGATGACACCGCCTTCCTTGCCTTTGCCCCCACCCTACAGCGCTCCCAACACCTTCTCCAATCCCATCTTGACCAGTTCACCGCTTGGTGCAACCAGTGGTTGCTCAAGGTCAATCCCTCCAAAACCCAGGTGATCATTGTAGGCAAAACCACCCCTTCCTTCCGCCTCCTTGATTTCTATCTCACCATCTATGGCCGTCCTATAGCCCTCACTCCCACCCTTAAGTACCTTGGCGTCACCCTCGACCGCCGCCTCTCCTGGACTCCCCACCTCCAGACAATCCAAGCCAAGGCACGCTCCCGACTCAGTCTCCTCAATCTCCTCCCCGGCCGTACGTGGGGTCTGGACCCCTCCACCATCCTCCACACCTATAAATCCCTCATCCACCCTATCCTTTGTTATGCCCATCCGGCTTGGATCTCCGCCCCCCCCTACCTTTTATAAATCCCTCCAGATCCTTGAACGTCATGCTCTCCGCCTCGCCTATCGCATCCGTCTCCCCTCCCCCATGCAGATCCTGTACGATCTCATCCCCTTCCCCCACCTCCTCCTTTTCCTTGAAAGGATACAGATCCTATACACCTCCTGCAAACTCGATCCTTCTCACCTGCTCGTCTCCCCGATCCTCTCCCACCCCCGCCCGCTGCCGCGCCTGTATTCGCATGTCCCACCCGGTCTCCATCTCTCCACCCTCCTTACCCTCTCCCAAGGTGGCTTCCGCCAGCTCCCCCTCCCTGATGATGCCCTCCTCCCATCCATCTACTCCTCCTACCAACTTTGATCCTCCCACCCTCCTCCTGTGCTTGCTCCTCTGGGCACCCTCCCTCCCTTCTCTCACTTTTCCCTCCCTCCTCCATTTCTCCCCCCTCCACCCCCGGGCTTCCCCTCTCCTGTCCCTCTCCTCCTGCCCCCATCTCCTCAGCCATTGGCATCCTTATTCTCCCCTCTCCCCCACCTCACCCCTGTTCCCCTCTTGGCAGGTCCCCGGACTCGCACACGCTAAGTGGACATTCGCGCGCCGGAGATCACCGCCATCAGTGTTTCGTGTGTGCCGTCATGTTTAGTGTTCAGTGTTCACCGTCACACTCCATCGTTCACCAGTGCCATCGTCTTCTTCAGTGTTTGTGCGTCGTGTCAACAGTTCGTAGTGTGGATTGTCATCGAGTGTGAACGGCTTCATGTTTTTTTTATGTTCATGTGTCTACTGTTTTTTCCCGCCGTTTTTCCAAGTGATGTATCTTCTCTGTTTATATCATTGTACTCTCTTCGGCTGAAGAGCGGCGTATTGTGCTGCTGCCAGCCTACCTGTTCCGCAGGTTTTAAAATCACAATAAAGAAGAAAAAAAAACGGCCATGGCATTTTGCGCGCACTATACACTAGGGCTGTAGTCCCTACAGCTGTGCAGTTTCGCACCAAATATGTTTACACAGTACCCCGTCAATGTACTCCATTATATTTCCTTTGGTACGTCATAATAGCCTTACCGTTTTTCTGTACACTATCGCATGTATGTTCAGAAATGATGCTGCATTAATTAAAGCTGCTGCACAGAGAAACAATTAAAGCAAATCACACAGTTTTAGGTTTGCACCCGCAAACATCCGTAGCTGGCTACAGTGCCGGTGCCAGTGGAGAACGATATGGTAAGAGTGAACAGAAACTTCGGATTGATCAAGCTCGTTCCCTCATTGGCTGTTTTCGGATATTCATCTTTTGGATCAGCAGCTCTTGTCCGTTCTTTCTGCATCTGCAGTTAAATTACAGGATATGGGTTCCCGTTTTTTATTAATACGCTGTTTTTTCGTTTTAGCCAAACATGTTTCAGCACCTCTGTGCTACCATCAGTGGGCTTTTGTTTATCGAAAACTGTAAAAAGTGAAAATACTTTAGGTTATAACTGATTTGACACAGTGAGGCCTCAAAGTTTTTTTTCATTTTGCTTCTTACCGTGAATTTACATTATATGGTTTTGCAGGACCAACTGTATGGTGTCCTGCACTGATAGCTTGTCATCTGCAAGCCCAACGATTTAAATGTAAATTTCTTCGAGTTAACGCATCCCTCGATTTTTAAAAAACGGGGTTTTTGCCTCTCAAAATGTTCTGCGTATATATTTAATACTACTCACGTTTTGTTGTGACTGTTCCTTCTTCTATTAGGTTCCGAGCACACTGCACACACATATTAATGTACTTTGTCTAATTTCTTTCTCTATAAGTGCCTTTTTACTTCGCAAAACGTGATAAGCACTATGGTGTTGTTTGCTAACCCGTCGGCGTTCATTTGTTCTCGAGAGAGTTTGGCACCGAATTTCAATTTTGCTCATTTTATCTCTCTCTCTCTCTCTCTCTCTCTCTCTCTCTCTCTCTCTCTCTGTGTGTGTGTGTGTGTGTGTGTGTGTGTGTGTTGGGTTAGGTGGTATGATGGAGCATTTCTGAAATCGATGACTGGCCTTAAAGGGGTACATTCTCTGTGCACCTTTGGTAGGGATTGAAGACTGGATGCCTTTTAGATTTTTTTGTGTCATTCCTTTTTTCCGGCCTTTTGAGAAGGTTGCTATGCGAGTTACCCTGTACACAACGATCTGTCAGCCGCTTTCTTATGATCCACATGCAGCTAGTTTCCAAACTTCGTGCACTCGGTTTGGATCAACACTTTCGGCGACTGCGTTTGAAATTCAGTTGAAATTAAGCATTAAGCATTCAATCCTGATGATTTGTCCATGTTTCTTAAAATTAGTTGCATTATGTTCAGTAATTACTGGAGGTAAATACTTATGCTGTATGAGTTAAATTTGCAAGTTTACAAAGAGCGATGCTACTGAACAACTGATAAGCGGAAACGAGCTATTTTCACGCTGTACCCTGTGGCAATCCGAGGGAATGACTTGGATTCGGCGAAAGCCTGTAGAATGTTACCTGCCACCTGTGTAGTGCCAGCAGTGAAGTGCAGAGGAGGTGGTATTTTTCGTGGTTACGCTTTATCCCTTTATTGCGCTTAAGTATGACAGTGCACCTGTCATAAAGCTGCATCTGTAGGTGATGTTTTTTGGACAATAACATTCATGAAATACACTGACCTGTCCAGAATCGCGACTTGAACCTAATAGGACACGTTTGAGATGAGTAAGAACATCGACTTCGCGTCAGACTCTTGCTTCCAAAATCACTGCCTTAGCTGGTTTCGGATCTTGAGGAAGAATAGGCTGGCATTCCTCCACAGACATTCAGATACCTTATTGAAAGTGGCCCAGCACAGCTATTGCCGTCATAAAGGCGAAGAGTGGCCGAATTCTATATTAATGGCCACTAACAGGTGTCAGTGTACTTTTTAATGGATACTGTAAGTTAAATTTGAAAGTTTATAAATATTTAATAACACGGCACTTGTGTAAAAATTCACTTTGTGAAAATATTGTTCCAAGCCGGATTGCATTAAACAGCTCGTTTAAATTGTTTTGAGTAAAACTATTGAGCGACTTTACGTGTTCTTTTCAATAACTGTTAGTAGCATGTCTTTTAGGACCCCGGCACACTTAATTTATGTTTCTGCCTCACGTGACCGCGGTCAACTACCTACCCATGACGTCAGAAGCCCTGCTCTCCTTATCAGTTAGCTCATCACTATCACCAGTGACACGATGATCCTCGTCAATATCATCATCAACCCATGACCCCTTTTACTCTCACCATCAAATTGTTCAAATGGCTCTGAGCACTATGGGACTCAACTGCTGAGGTCATTAGTCCCCTAGAACTTAGAACTAGTTAAACCTAACTAACCTAAGGACATCACAAACATCCATGCCCGAGGCAGGATTCGAACCTGCGACCGTAGTGGTCTTGCGGCTCCAGCCTGCAGCGCCTTTAACCGCACGGCCACTGCGGCCGGCCTCTCACCATCCCCCATCTCTCCAACCCCTTATTTCTAGCCAATCAAAATCCAAGACGGCGGGCCTAACCAAGTTGTGCTAGTGGGAAAATAAAAAAGATGGCGGAACCATACCACTTACGCTTTTTAACCCACTCCCCATTACTGCCTCTCCAGTCGATCTCCACACGCTATTACAATGAGGTAGTCATTCTCGTAAAAATTTGCGCCAAGTACGAAGAACAACGTAAAAAATTACGTAATCTGCACTTGAATAGGCGTCAAGGTCAAAGATATGTAGTATTTTCCGTAACTTTCGCTTGAAAGTTGCAGATATTTGCGTGAAACTACGTACACATACATAACTCGGTATTTAAGATGCGTTACATTACAAATGATGAGTAAAAATACCTCCAGGTTCAAAGATATGCATCACTTCCGTAAATCTTTACTTGAAATCGAAAGATATTTGCCGGTCGGTGTGGCCGTGCGGTTCTAGGCGCTTCAGTCTGGAACCGCGTGACCGCTACGGTCGCTGGTTCGAATCCTGCCTCGGGTATGGATGTGTGTGATGTCCTTAGGTTAGTTAGGTTTAAGTATTTCTAAGTTCTAGGGGACTGATGACCACAGATGTTAAGTCCCAAAGTGCTCAGAGCCATTTGAACCATTTTTTGAAAGATATTTACGCACACGAACACACACACATCTTAATTTCGCTTTATGTTCGAAAAAAATCTCGATTTAACCTGTTGCTCCAAGTTAAAAAAAATATTTGATGGTAGTCGTTAGAGACACAGTGGAGGAACATGTTGTGGACATCAGTGCCGTCACTTTCTGGAAGACAGAGGTTGTGGAGCCGAATGCGAGATTTATCTCCTAACGTCATAGAGATAGAGATAGAGAGATAGATAGAGATAGATAGAGAGATGGAGATAGAGAGAGATGGAGATAGAGAGAGATGGAGATGGAGAGAGATGGAGAGAGATGGAGATGGAGAGAGATGGAGATGGAGAGAGATGGAGATGCAAAGAGATGGAGATGGAGAGAGATGGAGATGGAGATGGAGAGAGACGGAGGGAGATGGAGAGAGATGGAGGGAGATGGAGGGAGATGGAGGGAGATGGAGGGAGATGGAGGGAGATGGAGGGAGATGGAGAGAGATGGAGAGAGAGGACACATGTTAACTCGCTAATGTTATGTTGCATGTAGCACAAACTATGTATTACAAAAGGAACTAGAAGCAGAAAAAGAGTGCAAGCGAAAAGTACTTTAGACATTAAATTTATTATATTTCGTACATACAATATTTTTATTCATTATCTGGCCAATTACAATGGCTCGCTAAATTTCAGCCGAAAAGGGTATATCAAAATAACGAGTAAGGAAAAGTGAGTTCACATCACTTATAATTAACAATTTTCTCAAAAGTTTTTCAGGTACTTAAATTATTTTTATTTCTCCATGTATCTGTATTTTTACAGATATTTACAATAAATTCAATGATCAACACTTTTCATGCGGCAATGGTCCCATGCCAATACATTCACCTCATCCAGAATTGGTACTTTATCCAGAAGTTGTTTAACAGTCGAAACAACGTGTTGCTTTGACCGAATAACAAACTGCACAGCGGATTTTATTTGTGAATGCAGTATACATTTCCTATAACTGTCAATGGATAACCTATTAACAGAAGGTTCTTTCATACCCTTAGCTCTGCACATTATGTGTCCGCCTCAAGAAATATCCAACGTGTTTTGGTTTATCACCGACTAAACTAAACCTATAGTTTATTTTTCTTTAAAAATAACTTCGACAATTAATGCAGCTGCACCATTTCTGATTTCCCAGGGAGTTACTAACCTTACGTACGCATCTTCCGTGCATTCTGCATGGTTTTTCCAAACGCACAATTATTCATCACTTTGAAAAAGTTCTTCTCGAAATCAACTTGCATTCTTGCATTATTGTACATTAATCACAATGTATGACTTCATCTAGAGAGCTCGCCTGATTGATAAAATTCGATTAATCTTTTTTAAAAGATTGTTATTTTGCACACTTAAGACCAGAGGCACTCTCTGGAAGGACCCATTCAAAATTGGGCACTACAAGATATTCGAATATTGCCCAGACTGTTCACACGAAGATAAATGATGCAAGGTTCATCGATTTTGTCAACATAATTGGCTATGAATCTGTTGTTGTCAATAACGTGTCTACAAGAACAATGGACAATACTGCCTCTAGTCCCTCTTCCAACTAAATGAAGTTATTCCTCAAACGCTTTCTGAGGTATAGGCAGGGAGTAGAATGGCAGTTTTCCAATGCAAATCAAAATAGACTCCAAGTGTTGTGCTCTTCAATATATTCCATGCTCCACAAGCTTTTGGGAACTCAGCCTCTGCAATTGTTTTGCTTCTTAATAGACTTATAAACTTTTCGATTGAAGGTAGGCAATCTTCCAGTAAAATCGATTCGTTGCTCACATATTCATACGGAAAATTTAACTGATCGATAAATCGGAAATTGCGGGCCGCTGTGGTCGAGCGGTTCTAGGCGCTACAGTCTAGAACCGCGAGACCGCTACGGTCGCAGGTTTGAATCCTGCCTCGGGCATGGCTGTGTGTGATGTCCTTAGGTTAGTTAGGTTTAAGTAGTTCTACGTTCTAGGGGACTGATGACCTCAGAAGTTAAGTCCCATGGTGCTCAGAGCCATTTGAACCCATAAATCGGAAATTCATATTGCACTACCCCTCTTGATGCAATACACCAACACTTTTCATAAAATATTTGTATTTACCAGTATTAGATGGCAGAGGAGAAAAGCAACGTGGATTTAATTTAATTCTGTTGTTACTACCTGATATGTTTTACACACAAATGTCCATGGTCAAGAAATGCCCATCGTAATTGCTGAGATTGTGGAGTATGATGAGCATTTTATACTAAGACCTGTAATTCACATTATAACAGGGATGTGTTGTGACTCGGTACGCACCATTGTAATGACTGTGGTCTCTGTGCTTAGTATCACCTTCCGCAAACGGTTCCCTGTAAATATGGCAGACCTCTGCCGAGCGAAGGGTTAATTCTTCTCTAGGGCTTATTTCTAGACTTTACATTGTAATAAAAAGTGATTCGCGCTCTCGGAAATTGCATACACCTGTTCAGTTAACCATTCCATGCAGTCGCTGCCTCTCTTCAATTTAAATTCGAAAATTACTGGACATAGCCACAGTGTATACAGTAGGCAGTGCTGATGGTTTATGCAAATGTAACTGGTTGGAATATGAACCAGAGTCACTGCTACAATTGAAGCTAGCAACTGGAAGCAACACACATTCTGTAACAACGTAAATTACAAAAGGTAGCTTCAGTTTTTTGCCAAGCTTTATAAATCTTACAAACTTTCACAAGCTGCGACATTGTCTCTTCTTCCTCTTTATAACAATCTTACTTTTGTCGTGTTCTTCTTTTTATTGCTTTTTATTTCTGTAATGCCTTTTATACGTCATAAGCTTATTACAGATTTAATCTGTTGTATCCCTCTTTATTTTCACTGTTTCAGTTAATTATTGAAAACTAGTGTATGCTGACATTAGCGACATCTGGTGAACTTACACAAACATCTTGTGGCTACTGTACGGCAGCTTGTTTTAAACAGGAGTGCTACTGACAACATGACTCGTGCATATGATGTTATTTATATGTATTTGACGATGCTGGTGCTGGTTCCGCATTTAACATTTGACGATGCCACTATGGCTGCAGTACATTAGGACTTTGTTTTTATGAAACAGGTATGTCTCTTTATATTTATAGCGCACAAATGTAAATTTTGTCAGTACTACTTTTCATTATGGTCTATGTATTGTTCTTAAGCTGTAGACAGTTTTCGAGTGTATTTATGTTTTTCCCATTTTTGCTGCAGATCTGATGATGTTCATTAATGACCGAAACCGGTAATCTGTCAACAAAAGTTTGTGACCATAGACGTAAATTAAAGGAAACTTAATCTTACAAACTGTTTCTTGCCGTTAGTCAGTATGTTGTTGACTGATATAAACTGTGCACAGTCAACTAAATGTGAGCCTAATATTTCCTATGAATGAAAATAACGGAGACAGCATTCACATACTATACTTGGAAGGTGACATACAGTAATGCTACTTTGTATAAGCCCTGGAAAGTTTGTCATGCTATGTACATGAGATGTATTAGCAACCTGCAACAGTTCATGTTTCTCCGAACAGTGTTTTGTAATATGCAGTGTCTAACCCGGGATTCTTAGTCATATCTCCCATCATCTTTGACCATACATGCATAATCTGCATATTGGATGCTGTAGTCATTTACAGAGATGCCTTCTTTCCATTTATCGGAAATGTGAACGTGTTCCAGCTCTGCAGCGAATGGCTTGCTGGGAAAGTCTGATTTCTTTACCTGTACCTAATATTTAGACACTGGCTGTGCATTCTGATTTACAGTATACAATCATGGTAAGCTTAATCACTGAAGACAATCATCATCCTTTGACTTATTTCGGTTTTATCCGCTGTCCCGCTGGGCAGTATCATGTATACTCTTGCATAAAATCCATTATTTTAATTGAAATTAACAGCCAGTCGAACTGTTTGTTTGAATGTCCAGCTGTAATCTCCAAGTTTTCTTTACAGCAATGATATGAGCTGAATACGGATTATCAATAATTCCAAGTGGTCTTAAACTCGTGTTCTTTCTGTTGAGATACATTTACTTTTCTTCGTCTGACACGAACAAGAGAAACTTGCAGGCTAACGAAAAACTGATTTTGAGGGGTTGGTCAATTAGATGAATGTTTTCTCTAAAACATGAAAACAGGGATTCATGAAAAGTCTAGGCTCCTTAAATCCAAGCTTATTATCTGTCACACTACTACATATTGAACTTCTAAATGCAGACTCGACAGCAACTCATTCAGTATCATCTAATTCAATGTGCTTTGCTGCCAGTTCACTCATTACCATAGTATTACTAGGTTCGACGACGAAGTTCAGTACAAAAGGGTCTTCTTCTCTGACCAATGCAGATTCTACACTACTTGCAGATTCTCTACTATTCAGTCAGAAGATAGTAGACCGTAGCTTCTCCTCTGCTCGATCGAGTACTGTTTGCTGATTATGCAATACTGCATGAAAAACTTTGCTGAGCTGCATTCTTAAATATGACAGGGAATGCTAGCAACACGTCTAACAAATACTTGATGATAAACTGCACAGGCAGGCAAAGACTCACCTTTTTGTCACACATGTCCGATTTTGGTATGCTTACGGAGCAACGATGCTGCTCACTAAAAGTGCTTTCAGAAAATGCAACATCGAATGGAAAACCCACTTGTGTGTTATCAGTAAGCTAGAGTTGCAAACCTGTTAATAGCAAAACATGTATTTGTCGGACTTAATTTTTTTTCTTTTTTTTTGTTACAGATGAGAAAAATAGTTGGGCGATGTTGATCACACGATGATATGACGACAGTGTCTTCAATGAGCAGAGTTCCTGATTTTATGCTTGAACCTCCCACCCGAATAATTCCGAATACTATCGAATAATTCCGAGCCTTCCTGCTAAGTCAACAGGGGTTTCTTATCTCGTGTGTGTATTCCTGCTGAATCTGAGCCTATACATGCACATGCTTATCTCGTGTGAAACGTCTTCTCATCTAGTCCACATGAGTTCATAGGCATGTTCCGACGGGCAAATTGACTTCTCGTTTCGTCTTTCTCAAGCAACAGCAGCAATACTGTAGCGTTTGGCCTTGAGCAGAGGTGGCACCGTGCGTTAAATTTTATGATACGAAAAAGTACTTGTGGCGGACCGGATCAAAATACCGACATTTGTTTTTATTTTACACAAACGGCACGAAATCTACATCAATGAGGCACGCAGACATTACAAAAAGATTTCCAGATGATGAGATTAACTCAGAGCTCGGACTCTAAAAAGCCTGGCTGACACAAGCAAATAAGTATCGGCTAATGATAATTCTCTCTGCAGTAGTCAAAACATTGCTGCCTAAAGCAGATGTTTGAAATATTTACTAAAACTTTAACAACCTAGTCTTTGTCACCAATTATGTTCCAAACAGAATGTGTATTAAATTCGTATGTTTCCACTATGTGCAACAGCAGAAAAAGTCCAAGTCCACTATGGAAATTTGTTATAACAAAATTTATATCTACAGCATTTTATTCTTTTTCCTTTGGTTTCCTCTGTAATATATTATAATGATGAGACAGATAAGGGAATAATTTTGTGGACATATGTATGTCAGATTAATGTTGAGGCAGAGGTGGAAAGAATTTACTATGGTGCATAAATAATAGAAATGGTGACGCACATGTGGAAGTACTGTTCATCACGTTCTTGATGAAATTTAACGATGAGGCACAGGTAGAGAGAGGGAGAGAGAGAGAGAGAGAGAGAGAGAATGAGAGAGAGAAGAAATGATTACTTTGTATAAGAGATCAGATGTGTAAGTAGTATAGGTGGAGTATGTGTTACTGGAGTATGTGTTACTGGGGTATGTGTTACTGGGGTATGTGTTACTGGGGTATGTGTTACTCGGGTACGTGTTACTCGGGTACGTGTTACTCGGGTACGCGTTACTCGGGTACGTGTTACACGGGTACGCGTTACTCGGGTACATGTTACTCGGGTACGTGTTACTCGGGTACATGTTACACGGGTACGCGTTACTCGGGTACATGTTACTCGGGTACGTGTTACTCGGGTACATGTTACACGCGTACATGTTACACGGGTATGTGTTACAGGGTACTTGTTACTCGGGTACTTGTTACTCAGGTATTACTCGGTGTTACTCGGGTACTTGTTACTCGGGTACTTGGTACTCGGGTACTTGGTACTCGGGTACTTGGTACTCTGGTACTCGGGTACTTGGTACTGGATGACTTCACATTTACCTGTTTAACTGATTACACATACCCGTTTATTCATTTAGCCATTTAGCGGTTTATCCACACAATTACTGGATTACTTTGTAAGAGAGATAACATGTATAAGGAATACACAATTCAACGTATGAAATATTGTGTGTGTGTGTGTGTGTGTGTGTGTGTGTGTGTGTGTGTGTGTGCGCGCGCAATTCTGACTTTGAAGTGAAGTCTACGAAAGTAATGCTTATCTTTGAACTTGGCAACATTATTACGGATAATTTTAATACTACGCTGATTAAACACAAAGTTTTTTAGATGTACACAAATTTATAAAAATATCTTTGACTTTCATTGAAAGTTACGGAAATATTGCCTATCTTTCACTTTGTCGCCGATTCGGGCGAAGGTTACGTAATGTTTTATTGCATCTCGCGGAACACGACACCATTGTGACGCTATTGACTTCCTAATTTTAGTAATACACTGTGATTTACTGCAGAGGAGTAGTAAGGGAGGGGTTAGAAACCACAACTGCCATCTGGGATGTTTTCATTTTTCTATAGCACAACTACGTCACTTTCGCCACGTAGAATCTTAGTTGGCTGGAGATAGGCGGAGGAAGGATTGGAGGTTCGGGTAGGAAGGGGAGGGGGCGAGGGATCGTGACTCGATTATGTCATTGCTAAGGATCATGGTGTCAGCTTTAAGAAGAATGGGTCTTGAAACAACAGGGGTAGGTCAATGATTTGGATCAGTATTATTTAAATTAACGTGTAGTACTTCCCAGACCTGAATAAAACATGACACATTGATGACATGTCGCAACTCTTTGGACAAAGAAGATTATTATTTTTTTGTATAATTTGGCATAATAAAAGTACCATAATAATTGTTCATTAGTAGCTACATTATTTGCTGTCTCAGCAAAGACCTAATTATTGAATTAGGTGGCCTATGATTTCAGTTCGTCATCATTTCTTCCACAGCTATTTTCAGAAACTAACTATCCTCTATTTGTGTTTGCTTCTTGTTTAATACGGTTAGTATTGCGAATTGTATAGATTCATTCTTGCAGTACTTTGTTTTCTGTTCATGCAATTTGTGTTTCGATATTTTTATAACAGACTGGAAGCACAGAGCATCTAAAACAAGGAGAAGAATTAATACGCTCAGTAAATTAAATAAAGAGGCAGTAGCGTCGTATCTCAATGAGGAACGCGAAATGTTTAGCTCCGGAGACGAGCACATAGAAGAACTGTGACTCAGTTTTAGAATACTGTATTTGACCATGCATTTGACAGATACGTACCTAGTAGAAGAGTTCATGGTGGATGGTACCCTCCATTGTATACATTCACTGTAAGCAAACCTCTAAAGAAACAGAGACCACTGTATAACAACTGTAAAGCAACGCGTAGGACTATAGGTAGGGAAATGGTGAACGAAAGGCGTTTGACTGACAAAAGCAATACTTGAAGCCTTCAGTGACTACCATGACCGACCACTGACAAATATTCCAAACCTTTTACGAAACCTTAAGAAGTTCTGGTCATGTGTGAAGACTGTTAGTGGTACCAGAATTAGCGTCCACTTACTCATGGGTAAGACAGGAACTGAAATTGAGAGTAGTGAAGTAAAAGCTTAATTCCACTTCCAAATGTTTCCTTACAAAAGA
Organism: Schistocerca piceifrons; assembly: GCF_021461385.2. Classification (NCBI taxonomy): domain Eukaryota; kingdom Metazoa; phylum Arthropoda; class Insecta; order Orthoptera; family Acrididae; genus Schistocerca; species Schistocerca piceifrons. Next base: position 393,365,991 of record NC_060145.1, read on the forward strand.
AAATCCAGGGATATTGCCCCAATTTAAATCTCGCACCACTGCAAAGGTGATTGATATAGCTGAAGCTGCTAAAATTTGACGAAGCTCCAGGGCACGACGGAATGGTTATCAGTTTGTATACTGAATTTGCGGGTGAGTTAACCCCTATTTAACCACAATGTATCGTAGATCCATAGAACAAAAGACCATGCCTCGAAGAAGGAACGAAGCGCAAGTGAAGCCCATCTACAAGAAAGGCAGCAGAAATGATCCGCAAACTTACCGTCCAGTGCCGTTGATATCCATTTATTGCAGAATCTTAGAACATATTGTGTGCTCAAAGATAGCGAGGTTTATCGAACAGAATGATCTTCTCCGTGCCAACCAGCATCAATTCAGAAGAAATCGATTGTGTGAAACTCAAATCGCAGTTTTCTTACATGATAATTATGAAGGCGGTTAGGTAGATGCAGATTTCTCGATTTACGAAAAGCCGTACGGGGAAACAAGCAAAATTTGTGGTTGGGTTCGGGATTTCTTGGTCGGCGGGACGCAGTGTGTCATCTTGGTTCGAGAATCATTGCCAGATGTAGAAGTAACGTCAGGAGTACCCCAGGGAATTACGTTGTAACACTTTTGTTCACTTAGTATAATAATGATCTTACAGAAAATATTAATAGTAACCTCAGAGCTACCGCAGATGACGCAGCTATCGATAATGAAGTACAATCTGAGAAAAATTGTACAGATTTTCAGTAGGGTTTGGATAAGGTTTCAGAGTGGTGCAAAAATTGGCAAATTACTTTAAATATTCAGAAATGTAAAACTGTGTTCTTCAAAAAGCAAAAAAAAAGTGGTACCCTATGACTACAATAGCAACGAGTCTCAGTATGAAGTGGTCAACTCACAGAAATACCTGTGTATAATCATTTGTAGGGATATGAAATGGAACATTGACATAGGCTCAGTCATAGTTGAAGAGGTGGGGAAGTGCAATAAGTGTATAAAAGAGATCGTTTGCAAATCACGAGGGTGATCCATTGTAGAATATTGATAAAGTTCGTGAGACCCGTGCTAAATAAGACTGACAGAGGATATTGAAGGGCTACAAAGAATGGAGCACGAATGACTTATGGGGAAGTGTCACAGAAATGTTGAAAAACCTGAAATGGCAGACACTTGAAGGTAGACACGAATTATACCGCAAACGTCTTATTAAAATGTTTCAAGAACCAGCTTCAAATGAAGGATCTGTGAATGAGCTACATCCCCCTGCATATCGCTCCCCTAGGGATCCTGAGGACAAGATTAGTCTAATTACCTTGCGCACAAATGCGACTCAACAGTCATCCTTCAAACGTTCCGTATGAGAATGGAACCTAGAGAAGTCCTGGTAACTGGTACAGTGGGAAGTACCCTCTTTCAGGCGCTTCACAGTGGTTTGCAGAATGCCAATATAGATGCAGATATAGATGTGGAATACTCTACAACACTGATGGCAGTGCAACTTTAGATTTGTCTTTTTCCCTGATTTGTTTAATTTCATGCTTGGTTTTTTTTTAAGATGAAACAAGAGACGACTTGCTGAAAGGAATACATTTCAGGTAGAGTTAAATTTTTCCCCTATAGTCTTTGCTCTAAAAATCTCTTTCCAGCGTTCTACATGTAATTTCTTTTCCAACACAGTGACAGAAATATGTTATGATTACGCAGATGCAAGTGGTGGTATTTCAGATACGACTACTTTTTTCACCCTTCCCTTCTCCATTCACGAGTTGGGCGTGGGAAGTATCACTGCCGGTAAAGTTGCGTCTGAGCCGTAATGTCTCAGACTTTCTCGTCGCGATCATTTCGCGAGACGCACTTTGGAGGAACTAATAAGTTGCCCGACTCCTCCTAGAACGCGCCGTTTCGGAATTTCCGTAGGTAAATCTCTCTCTGATGCACAACGCCTTTTCTGTGTCGTGTGCCACTGGAGTTTGCTGAGCATTTCCGTAACTCTCTTGCACTGAGTAAACGATGCTATTGCAAAACACGGAGCTCTTCGTTGGATCTTCTCTATCTCTGCTTTTAATCCTACTTGCCGAGGATCTCACGCTGATGAATGAGCCTCAATAATTGGTTGAACGAATGTTTCATAAGACACTTCTTTTATGGAAGTATTATGCCCTCCCCCCACCCTCCCCGTCACCCACCCTCCAATGGATCTCAGACTTGCATATGTTTTTCCTGTTATGTGTATAACGTAACCATTCCACTTTGGGTTGTTCCGGATATTTACTCGTAGTCAACAATATAAACGAACAGTAGTGTGTCTCTTCCCTTATGTATGAGCAATACATTACATTTATTTACTCTCAAGGTGAACTGCCAGTCCTTGAGTGAATCGTCGATCCTCTGCAGCTCTTCAAGCAGTTCGCTAGCTTTCTGGCCTTGCTATCTTTCGAAACAGCGCGTCTCATAAATGATAAATGCGGCGACAAACTCCGAGGTGTTTCAAATAATGTTTTGAGGAACAAATCGAGTATAGGAATTCATAAGCCCTCGGAGAAGATCAGTTTGGATTCCGTAAAAATATTGGAACAGTGAAGCTATACTGACCCTACGACTTATCTTAGAAGCTAGATTAAGGAAAGGCAAAGCTACGTTTCTAGCATTTGTAGACTCAGAGAAAGCTTTTGACAATGTTGACTGGAATACTCTCTTTCAAATTCTGGAGGTGGCTGGGGTAAAATACAGCAGCGAAAGGCTATTTACAATTTGTACAGAAACCAGATGGCAGTTATAAGAGTCGAGGGACACGAAAGGGAACCAGTGGTTGGGAAGGGAGTGAGACATGGTCGTAGCCCTCCCCGATGTTATAAAAATTTTGGTGTTCGCCGATGACATTTTAATTCTGTCAGAGACAGCAAGGACTTGGAAGAGCAGTTGAACGGAATGGATAGTGTCTTGAAAGGAGGATATAAGATGAACATCAACAAAAGCAAAACGAGGATAATGGAATGTAGTCGAATTAAGTCAGGTGATGCTGAGGGTATTAGGTTAGGAAATGAGACACTTAAAGTAGTAAAGGAGTTTTGCTATTTGGGGAGCAAAATAATTGATGATGGTCGAAGTAGAGAGGATATAAAATGTAGACTGGCAATGGCAGGGGAAGCATTTCTGAAGAAGAGAAATTTGTTAACATCGAGTATAGATTTAACTTCCGGAAGTCGTTTCTGAAATTATGAAGTGTAGCCATGTACGGAAGTGAAACATGGACTATAAATAGTTTGAACAGGAAGAGAATAGGAGCTTTCGAAATGTGGTGCTACAGAAGAACGCTGAAGATTAGATGGGTAGATCACATAACTAATGAGGAGGTTTTGTATAGGATTGGGGAGAAGAGAAGTTTTCGGCAGGCCAGTCGGGAACAAGAGGGCAGAGAGGGCTGTGAACAAGACCTCAGCCAATTGCACTCTGACCGACCCCTCTCCAGGACGACAACGCGACACGAGCGGCTTCTATGCGAAGAGAACATATGCGCCGCTCCCGACTACCCTCGGTCGAGTTGTACAGCAGCTTGAAGACTAGCAAGTAGATCGAAGCGTCAGAGCTCATTGCTTTCCTCGTACACTCTATGTAACTCAATCATGGAATTGTTAAATTGAACAACATTGATTATTTTGCATGTCACTCTTTGCTTGCAACATATCTATGTCATTCTAAAAGTTCAGTATTGCCATTGCTCATTGCGTAATAAACTCATTCACCCGATTTGTTTGAATGTTGTCTAGCGACCCGAGAAAGCAGGTTTCCTAGACGTCCCATATTCGACAACTAGGCAGCATTCAACAGTTAACACGCACCGGCGATTGCCTCCAGGTCACCTCTTCAGCAGAAAACATGGCTTTTTACGCTGGGCGGCCGGGGTGGCCGAGCGGTTCTAGGCGCTAAAGTCTGGAACCGCGCGACCGCTACGGTCGCAGTTTCTAATCCTGCCTCAGGCATGGATGTGTGTGATGTCCTTAGGTTAGTTAGGTTTAAGTAGTTCTAAGTTCTAGGGGACTGATGACCTCAGAAGATAAGTCCCATAGCGCTCAGAGCCTTTTTTTTTTTTTTTTTTTTTTTTTTTTTTTTTTTTTTTTTTTTTTTTTTTTTTGCGCTGAGAGACCTACGTAGAATGTTTCGCAGTGTTGTTCGTTACTCAGCGATCACACATGGTTGCCACTACAGCCAGTGGAGTGATGCAGCTAGCTGCTGCCTACAAGAGCATCTCATTCGTAGGAGACAAATCGTTCTACGCAGCAGCTTGCTCCATTTTCTCCACTGGAGATTGTGACAATCAGTAGCGACCACTGAATAACAAACAACAATGCTGAACGTCTCCCCCATGGTAAAACGTGGCGCTTGAAGGGGTGGCCTACTGGCAGGCGCCAGCGCCTATAACCTCGACGCTCCGTAGCGTCTTTGAATGACGTTTTCGGTCACGGGTTTCTATCCTCGGTTTGTTTCTCAAGACATACTGTATAATCCCTAGAAATTTGTTGCAGCATATCTCGGACACGCATTGGATAACAGCATCGTCCACAGATATCTTCACGAAGCTTCCAGTGTTGTCAGTAAGGGGCAGACGAATGGAAACGAGACAGATGATAACCAATAATAAGCTATTTATTATTTCAAAAGTAATCACCGTAACTATCGCACTCAGGTATGGACCTCTTCCTCTGAAGTAAATCGACGTCCACAAATAGATTTCTTCAGGGCTCCAAAAATATGGAAATCGCTTGGAGAGACATTGGGATTGTTTTTAGGATATGTAAGGGCTTCCCAGGGAAACTTCTGGAGGGCATTTCTGTTGTCCAGGTTGTTTCGACTACGGTGCAGAAGTGGCGCCGGGAATCCCTTACACATCGTCCATATTGTCCCGGTATCTCACCATGCAATTTCCATATTATTGGAGCCCTACAGATAGGCATTCGTGGAAGCCGATTTCCTCCGAACAAAGAGGAGCACTCATGGGTACAATCATGGTTCCGCAGGCAGCAGCAAACATTTTTCCATGAAGGCACTGACTGTATTGTCTCACAGTGGCAAAAATGTGTTAACAGCTATAGCGATTTCTTTTGGAATAATAAACAGTTTGCTTGCTTTTTTCCGTCTGCCTCGTTTTCATTTGACTACCCCTCACAATCTGTCATTAACGGGAATTTTTACACTAATGGCTTTATAGCACTTCCTTGGGACATTCTAAACATTAACTGTACCTTAACTGCTCTACCAAAGTAAGTTATAACTACCAGCTTCATGCAACACAGAATTCTCGCCACTTCTCTGTGTTACTGTATATTCGGCAGTATAGGCCTTACATTTACATTTATCACGATTCTAAGCTGGGCAAAAGAATTTCAGTAAAAAGTACACATAATTTCTCAAATACATGATGTCGTAGAAATAAAATCCCTCCTTTTTTAAATGCTTTAGCGACCTTAATATTTCTTTCTTTAACAGAGATTTGCCAACACCTTTTCCTCAAAAAATCTGTCGTGAAGGACCATCGAAACAAGAGCATCACACAGTTGCTGTGAGTCCTTCGAGCAACGTCAATTTCTTTCCAATCAAGGAGGGAAGAGAGAGGAATTCGGTGATCACAAATGAGGCGAACAATTAGGGCACGCCACTCATTCAGGTAACAACCGTCTGACATCCTGCGAGGACAAGCAAGATGGCGAAGTGTAGCAGCAAATGAATCTATTATTATGGGACAATGTAATAATTTCGCGGCACACTGATTCTCACTCGGTGACTACTGACCGAAAGAAATTTTGAAGGAATAATTCAGTGTCCAGGTACGTATATTCTGCTTCGTAGAAAGCACGCAAAAACCTGTGGCTTCATCACCAGGTGAAGATTCGTGGAGTTACATTACTGTAAACCAGAATTTATTTTGCGTCGATGTATTTCTAACCGGTTTACCAAGTCCACGTTTCTCTGTACTGCACGTAAAACTAACAGCAAATTTGTTTGGTTTGGGGGAGGGAACCAGACAGCAAAGTCATCGGTCCCATTGGATTAGTGAAGGATGGGTAAGGAAGTCGGTCGTGACCTTTCAAAGGAATCATACCGGCCTGAAGCGATTTAGAGAAACCACGGAAAACCTAAATGAGGATGGCCTGACGCGGGTTTGAACCGTAGTCCTCCACAGTACTTGTAAAGTGTGCTAACCACTGCGTCACCTCGCTCGGTAAGAGCAAATTTGGAAAAAGAATTACAGTACTGGGAGAATAAACGCGAACTTTACAGTATTCGTTGACACTGTAGTTCTACATTTGCATACATTATCTACCGATGGGATACCTCTTTGTGTATGTTCAGCATCTCCTGTTAGTCCTATCTGGCATAGGATGTAAGGAAGCATTTGATATGGATCCCAAACAATTGAGCAGTACAATTGAGATTGTACACATACTTCTGTGTAGGCTGACTGAATTTTCTCAGTGTTCTATTAATAAACCGCAGTCGTCACCTAGCGTACCTACGACTGAGCCTGTGTGATGACTCTTTTCGATATCCCTACAAATTGTCACAGCCATGTATTTGTGAGTTGATGTTCCACCACCGACACATTGTTGTTCTGGTCATAGGATACTATTTACTTCGCTTTATGAAGTTCACGACGTTACATACCTGTACACCTAAAGCAAGTTGCCAGTTACTGTACCATATGGAAATCTTATCAACATCTGTCCAGGTATTTATGCAGCTTTTTCAGATAGCACCACGTTCTAGATAACTTCATCATTCATTGATATCGTCTGCCAAATCATTAATCCACAACATGAAAAACAAGAGAACCAACTCACTTTCCTGAGGCGCGCATGAAGATATTTCTGTATCTATTGAAAACTCTCCATTGAAGACAAAATGGTATCAAAAAATCTTCAACACTGTCATAATTTTTTCTTACACCCCTTAAGATAGTACTCTCTTAATAAATGCAGATTTTGGACCGAGTCAAATGCGTCCTGAAGCAAGAAATATTGTATTCATATGGTTACCTAGCTCGATGACTTTCTGGATGCCATGTGAGAGAAGCGCACCTTCATCTTAGCATGGTCGATGTTTTCAGAATCAATTCTGGTTAGTATGCTCGATTCTCTTCATTACGTTGGGACTCTAAATAATGTTCTAGGATATACAAGCAGGGCCATCCAGCCAAAATACTTTTCAATGGAATTTGTTTTGTACTGATGGATTATTTTCCGAGAATGCTATGCGTGGGGAGGGCAGTAACAGACAGAGATCTCTGCGTTCTGTTAGAAGCGATGTAGCTACACTGTTGTTAGTAATTCTTTTCTCTTTATAAAGTGGTGGGCCGACTTTCTGGCGCCACTTTACGTGTGGTGAACAACTTCTCGTCTAAAACGTTGTAAGAGGTCTCCTCATTGGTTGATCTACCGAAAAATAGAAGGGGAAGTCAGGAAACCAGTCTCCGAGAAATACTGACATTAAGACTAGTGGAGCAGACTAGTGATTAGGAACTGCCTATGTGGAAATCAAACGACTGGTTAACACTGTAAAACTTTTGCTAGGAGAGCATATTGTTGTCTTGTTAACGAAGGTATTACTGGCCAGCATTGTGCAGAGTCTTTTTCATTGGTGCAAGGGAATTGCGTGAGCGTGGAGAAAGGAGAAAGAACTCTGTGTTGGAAGGAAGACTTCGTCTGGAGAGACGGAACAATACACTTGATCCAGATACACGAAGGAGAGGAGCGCCTGCAGATGTACCAAGGGGCTGTTCTAGCAAGCAGCTGCTGATGTGCTGCAGTTTGCAGCATATTATCGTGTTCGTAACTTTCCATTTCTGACTGCAGAATATGATGAGGAATTGAAGATTGTATGAGCAATGTATGAGATTGACAAAGCGTTTGTTGACTCTTTGTTAGGGTCGATTACGTTCCGCGAATATTGTGTTTTTCTTGAGTGACTGAAGGTTCATTCATGACTCGATAATTGACGTTTTTGATATGTCGTAGTTCTCCATTTTTCTGGTGGATTCAGGCAATTACTTTATGTCCACAACAGATCTGTCATCCCATAACTCATTTGTAGATTACGGTTTCTTGCCACTGATTAAAACTATCCCGCCTTTGCTGGGACATTCAAGTGGTTGATTAGTACTGTTCGAAACATTCAAGTGGAAGATTAGTTCTGTTCCATGTCCATAATTATCAATTTCCCTATTCTGTTTTTCCTGAGATTGAATAACTCCTTTAATATTTTTTTTTTATTTTTGCACATGTTCTCTCTCTCTCTCTCTCTCTCTCTCTCTCTCTCTCTCTCTCTCTCTATTCGTTTAGTCGGTTCCGACTCTTCGTGACTCCAAGAACCAAATCACGCCACTTTTTCCTGTCTTGCACTTTCTCCCGTAGACCTTCCAGGTTGGAACACATTGCTTCTGTGATGCCCTCGATCCATCTCATCCTCTGACGTACTCTTCTTCTAGTTCCTTCAATCTTCCCCAGCATTAATGTTTTTCCAGCGAGGCATGCCTTCGCATTGTGTGTCCAAAGTAGGTCAGCTTTTGTTTTAACATTAGACCTTCCAGGGAGAAATCTGGTTTTATTTGCTCCAATATTGATCTGTTGGTTCTCTTTGCAGTCCACGGAACTCTAAGAAGTTTCCTCCAACACCACATTTCGAAGGAGTCAATTCTTCGCCGTTCAGCCTTTCTAATGGGCCAGGTCTCACATCCATACATCACAACTGGAAAGACCATAGCCCTCACAATACGGATCTTTGTTCCTAGAATTATATCTCTGGACCTTATAACCTTGTCAAGGTTTGACATCGCCTGTCTACCGAGCAACAGGCGTCTCTGGATTTCATGGCTGTAGTCACCATCAGCCGAGATCTGGGAACCGAGACAACTGAATGTGGTCACTACCTCCATGGTTCCTCCTGCTATATCCCACGATTTGGTAGGTTTAGTTTCCATAATTTTCGTTTTCTTCACATTCAGCATAAGACCGACCTTTTCACTTTCGTCTTTCACCTTCAGTAAGTGTGTTCTCAATTCTTCTTCACTTTCTGCCAACAGGATCGTATGATCCGCGTACCTGAGGTTGTTTACATTAATTCCAGCTATTTTAATTCCTGTTTCTCCTTCATCTAGCCTCGCATTCCTCATAACATGTTCTGCATACAGATTGAATAAGTACGGTGACATGTTAGCAGGGAGCTTTATAATAAACACGAATTAATATGGACCATGGTTTCATTTGATAATTAGGTGAACACATAGATTGATAATTCTGTGAGGTTCAACGCCCAAGTCTTATGTTTGTTAGGACCGCCCCGCTCCTGCTAATTACACACTTTATTTTGTTTTCTGTTTACTTGTGCCCACTGTTTATCTATCTTACGGAATCATAAAATATCTTTCTGGCCCAACAAAACTGGCTGTTTACTCTCACGATGTTATGACCGCTGTAGACAGGGGTTCTCAATTGAATTCCATATTTCTAGGTTTCCAGATGGCTTTTGACACTATTCCTCTCTAGCGTTTTCTAATCAAATTGCGTATCTTTGTAGTTCCTTTTCAGCTCTGCTTCTGGATTAGTGATTTCCTATGAGAAACACCATAGTTTGTAGTAACTGACGGGCAACCGAACTGATTTTTAGGTGTTCCCTAAAGAGGTGTCGTAGACACTATGCTGTTCTTAAACGATATAGTAGACAATGTGAGTAGCTCTCTTAGATTGTTTTCAGATGATGCTGTCATTTATCGTCTAGAAAAGTCATCAGAAGATCGAAACTAATTGCAAAATGATTTAGAGAATATATCTGTACAGTCTTTTTAACTGATTCAAATTTAGGTTCTTGGTGAAATATTGTCTGTTGTATGAACTAAACGAAACACTTTTTGGCTGTGTTTCACAAACTTTATTATTATTTTACGACCTAGGTTTCAGGTTGTAACCCGAACCCTAGGTCGTACAGTAACAATAAAGTTTGTGAAACAAAGTTGAAGAATGTTTCGTTTAGTTGATGCAATATTTGAATAGTGCAAAAGGTAGAAACTGGCCCTGAACAATAAAAAGTCAGATGCTGCCCAAGAATTCAGTTAAAGTTGTGTTACAAGATAAATCGTTCGACTTTAACGACTGTCCAGAATCATTTCATAGTGTGTAGCAATGCTCAAGGCCAACATATTGAGCGCTTGGTATTACAACCGTGATACTGAATAGTTGAACCGTACCTGTCTGACGTGCTTCCTTATATTTAGTATAATACGTAATAATGAACTTGAACTGGATTCATCACATAGCGAGTACTGTGGGGAAGGCAAATCAGAAACTGAATTTTATTCGTAGAACATTTCGAAGGTGCTTAAGAGAATGCCTAAACGACGCTTGTTCATCCTCTTCTGCATACTGCTGAGCGGTACGGGATTCTTACCAGATAGGATTGACGGAGGACATCGAAAATGTTTTGTGTTATCACGAAATAGGAGCAGTGTCACGGATATTATAAGCGAGTTGGGATGGCTACAACGGCTTGTTTCGTTGTGGCGAGATGTTATCACAAAATTACAATCACCAACTTTCTCCTCTGAAAGCCACCTACATAAGAAAATTTGACCATGGTCCAAATGGTTCAAATGGCTCTGAGCACTATGGGACTTAACGTCTGAGGTCATCACTCCCCTAGAACTTATTAGAACTACTTAAACCTACGTAACATAAGGACATCACACACATCCATACCCGAGGTAGGATTTGAACCTGCGACCGTAGCGGTCGCGCGGTTCCGGACTGAAGCGCCTAGAACCGCTCGGCCACACTAGCCGGCAATTGACCATGGCAATAAAGTTAGAGAAATCAGAGGTCGCAATGAAAGATTTAGGTACTATTTTTTCCAACGTGCTATACGAGAGGGGAACGATCGAGAAATATTGTGAGAATAGTTGTATCAATATTCTGGCAAACACTTGCAACTGCAGCATAATCATGTAGATGTATATGTACTAAATTTACCGCCAACAACCATTTTAATCTACTATTCTTTCTACTATACTTCACACTTACAGTAAATAAGACTTTGTTATTTAGTATTTTTCCTGCTGTTGCAAGATTAATAGCCAGCACTGTATATGTAGATTGTTCATCCAGGAGCTGACAAAAGTCACGGGATACCTGCTAATATCGTGTTGAATCTCCTTTGTCACGGTGTAATGCAGAAACTCAACATGGCATCAATTCAACAAGTCGTTGGAAGTCCCCTACACAAACACTGAACCACGCTGCCTCTATAGACGTCCATAATTGCTAAAGTATTGCCGGTGCAGGATTTTGTGCACCAACTAACCTCTCGATTATACCCCAGATCGGGCTATCTGGGTGGCCAAATTATTCTTTCGAATTTACCAGAATGTTGTTCAAATCAATAGCGAACAGTTGTGGCCAGTTGATGTGGTGCACTGTCAACCATAAAAATTCCATCGTTGTTTGGGATCATGAAGTCCATGAATGGCTGGCAATGGTCTCAGAGTAGCCGAACATCATCATTTCCAGTCAATGATTTCTCGGTGGGATCAGAGGTCCCAGTTCTTTCTATGTAAACACAGCTTACACCACTACAGAGCCGCCCCCAACTTGCACAGTGCTTCGTCGACAACTTGGGTCCGTGGCTTCGTAGAGTCTGCGCCACACTCGAACTCTACCATCAGCTCTGACCAACTGAAACTCAGACTCATCTGACCAGGCCACGATTTTCCTGTCGTCTAGGGTCCAATCGATATCGTCACGAGCTCGGGAGAGTCACTGCAGGCGACGTCGTGCTGTTAGCAAAGACACTCGCGTCGGTCGCCTGCTGCCATAGCCCATTAACGCCCAGTTTCGCCGCTCTGTTCTAACGGATACGTTCGTCGTGCGTTCCACATTGCTTTCTGCGGTTATTTCCCCCAGTTTTGGTTGTCTGTTGGCACTGACAACTCTACACAAATACCATTGCTCTGGGTCGTTAGGTGCAGGCCGTTGGACACGGTGTAGTCCGTGGTGAGTGGTAATACCTGAAATGTGGTGTTCCAGGCACATTCTTCACACTATGGATCTCGAAGAACCGAATTTCTAACGATTTTCTAAATGGATGTCCCATGCGTCAGGCTCCCTCTACCATTCTGCGTTCAAAGTCTGTTAATTCTCGTCGTGCGGTCATAATAACGTCGGGAATCTGAAATGGACCACCTGAGAACAAATGACAGCTCCTCCAATGCACTGCACTTCTATATCTTCTGCACGCGATACTGGCGCCATCTGCATATGTACATTTCGCCATCCCATGAATTTAGCACCTCAGTGTATATCTCTGTACTTCAATCACAATGCTCTAAGCGGTCTGAAGCCCTTCTTTAGGCTCAGATATTCTTGGAAAGTATTCTGATTATCCTATATTATGGCTTCGATTATCAAGTACAACGTCAGAATTACTTGAATGATTTTTTGTTTCTTTTTGTATTTGTGTTCTTGTGTATATTACTATGTTCATCTCTTGATAAATGAATCTACAGAGGGGTCCAAAAAATGTATCCACTGATTTAAAGTCCATAACTGCCAAACAAATTGACGGCGTTATCTCATCTTTGGTAGTGTAATAGTTTGTAGTTCCGGCAATCGCCACACAAGCGTTGTATTGCGTTGTTTTGTTTTGTCAGATGACAGTCAGTGTTTTGTTCTTAGTTGCACATAGTTACACGAGTAAACATGGCTGGCGCTAGGCTTACATTCGATGAAAGGAAGTTAGTTATGAAGTGGTACTTTAAGCACGAAAACATTGATGATGATCAACGGCAATGGCGAAATGAATATCAAACAGAGCCACCGATACGTTTAACTTTCGTCGTATTCGAAACAAATTTGAAGCCGAAGGCTGTGTTAAAGATGTACACAAATAACGATCTGGACGACCTGTAACAGTAGCAAGTCCAGCTAACTCCCGTCGTGTGTTACAACAATTCACTCGCTCACCACAGATGTCTGTGAGACAGCGTGCCCGTGAAACTGGAGTGAGTCGCTCATGTGTTCGGTGAATTTTGAAGACAGCAAAGTGGAAGTGTTACATCCCACGTTTGCTACACGCAGTGAACGAGGACGACCCAGATCGTAGAATGGAGTACTGCGAGTGGTTTTCTAACATGGTGCGCAACGATGAAGAGTTTGCAGAGATGATTGTGTGGTTTGATGAGGCACAGTTCAAACTCAATGGTACAGTAAATCGCCACAATTGCATCTACTGGGCCGCCGAAAATTCGAACGTCCATGTAGACAAAGTCGTGAATTTGCCAGAAGTAAATGTGTGGTGTGGGTTGTCTTACCGGGGCGTGATTGGGCCATTCTTCTTTGACGGAGTGACCGAGCGGTTCTAGGCGCTACACTCTGGAACTGCGCGACCGCTGCCTCGGGCATGGATGTGTGTGATGTCCTTAGGTTAGTTAGGTTTAAGTAGTTCTAAGTCCTACGGGACTGATGACCTCAGAATTTAAGTCCCATAGTGCTCAGAGCCATTTGAACCATTTTTTTATCGGTGAGATGCACCTTCAGAAGCTTCAGGCATCCATTTTACCTGCCATCTGAGGCTTGTATGGAGACGGAAGAGTTTACTTTCAACAAGATGATGCCCCAGCCAACTACCATAATCGTGTTAGGGCGTATCTCGACGAAAATCTACCAGGAAGATGGATAGGCTGTAGAGGTACTGTGGAGTATCCACCACGTTCCCCAGACCTAAATCCTCTGGACTTTTACCTGTGGGGAACACTAAAGGCCGTCGTTTAACGACAAAGGCCACGCACATTGGATGAACTTCCAGGATTCATCGTACATTCATGTGCAAATATCCAACTGAACACGTTGCAGTCAGTATTTCCTGCTGCAGTTTGGCGGCATCGTTTGTGTGTGGATGTTAATGGAGACCATTTCGAGCACCTACAGTGATATCTTTAAGTTGGGCTTTAAGCTACACTTTCACCAAAAATGAGACAACTCCGTCAATTAGTTTGCAAGTTATGGACATTTACATAGTGGATACATTTTTTTGGACCCCTCTGTATTTCTCCACAATATCAGTCGACAGTGAGTGTTTTGAGGCATGCATGCTGACGAGTAATGCATTGCTGGAATGTGAGAACAGCCTAGGTATTGAGGACAGTAGCCCGGTGGTCGCCCGTGGTAGCAGTACTGAAATTTACATCTACGTCTACATAGATACTCCGCAAGCCACCGTACGGTGCGTGGCGGAAGGCACCCTGTTCCACTACTAGTCACTTCCTTTCCTGCTCCACTCGCCATTAGAGCAAGGGAAAAGCAACTGTCTATACGCCTTCCCTTCAGGGGTTCTCTTTTGAGTTCCCGAAGCGTCTACGTAACAATTACGTGTTGTTTGAACTTACCGGTAATAAATTCAGCAGCCCGCGTCTGAACTGTCTTGCTTCAATATAACCTGGTACGGATCCCAAACACTCAAGCAGTACTCAAGAATAGGTTGCACCAGCTTCCTATATGCGGTCTCCTTTACGGATGAACCACTCTTTCCTAAAATTCCCCAGTAGACCGAAGTCGACCATTCAACGTCTCTACTACGGGTCTTACATGCTCGTTCCATTTCGTATCGCCTGGAAACGTTACACCTAGATATTTCATCGACTTGACTGTGTCAAGCCGGACACTATGGCACACTCCCAAAATCGTACTATGCGGCGTGGAGTTTTTGCTGGCCAGGGGCTGACTGCGTGTTGCTAATTGACTAATGACGTGATCACAAATATGGCTTAAGACAGATTCACATGCTAAGATCTATCTACGCATATCTCTTATGCGGAAGCAAATCGCCGTGTGTGGACGTGAAATCTGCCACTTATTTGACCACGGGGACACACGAAAGTACCGTAAGTTGACTTATTTGTTTGTGGCAAGTAAAGAATATTAGAGCTGAGCAAAGGGGTTGGCGTTGTTTTGGAGGAGGAGACCAGACAGCGAGGTCATCGGTCTCATCGGATTAGGGAAGGTTGGGGAAGGAAGTCGGCCGTGCCCTTTGAAAGGAACCAACCCGGCACTTGCCTGGAGCGATTTAGGGAAATCGCGGAAAACCTAGATAAAGATGACCGGACAAGGGATTGCACCATCGTCCTCCCGAATGCGAGTCCAGTGTGCTATCCTCTGCGCCATCTCGCTCGGTGCTGGGAAAAGATCTGCAATATAAAATACAACCGTTTTACGGCAGAGATCATTCAGAAAACTATAAACTTCCTGATATCTAAAACTCAAGTAAAAACTTACCTTATCAGCCACCAGGATCGTTATATTTGAGATTGTAAATTACTGTCAGCACTAATGTTCATATTACAGCCTACAGATTTTTAAGGGTTTTCCATTTTCTAGACAGGTCATACAGTTATCTGACATCAGAGAAGTTACCTTGATTATTAGCATGAAAAGGTTGATAAGAACAACTCAGTGGTGAAAGATAAATAGCGGCGACTTATTTCAATAAATAACCTATTATTAATGGGTATGTTGCGGCAGCATGCTTCACAGTGTATCCCAAAACACTGCGAATAAAAACGGGATTTCTCTGTGATATCCCACGTTTTATTTGTGATAAAAAGGTTCGGTCAAGTGTTGTCGATAGCCTTTGTCCTAGGAACCATATGTGTATTCAACAGACCGTCCGTTTGTCACTATCCTACAGTATAAGGCCAGAGTATGAATACTGCACACTTCCTCCTGTTTAAGTAAATTGAGAAAATCGTTTAGTTTTTCTTCCATTTGATGTGGTATTACGGTGGATGTGATGGGTCTTACGGAGGCACCATTAGATCATGGACGGTTCCTCCGAAAACGAAAAAATTGATTTTTAGTGAATTTCACCAGCGGAGCAAAACCCATTCCAAGACGGCTATGAGCAGCAAATGGTTGAATCTTTTTCCATATCCATAAGATCTCGATCTCTAACAGCCTTGAAAATTTCCCAGTTGCAGAGGTCCAAAATTACCCGAATTGTACACGTAAAATATGCACATAAAATTAAATAAATTGATTAATGGTAGGTATACCCGTGGTAAAACCATGACTTGCTTAGACTGACGAGTATACCCGTGAATGAATGATTGAATGATGCATTTGCCTAAATTCATGGAGAGTCCCTGAGAAAACAACCCCCCTTCCCCGCAAAAAGCATTTTTCGCCGCTTTTTCGCCATCAGCTGAGTACCAATCCGATTCGCAGATTGCAAGATGGCTGTGCACACAAATTGGCTGTAATTTTTACGACATATTCCTAAGATTCCGGCCTCGAACAGTCTTGAAACTTTTCTGGATAGGTTCGAAGTTACTCTGCATGTGCACCTAAAATGCGCAAGTAAGATGCTGTGTGAGGCGGAAACGACGCTTATAAAGTGCCGCAGCACTGAGAAATATGCTGTAAAGTGTCTCCGTTATCGTCAGGAGGGTTCTCGGAGCTCCATATTTCAGTACAGAAGCACATGCAAAACTGTTGTGTACGTAAAATACGTTTTGCGTTATTTCAGTTCACATAAGTAAACTATCAAAATTTTACTGGTCCATCGAGGTCTTTTCATATGAAATGCCCTGCTGTGGCAGGGAAAAGAAGGGAACCAGCGGAGAAATGCTGCTGTCGCAGGACAAAAATGATCAATACGTTCTTGTATATTTAAAAGACTCTACCTTCCTCAACACCTTAAAAACGCTCTCAAAAATTCTGGTCTGCGAACATATTCGCACTTTTTTATGCTGGTAGTGAAACATCCCCTTTTGATAATTAATGTAGCGCGGGATTAGCCGAGCGGTCTTGGGCGCTGCAGCCATGGACTGTGCGGCTGGTCCCGGCGGAGGTTCGAGTCCTTCCTCGGGAATGGGTGTGTGTTTGTCCTTAGGATAATTCAGGTTAAGTAGTGTGTAAGCTTAGGGACTGATGACCTTAGCAGTTAAGTCCCATAAGATTCCCCACACATATACATATACACATAAAATTAATGAATGACTGTGCTGGTAAAACTCCTACGTTATTTGATTTTCAAACAGCTGAGCAAAACTGAACGTACTCAGACGTTACTCTCTTTACTTATTCTGATCAACACCCAACTGACACACAATATTTTTAGCGCAACGCAATCTGACTTTCAAAAATCCCTACAAAAGAATGGCCGTGACTAACAATAACCTGTACCATTCATGAATCACTTACCTCACAAAAGTCTTCGTTACTCGAGCTACTGCAATACAGCGAGCGCCACTACTGCCAGCTAAATAAAAGATTCTAACTACTGAAGGCACTGACTACTGATAGGCACAGTTAGCAAATGAAAGATTTTGATAGAGAACGAACAATGTATTTACCTTAATAATGGCTGGCTCTGAGCACTATGGGACTTAACATCTGTGGTCATCAGTCCCCTAGAACTTAGAACTACTTAAACCTAACTAACCTAAGGACATCACACAGATCCATGCCCGAGGCAGGACTCGAACCTGCGACCGTAGCGGTCACGCGGTTCCAGACTGAAGCGCCTAGAACCGCACGGCCACACCGGCCGGCCTTTAATAATGTTCAAAAGTCATCATATATATATATATATATATATATATATATATATATATATCAGTTCATATTGTCCAGTATTACAAATTTACTCTTTCTGGCGGACACACGTCCAGATCGTCCGCTCTTAAAATTCTGCCACCTCTCTCCCCACATCCACCACTGCTGGCGGCTCACCTCCAACTGCGCAACGCTACGCGCTGTTCTCATACAGCTGCCCAACACTACAATAGCAAATATTCCAACAATGCAAACCAGCCACAGACTGCACACAACACCGTCAGTGATTTTCATACAGAGCGCTACGTGGCGTTACCAACATAAAAACCTAAGCAGCCTATTTACAGTAGGGAAAGAGGCAATGGTAGCAAGAAAGAGACCGATAAGTAACAAATACTGTGGAAGACAGTAGACAGCGAGTGTGGTATAGAAAGAGCGAAGGCGGCAATGACAGTGTATGAGAAAGATAGGGACATAATGACAGTGGAACATAGTAGACATTGATAGAACACTGGCAGGAAAAGAGTGAGGGAGACAGTGCTAGTGAGAAAGAAATAGAGAGAAGCAGGAAATTGAAGTGGGTGAGAGCCAGTGATGATGAGAGGTGGACTCTATGACAGTGATAACTAGGAAGAGATAGACAGTTTCAGTGAGAAGAGACAGCAGCAGTGGGTAGGAATGAATAAGCAGCAGTAAGAGAGAACAAGGGGGTGATAGTGACTGTGAGAGTAGGCGGTAGTAGTAGGACGGAACGAGGGCGACTGTGACTGCGAGACAGAAGACAGCGACAGTTGGAGAGCCACAAACAGATAATGACGATGAGTTGTCCATCCATAATGAGTGAGTGAGGATGGGCAATTGGGAGTGGATGGGTATGAGAGACTTATAGCGGTGGATTAGTGGGTGTAAGCGAGTTACAGTTAAGGCAGGTGTAGGATTGAAATGTGAGGTGTATATTAAAAACAGTGCGAATGTGTTCGCACGGCAATATTTTCGTGAAAATTTTTAAAGGTGTTGAGGAAGGTAGGCTGATGCAGCTGGTACCCGACTTTTCAATTAGTCTTTTAACAAAGCGGAGGATATTCCCCTATTTTGTGTTCCGATAGGAGCATTTTTCCGTTGGTTCAAATTGGTTTCTATGTTTTAGTACCATAGCACCTGTCAGAACCACTTATCAGTGACGTCACAGAAACAGCCAGCAGTAGCTGCTTCAATCTGCTAATCTATAACTTGCCCCATCCCACATCTTGAAGTCTCTGCTCCATGATGCGAGTTGCAAAACACTGTGTGAATGAATGAATGATGAAGAAACACATCGGAAAACAGAAGTTACTACTCCTGCGGCGACCAGTAACAGAGTAACGAGTCTTTGAGGCCACTACACCACAAGGTGTGGTGAAAGGTAATCTGCCACGTAGATATAAATTAACTTCATAGAAGAAAAGTTAGTAGTAATCAGTGTCTTGACAGTCTACGTCTTAGATGTTTTTCTTAATTTTTTCCCCCAAGCGGTGGAGCAATATTGAGTACAGAAGTACTACCTCTACAATGAAACTGGACGTTTATGTATAAATCGGTTCAGTAATTATGTTAACTTGGAGTTTAGGTTATCTACCGTGGAACTGACAGGTCTAGCAAACACAGGTATCGTCCCAAAGGGACACAGCGACCGTTGTAATTAACGAACAATGAAACCACGACGCACAAAGTGGTGTGTTGACAATGGTGCCGAGCGACGCTTTAGAACTCTGATGTGCTGTCAGCAGGGCAATGAATATCAGAGGATGCTCACGTTTGATGAATGGAACTAGTCAAATAAATCATATAAAACGCGAGCTCTGGCTGTTTTTCTATACATTGATAGTTCTGGCTTGCAGGTTCGATTCTGAGAGGGGAAGAGAGGGGAGGCAGAGGTTTACGATAGTTTGTTTGACCCCTCCCCCTCTCCGAATATAACCCGCCTTAACCCTCAGTTTTAAGGAGACACAGATCCTCAAGATTCAAATAATAATTATTATTATACTGAAACATTTTATACCATTTATTTATATGACCTTCAGAGAACTGATGAGTGGTACAGGCTCTGGCAGTAGACCCTGAATGTAAATAAATGTGACATGTTGCGCATACATAGGAAAGAAAGTCGACTACCGTACAGCTACACTATTGACGACAGATCTTTGGAAACAGTATCTACCGTAAAATATCTTAGAGTAACTATCCAGAGGGACCTTAAGTGGAATGACCATATAAAACAAATAGTGGGAAAAACAATGCCACACTCACATTCGTAACAAGAAACTAAAGGAATATAACTCATTCACGAAAGAAATGGCTTATAAGGCGCTTCTTCGACCGAGTCTTGAGTGTTGTTCGTCTGTCTGATATACCTACCACGTAGGACTGATAGAAGAGAGAGATTATATCCAACGAAGAGCTATACGTTTCGTCACGGGATCATTTAGACAGCGCGAGAGCATTATGGAGATGCTCAAGAAACTCCACTGGCAGACGGTACAAGAGAGGCGTTGTTCATCACGGAGAGATTTACCGTTGTAATTTCGAAAGAGCACTTTCCGGGAAGAGTCGGATAATATATAACTTCTCCCCAAATACGTCTCACGTAATGACCACGAGAAGAAAATTCGAGAACTTAGAGCCAGTACAGAGGCTTACCGAAATCATCAGCGTTCGAGGACTCAGCCATTGGTGTAAAAAGTACTTTCCGCCACACACCATTAGGTGACTTGCGGACTATGATGTAGATGCTATCAGTGCTTGCTAAATCGTTTCAGCGTAACTTCGAATAAATTGCGGTTCAGACAAACGCATCATTTGCAAAACAAAGCACCGGACCAAAAAATTGAGGAGCACCTTATTGTGAGACTGTTTTAAGAATTTATAATTTATAAGAAATAATATCAAAGTATGCACTCCCCATTATCGGTATTTCGCGTAGTTGTAAGACTGTGAACACAGGTCTGTACGCTAGAGCTGTGCGAGGATATAAATAACTTGAATGCTATACCTCTGTCGTTTCTGTCCACTTTCGGGGAAGTCAGTGTTCCTGTTAATTTATAGCGTTCTGTGCCTCAGTCGGTAAAAACGAAATCCTTATAGCATCACTCTGTTGTCCTTCGTCAGTCGGCCTCTCTGTCCCCCATCTACGTGACGTAATTTGATACTCATAAACTCACTCATCTATACACATTATTAGGTTTGTACAGAACCATCAGAGCACTAATACTATTCGCACTTGTCCACTTGTTTCTTAGTGTAACATCTTTTATCTTCTGTGCTGCCTTTACTCGACTTCCGTGGTTTTCCAGTTCCACTAGTGGACTCAAGAGCCGAGTCAGTTTTTTTAAAAAAATACACTTTGCTCGTTCCACATGATGATGATGATATTTGGTTTGTGCGGGGCTCAACTGCGTGGTTCCCAACGCCCGTACATGATGAAATGATGAAGACGACGTAAATACCCAGTCCCCGGGGAGTGAAAATCGACGTCCCAGCCGGAAATAGAACTCAGGACCCCGTGATGCAGAGGCAGCAACGCTAGCCACTAGCCCACTAGCTATGGACTTAGCCCTACCAGGCAAAGCCCTTTTCACCATACAAAATTATTTCATATAATATAAATAGGGTATTAGCATTCCATTAGAAAATATTAAGCCTGATAGAAAGTTCTCTTTTACAAACGTGGATGTAACAGCAAATACATTTGACAACGGACCTATTCATATGAAGTGCATTCAATAAGTAATGTAACACTTTTTTTTCTAAAAGCAAATTGGTTTCATTTATTTCTCTCCACTCTTTTGGCAAAAAAACATTATTTTTCAAAAATATCTCCGTTCAATATGACGGCCATATGCCACTTTACTGGGAGGGCCCGGATGTCCGTATGGTACCACTTATGAGGTAACAGGCGAGTTGTGGCGCCCTGAAAACAGAAAGTTCGGAGTTGACACGGCCGCGCTGGAGCCTCTCGGTGGGCCGTGGGTCATCGGCGGTCGCGTGGTGCCGAACGTTAGCCAGGGTCCAGGCCGACAGTGTGGCTGGGAATTCCATGGTGGCGCTGTGTCGATGAAGGAGACATGCCGGGAGTGCCAAAGATGGCGGACTTTGTGAAACCATAATACACTCTTGGAAATTGAAATAAGAACGCCGTGAATTCATTGTCCCAGGAAGGGGAAACTTTATTGACACATTCCTGGGGTCAGATACATCACATGATCACACTGACAGAACCACAGGCACATAGACACAGGCAACAAGCATGCACAATGTCGGCAATAGTACAGTGTATATCCACATTTCGCAGCAATGCAGGCTGCTATTCTCCCATGGAGACGATCGTAGAGATGCTGGATGTAGTCCTGTGGAACGGCTTGCCATGCCATTTCCACCTGGCGCCTCAGTTGGACCAGCGTTCGTGCTGGACGTGCAGACCGCGTGAGACGACGCTTCATCCAGTCCCAAACATACTCAATGGGGGACAGATCCGGAGATATTGCTGGCCAGGGTAGTTGACTTACACCTTCTAGAGCACGTTGGGTGGCACGGGATACATGCGGACGTGCATTGTCCTGTTGGAACAGCAGGTTCCCTTGCCGGTCTAGGAATGGTAGAACGATGGGTTCGATGACGGTTTGGATGTACCGTGCACTATTCAGTGTCCCCTCGACGATCACCAGTGGTGTTCGGCCAGTGTAGGAGATCGCTCCCCACACCATGATGCCGGGTGTTGGCCCTGTGTGCCTCGGTCGTATGCAGTCCTGATTGTGGCGCTCACCTGCACGGCGCCAAACACGCATACGACCATCATTGGCACCAAGGCAGAAGCGACTCCCATCGCTGAAGACGACACGTCTCCATTCGTCCCTCCATTCACGCCTGTCGCGACACCACTGGAGGCGGGCTGCACGATGTTGGGGCGTGAGCGGAAGACGGCCTAACGGTGTGCGGGACCGTAGCCCAGCTTCATGGAGACGGTTGCGAATGGTCCTCGCCGATACCCCAGGAGCAACAGTGTCTCTAATTTGCTGGGAAGTGGCGGTGCGGTCCCCTACGGCACTGCGTAGGATCCTACGGTCTTGGCGTGCATCCGTGCGTCGCTGCGGTCCGGTCCCAGGTCGACGGGCACGTGCACCTTCCGCCGACCACTGGCGACAACATCGATGTGCTGTGGAGACCTCACGCCCCACGTGTTGAGCAATTCGGCGGTACGTCCACCCGGCCTCCCGCATGCCCACTATACGCCCTCGCTCAAAGTCCGTCAACTGCACATACGGTTCACGTCCACGCTGTCGCGGCATGCTACCAGTGTTAAAGACTGCGATGGAGCTCCGTATGCCACGGCAAACTGGCTGACACTGACGGCGGCGGTGCACAAATGCTGCGCAGCTAGCGCCATTCGACGGCCAACACCTCGTTTCCTGGTGTGTCCGCTGGGCCGTGCGTGTGATCATTGCTTGTACAGCCCTCTCGCAGTGTCCGGAGCAAGTATGGTGGGTCTGACACACCGGTGTCAATGTGTTCTTTTTTCCATTTCCAGGAGTGTAGCAGACATTTCAAAATTCATATAGAAATTTATAATAACCAGAGGAATCATGTTACATAAAAAAGAAACATGTGCATTTCCATTATTTGCACACGATTCTGATGGTGTAATCAGATGTTCAATATCTTTATTAGTTTAAAGTTTAGTATCTGACTGTAAATTATACAAGTAACACCCAGAAAAGAATTTGCAAAATCTAAACGGTGCATCCGATTTCGTCGACGGACGTGCCTTTAGAAAGCTATTAGTGTAAACCTAAATTGGTATCAATTACATGCATGTAACTTGAATAGTACTTGAGTTATTGGAGGTCAAAGTGGCTGATTACTACTAATCGCGTCAGGCTATAAGTACTCCACAGTGACACGAAAAACCGGTAGCAGCATGTTTATAAATATACTTATGTCTTTGTTTATATCCGATATATACTATTCATGAATAAATTGGTTAAATATTTACTGTGTTTTATAAAGCACAGAGACATTAGGCTACTGGCCTACCTTTTGTTCTATTCCTTTGATATATGTTTATTTAATTTTTTTATGTATCTAATAATGTGAGTAAGACTCTGTACCGCCAACTGAAGAAGAAATTATCAAACACATAAACAAACTCAAAAATAACAAAGCATCAGGAGAAGATGGAATTGTAGCCGAATTTCTCAAAAGTCTTAGGTCTAACTCAAGAAATGAGCTAGTTAAAATTATTCAAAACATATCGGTTACTGAAGAAATACCAGAAGATTGGAAATGTGCCCTAATACATCCGTTACATAAAAAAGGGGATAAATCGGATGTGAACAACTATAGGGGAATCTCCTTACTTGCCGTCACATACAAGATATTATCAGCTTGTCTTCTTGAAAGAACACAAAGACTGCTAGAACCCAAAATCTCAGATTTCCAAGCTGGTTTCAGACCAAACAGATCATGTCCAGAACAAATTTTAAACTTGAAATTGATTACAAGGATGAGACAAATGCGAAGGAAGCCTACAGTATATGTCTTTGTCGACTTTAAAAAGGCATATGATTCAATTCACAGGCCCACACTATTTAAAATTCTTGAAGAACAAGCACTGGATAAGAAGACACGGAACATCATAGAGCAGACATTAACAAATACAAAATGCAAAGTGAAATTCATGGGAAACCTTCAAAATCATTTGAGATAAAAACTGGGGTTAGACAAGGTGATGGATTATCACCTCTGTTATTTAACTTAGTTCTGGATAGAGTCATGGCAGAATGGGAAAAAGAACTCAAAAAAGAAAAATACTGGAAACCAATATCACTGGGAACCAAAAAAGATGACCTACAAATCCCCTACTTAGCCTACGCAGACGATCTTGCAATAATGGCAGATTCTAGTGAAATGGCAATCAAACAGATAGAAACCTTAAAAGAGAGTGCAGGAAAAGTTGGCCTACAAATATCTTTTGAGAAAACGGTGTTTACAACAACAAATCTAGAAATTTCTAAGTTACAAACCAAATATGGAGAAATTAAGAGGGTACCATACTTTAAATATTTAGGAGAGATAATTTCTGAAAAATACTCACAACAAGAAAGAATATTAAAAGCTCGTAGGGGTCTAGGGCTGGTCCAAAACATTTACAATAAAAAATGTCTATCTATAAATACAAAAATTAAACATTATAAGTCGGTAATTAAACCAATAATGCTATATGCCAGCGAAACCTTGACACTTAAAAGGAAAACAGATATGGAAAACCTGAAGAAAGAGGAAAGGAAAATCATTAGGAAAATTCTGGGACCAAGATGGACCAAAGAGGGGTATAGATTACAGAAAAATTCTAAAATTGAAGAATATTCTAACATAGAGATAGACATGAGGAAGAGGCGTCTAAAATTCTATGGCCACATAATGAGACTTCCCGATCACAGACTTACAAAAAAAATAGTAAGATACGTAGCATCCCTTGTTAATGGAGGAGAATGGATCAAAAATGTAAAGAAAGATCTGGAATTAGCCAACATTACTACTGAAGACATGAACAAAAGAAACAATTTCAAACTTAAAGTTGACAAATGGGAGGTCAAACCAGAGACAAAAGCGCCGAGAACTGGAACAAAATGGAGCGAAGAAAGAAAAGCTGAATTCTCGCAAAGAATGAAGACCTGGTGGGCAAACAAGAAGAATAAGAAGCCCCAGAAGTGAACCATCTTTACTTAGCGTCTTCCATGTTGGGAGCTTTACGACTAATAATAATAATAATAATGTGAGTTAGAGCGCGTTTATGGTCCAACCATAGGAAAATTTATTTAATTTCAAGTTGTTTAAATACAAATTCAGTATTTCGAATGTGTTTAATTATGTTTGTGTGGGTGCGCTGGCTTGAAGACATGGTGCGAGCACTCTAGCCACACACAGCGCTCGTGAATAGGGGGACGGGATGGAAGCGGGAGAAGAGTCCTGGGCAGGACGGCACAGAGTGGGAGAGTGGCACAGGATGCGACGGACGCACAGTCGAGGCAGAGACTTGGAGAGTGTGCGGCGGTTTGCACGTCGTCGCGGAAGATAGAAATACTTCATAGTGCTGACTTGTGCACTTGTGAGATTTCCGTGGCTTCTACAGTGAAGACGTAGTGTGCATTTAGAAGTGAATATCTCGCTAGCTACGTTGTTGTTCATAACTAATTACGTGCAGTAGGAATGTATTGTTTCGGGTTTCCGGTTTCCATTCCCGGCGGGGTCAGGGATTTTCTCTGCCTCGTGAGACTGGGTGTTGTGTGATGTCCTTAGGTTAGTTAGGTTTAAGTAGTTCTAAGTTCTAGGGGACTGGTGACCATAGGCCTCGAGCATGGATCTGTGTGATGTCCTTAGGTTAGCTAGGTTTAAGTAGTTCAAAGTTCTAGGGGACTGATCACCTGAGATGTTAAGTCCCATAGTGCTCCGAGCCATTTTTTTTTTTAGTGACAGAAAAGTGCTTCTTTTAAATATCAGTGTTTCGACATCCCGCTATGAATATTTTTAAATGTGCACTTACTGTGTTTTCTTTTACATTTTAATATTACCGTGTTTAACTACCACTGCAAGAGATCACGTCTCTCATGTATCAGAAAATTTCCATTTTATTTTTTCCCTCAAAAAATTTTTAATACAATGCAAATATTTCCCCTACTTGTTTCTTGTCTCAGTCAATTCGCTGAAGAGAGAATTACTTGCAACGCTATCACCCCAACAACCTGACCATATTCGGAGGGGTAGGGGGGGTGGGGGTGAGGCTATGAAATAGCAACACAGAATAAAATCAGGTTTTATTGTTGGCGGCGGGTATGGTCCTCCTTTGAAGAGGTGCCTTTTCCTAGCTGCAATGTTTGCTAGAGCCAGCCAGGCCGCGGCCGCAAACCAATCAAAGCGGGCCAATCTCTTTCCTTACTTTCATCTTCGCCTTCTAGCTATGACACACAGCCGACAGCGGCGTGGAATTTTGCGGCAATCAGTGCATATACACTTACATGCATAGGCATCGGAGCAGACAAATTGTGGAGAGTTGATCAGGCATAAGTGACGCAAAATACGCCATGAACGTTTGCCGATCAGCAACAGAGGCTTAGTTTCTCAACGCGTTAACTGCCGTGAGACCGCTGGCGGTCAGACACTCCACAACGTTAGCACAGTATACGAGTATCTTTGGATGATGTGTAAAGCTGCAAAAATCTAAATTCAAAACGTCGATCAAGATATTGCGCCCTATTTCCTGTACACCGGCGTCAACTCAATAAAGAAATACAAACTAATGCACTTTACTGCATCATACACGGTGCCAAACACAGTGGAGCGTGTAGCCGTCGTTGGGCACACAGCGTCAGGAGCGAACCTCTACCACGTCCAACGGCAGCGTCGCGGCAGTCGGTGTGTTACTGCCGCCCTATCGCAGGACGTGTGTGAGAACGCACGTGGACGAGGAACTGGCGACGTGGTGACAGCGTGAGACTGCAAGGCTCACTGCACTGCGAAGAGTGAAATGAAGAATCTGGCGTATCAAATATTTTTCCTCTTGGAGAGGAACGTGACCAGTGAGGTGCGACATCGTTTTTACGCCACAAAGATAACTTAGGAGCAGCCATATTAAATAGAGTTAAAATTCGTATTTGGTTCCTTTCGTATATTGTAAAGTATATGCTCACGAGAAGTCGTCGTTACAGATACGATTTGTTATAATAAAATGGCAGGAAATTACACATCGGTACCTAAAGACTTGCCATGTTTGGCGTTTTTAGCGTTATAACTTACTAAGGCACAATGATGATCTATCAAAAAGGCGTCGTTTTGGCAAAATTTGTCGTTGTTAAATGTCAAGTAATGACAACTCAGATTATGTCTTTGGACAGTGTATACAGTTTATGGAGGTCATACTGCTATGCCAAAGCTGTAGCACTGTTCATAGCATTGTGAGCTGCGAAGAGAAATGTAGCAGCCTTGCATCCGCATCCTTCCGAATATGTTTCATTCTCACGTTTCGCATAAAAGATTCTGGGTATTTGTTATTAATTTAACAGAAATATTATCTGCAATTTTATATGTTATTTATAATGAATAATGTATCTGCTGCACTTGTTCCAAAGGCCAACGACTGCAATGTTTCACAGAGGCCAGATGTCTATTCGTGATTGCCAATACGTCAGAAAGTAAATGCAAGTTACTCTTGAAAGTCTCCACTACTATGAAACTTTGTGTAAAATATACTCATGAACAAGAACATTGTCCAAACGTGTGTGAAATCCTATGGAACTTAACTGCTAAGGTCATCAGTCCCTAAGCTTACACACTACTTAACCTAAATTATCCTAAGGACAAACACACACACCCATGCCCGAGGGAGGACTCGAACCTCCGCCGGGACCAGCCGCACAGTCCATGACTGCAGCGCCTGAGACCGCTCGGCTAATTCCGCAAGGCACCAGAACATTGTGACCACCGACCTAATATCAATATAGACCTGTCCAGGCGATGGCAGCGTGACCTGGCGGGGAATGATTGCTAGTCAGAAACACGCACCGTGCATGTACTATCACTGAGCGTGCTGCCCGTTGAAACGTCCCCTTAGAAAAATTATACATGACTGTGCTCAAACTGACACACAATATACACTCCTGGAAATGGAAAAAAGAACACATTGACACCGGTGTGTCAGACCCACCATACTTGCTCCGGACACTGCGAGAGGGCTGTACAAGCAATGATCACACGCACGGCACAGCGGACACACCAGGAACCGCGGTGTTG
This sequence comes from Schistocerca piceifrons, assembly GCF_021461385.2. Classification (NCBI taxonomy): domain Eukaryota; kingdom Metazoa; phylum Arthropoda; class Insecta; order Orthoptera; family Acrididae; genus Schistocerca; species Schistocerca piceifrons. The sequence goes on from NC_060145.1 coordinate 393,394,385, forward strand.
GCCGTCGAATGGCGCTAGCTGCGCAGCATTTGTGCACCGCCGCCGTCAGCGTCAGCCAGTTTGCCGTGGCATACGGAGCTCCATCGCAGTCTTTAACACTGGTAGCATGCCGCGACAGCGTGGACGTGAACCGTATGTGCAGTTGACGGACTTTGAGCGAGGGCGTATAGTGGGCATGCGGGAGGCCGGGTGGACGTACCGCCGATTGCTCAACACGTGGGGCGTGAGGTCTCCACAGTACATCGATGTTGTCGCCTGTGGTCGGCGGAAGGTGCACGTGCCCGTCGACCTGGGACCGGACCGCAGCGACGCACGGATGCACGCCAAGACCGTAGGATCCTACGCAGTGCCGTAGGGGACCGCACCGCCACTTCCCAGCAAATTAGAGACACTGTTGCTCCTGGGGTATCGGCGAGGACCATTCGCAACCGTCTCCATGAAGCTGGGCTACGGTCCCGCACACCGTTAGGCCGTCTTCCGCTCACGCCCCAACATCGTGCAGCCCGCCTCCAGTGGTGTCGCGACAGGCGTGAATGGAGGGACGAATGGAGATGTGTCATCTTCAGCGATGAGAGTCGCTTCTGCGTTGGTGCCAATGATGGTCGTATGTGTGTTTGGCGCCGTGCAGGTGAGCGCCACAATCAGGACTGCATACGACCGAGGCACACAGGGCCAACACCCGGCATCATGGTGTGGGGAGCGATCTCCTACACTGGCCGTACACCACTGGTGATCGTCGAGGGGACACTGAATAGTGCACGGTACATCCAAACCGTCATCGAACCCATCGTTCTACCATTCCTAGACCGGCAAGGGAACTTGCTGTTCCAACAGGACAATGCGCGTCCGCATGTATCCCGTGCCACCCAACGTGCTCTAGAAGGTGTAAGTCAGCTACCCTGGCCAGCAAGATCTCCGGATCTGTCCCCCATTGAGCATGTTTGGGACTGGATGAAGCGTCGTCTCACGCGGTCTGCACGTCCAGCACGAACGCTGGTCCAACTGAGGCGCCAGGTGGAAATGGCATGGCAAGCCGTTCCACAGGACTACATCCAGCATCTCTACGATCGTCTCCATGGGAGAATAGCAGCCTGCATTGCTGCGAAAGGTGGATATACACTGTACTAGTGCCGACATTGTGCATGCTCTGTTGCCTGTGTCTATGTGCCTGTGGTTCTGTCAGTGTGATCATGTGATGTATCTGACCCCAGGAATGTGTCAATAAAGTTTCCCCTTCCTGGGACAATGAATTCACGGTGTTCTTATTTCAATTTCCAGGAGTGTATTTGGCGCAACGCAATCTGACTTTCAATAATCCCTGCAAAAGAATGGCCCTGACTAACATTAACCTATACCTTTCACAAATCACTTACCTCACAAAAATCTTCGTTACTCGAACTACTGCAATACAGCGAGCGCCACTACTGCCAGCTAAATAAAAGATTCTAACTACGGAAGGCACTAACTACTGATAGGCATAGTTAGCAAATGAAAGATTTTGATAGAGAACAAAAAATGTATTTACCTTAATAGTGTTCAAAAGTCATAATGTATATAGCAGTTCATGACATCCAGTCTTACAAATTTCAAAACTCTGCCATCTCTCTCCCCACATCCACCACTGCTGGCGGCTCACCTCCAACTGCGCAACGCTACGCGCTGTTAACATCCAGCTGCCCAACACTACAACGGCAGACAACAATGCAAACTAGCCAGTGATTTTCATACAGAGCGCTACGTGGCATTACCAATGCGAAAACCTAAACAGCCTACTTACATTGCCCCATGCTCCCCACAAAAAATTTTACAAATTGTTTTGGGCACTGGCCAATACAGATTTGAAAAAAATTTTCATAATTATAATTACAATAACAAAGAAATCAAATGCACACACTTATTGATACAATGTTGGTGAAAAGCTAAAATTTTCTCACAGTCCATAAAGACAGTCCTGATCGTTCATCACAGTAAAATAGCAGTGTTTTTCTCAATGTCTGAGCAGTAAAAGAAAATGCACACAGAAGTAGTGGATTTCCATGCAGTCTCGAAGAAGTAGTGTTGTCCTTCCAACGGAAAGACAGTGCTGCCTCTTGACATGCAGACAGGTAATGGGCCACAACAGAGCAAATGCACAGCAGAGTCAATTGAAGTTTTGAAGAATATTGGTAGGTAGGTCATCACAGAGTAGACCCACTGTAGTCCTGGTAGACATTACGGTATCGGTGGGCCACCAGAGGTGCAGACCCACTGTAGTCCTGGTAGAGATTGTGGTCATACAGAGCGCTACGTGGCGTTACCAATAAGAAAACCTAAACAGCCTACTTACACTGTGTGTACATTGGGTAAGACGACCGTTGCGCCTGAGTTAAAGCGAGGGCAGATTCTGACGGCCCGGGGGCTCACCAAGAACATTTCCGAAACTACTCGACTTGTCGGATGTTAGAGGATTTCTGTGGTGAGTGTCTTCAACACGTGGCGAATCCAAAGTGAAACCACGCCCAGACGTCATGGCTTTGGGTGACCACCCCTTATTAAAGATGTCGGACGTCGTAGACTGGGCAGACTTGTAAAGATGCGACAGGCGTCGAACTGTGGCAGAACTAACATCAGACTTTAACGCTGGGCAGACTCCAACCATGTCTGAACACACAGTGCACCGAAAACTCCTAACAATGGGCCTCCGCAGCCGACTACCAACGCATGTGCCAATGTTAACACCACGATGTCAGCAACTACGATTGAAATGGGCACGTGACTATCGGTGCTGGACGTTGGCGCAGTGGCGGTGCGTTGCGTGGCCCGATGGATCCCGATACCTTCTTCATAATGCCGATGGGAGGGCGCGAATCCGTCATCTTACAGGGGACCAGCTCCGTAACATCTGTACAGCTGGCGGCGGGTCTATTACGCTCTGGAGAATGTTAATGTGGGCATCCATGGATCCGTGGAGTCCGTCCAAGGCACCATGACGGACAAGGAGTACACTTGCTGCAGATCACGGATACCCCTTCATGATGATCATATTTCCCGATGGCAGTGGCATCTTTCAGCAAGATAATACGCCATGTCACAAGGTCAGGAGTGTGATGGAGTGGTTCGAAGAACACAGTTTCGAGTTCCAATTGATGTGTTGGACCCCAACACGCCAGATCTGAACGCGATTGAACACTTCTAGGGTGTGGTTGAACGTGACGTCAGAGCTCGTCGCCCCCCACTCCGCGATTTATCGGAATTATATAACTTGTGTATGCAGATGTGGTTCCAACTCTCTCCAACTACCTACCCAAGCCTCATTGCTTTCATGCCACGATGCGCCGACGCTGTTAACCGTGCCAAAGGTGGACACACTGGCTATTAGGTAGGTGGCCGTAATGTTCTGGCTGATCGGTCTATACAACCTGTCTCTTGGTTTTATGGTCTACCTCACGTTTCTTTCTTGCCAGTAAAATATTTTTCAGTGATGGCGAGGAGCTTCGAAGGAAATCTCCTCTTCAAAAATGGTTCAAATGGCTCTTAGCACTATGGGACTTAACTTCTGAGATCACCAGTCCCCTATAACTTAGAACTACTTAAACCTAACTAACCCTAGGACATCACACACATCCATGCCCGAGGCAGGATTCGAACCTGCGACCGTAGCGGTCTCGCGGTTCCATACTGTAGCGCCTAGAACCGCTCGGCCACTCCGGCCGGCAATCTCCTCTTCCATTCAAATAAAATCACGCAATTAATCTCGATACTGAAATCTATATAATGAAGTACGTTACTTCAGAATTATGGTAGTCAATGTAACAACGAGAATACGGATATGACTCATACGCAAACTGACGTTAGACACTATACTTTTATTATGTTTAGTTTAAAACCGAAAATTGAGTTAACAAATAAGTTCTACCAGCATGTATCTGAAACCGTTGTACAGAATTTTGCAGTGTTCTCTTTCCAACATTTTGCTGTTCAAGTTATCGACGAGTCCAGAAACTTCCTCACGATTTTCTCCGCTCTTCTTCGACAATCGCTAACAGAATTAACGCAGCTATTTTACGCGCGTCCATTTTCCTAAACAAAATGTGTGATTTGAACGCCAGATGCGGTCGGGAACTCTGTTGGACAACGCTAAGGTTGCAAATAACGATGAGATGCACGTTTCGTGAGACGTAGCAGGCCGTTTCAGTGCGTGCAACAATCACGACAGACATCACGTCTGGCGTTCTTCGCGATGACGAACACGTCCCGTGTGAGGAGGGCCTTAATGTTTGGGAGAAGCTTGGTTCACTCTCGGCTTACCGGAAAGCGACGTCAAAATTAAGTTTCACTCAGTGCAACGGACGCCATTTTGTTTTCACGATTTTAACTTGCAGTGTCCTATTTCTAGATAACGGAACATTGAAAATTTATCACAAACACTGAGAGGCACCCACATGCCTTGCTCATACTGTGGCATCAAGCAGTCAGGCCTTCAAGATGAGTGGTCTGCCAAGCGAGTGGATTCATTCTTATTTATCGAGTAACATGAACTCTAGTACTCACACTTAAGTTACAAGTTATCCTCCTATATGATTAACACGCAACGGAAACACGCATCTGACTATCAGTAATTTACAGAACTCTGGCTGTACACTACGCACTGGCAATAACACATTTTCTTTCTTTTTTTCATTTAACGGCTTTTGTCAACACGTGGCCACCGCACTGAATATGAATGGCGCACACATTATAAATTTGGGACATTATGACAACATACAATTCGAAGGAAAAGTCCACCAATCTTTTTCTTTTCACTATCCTATTTATTCCGATAAATTCTCTAACCTAAACACACAAATTCTATAACCTACAACAATATCACATGAGAAATTTCGCCCAGTGGGCATGGCTTTACAATGGTGAATCTCTATATTATGGTCTCGTAATTATTTAACGCTACAGTGCACTTTCTGGATAGGATGGTGGATCTTTTATTATACCTCACACTTCGACTCTCACAATCATCATCACTAAATTTTCCTCCAGACCGAGCGGTACCGAAGGAACAAGCATAACCCACTAATCTTTTGAAACTACCTCGCTACTCTCCCATGCAAACCACACATATCCAAATTACATGACATACACCACACTACAATATGAAATACTACACAGGTAATAGTCACAACATTATCACTTTCAGCTTTCCCACTTCAATTAATATTTATCCCAGTTTCACACAACACTGCCCCACTTCATAATTCCACTTTCCTACTATGAACTCTGGAGATATATGCACGTCTTCCTGTGCAATGCAAGCCAAGTGGCGTTGCTGGATAGACGGCCGACTCACCTTGCTTCTCTCTCAGATTTTGAGTCTAGCGTCACACGGAATCATATCACGCAAAGTAATATTAAGAACGTATTCATCACACACGCGAGTCCTCAACTGATACCATGGACGAGTACTTCTCTTTATCTTTTGTCTCATACACAGTTTGAGACTCACACAGTACTCACCACGTGGAAGTACTCGTCTCTAATTTCAAGTCCTGCACACGCCATTTCTTAAATATTTCAACTTATGGTACACCCGCTATTTCTTAAATATTTCAACTTATTGTACACACGCTAGTAATTCAGCTTAACTTAAGCACACGGAAGTATTTCAACTTATTGCTACACGTGGTTTCATTGTGACCGTTGGTCACTTCTGATGATTACTACAATCCCTTTAATATTACCTGCCTGACATTTAATTCTCCCCGCAAAAGTTCCTGAAATAGAGAAATTATTATTTCAAACTACTCTTAAATATTCCACATGCATACCATGTCTCCACTCTTTCATCATTACGAAGCACAACTAAAACAGGTCTTAACAGCACGAGATCCAGCGGCAGAGTGCCGAAACATGGCCGTTCTCTAGGTCCTCTCCCATCTCTGTCGAGGTGGGGGAAGCACCTTGCTATCGTATTGGTCAGCCACATTTCAGGCGCTCAAAGCTCTGGTAAATTTCATCTCTTTGGTCCCACCAAAGGTGGCCAAAGGATCGACTCAAAGATTATCATATATTCACATTCACTATCTGCGGTTAGCAGACGACCATACATTCATTCATTTCACAGATCTCACCAAACTGGATGTAGGGATTTACTTTGTGGGAGTGCACATGTGATCAATTAAATAAATAAATTGTCATTCTTTCCCACACTGGTATCTGGCTTCGCTGTATTAATTGAAATTGAGTTATTTTACAAAAAAAATGTGTTGTTCTGACAAAAATAATGAAGTATGTTGTACCTATTTTCAATGTCAGGCGGTACTGTACCCTTTCAACACGTCACCCTTGGAACGAGTTATTGTAATGAAAAGTCAGTTAATTTTGGCAGTCAAAGCCTTCAGGAGATATTATGACGAACAACACTGAACCCTAAAGCTGTGTGTGGTTGCTATAGCGTAGTAGCTAAGGCTGTGGATTACAGAGTCGAAGGAAGTAGGTTCATATCATACTACTGTGCTATTTTCTCCGTCTGAGCGTTTTTAATACGTTCTGGGACTTTCTTATGAAAGTACGTTCTGCAATATTCGACGTTTTTTTTCTTATAATGGTGTACTATCTCAGGAATAGGTTACTTCGACTTTGCGACTTTTATCTGATTAGGCAACGAAGGATAAAATTGTTGTGAGTCAATCCAACAGCAATGACATATATATTCCTTGCTTGTCATAAATATTTGGCTTTTTTTTTCAAAATATGTTGCGATTTCTGAGAATGTGGTTAGCAGGAACCAAAGAGGACAGTTCGTAATGCTAAGAGTGAAACAAGCAGCAATAAAATTCATATCCTTGCTTTTCACAAATATTTGGCTGTTTATTTCAAAATACACTATGTGATCGAAAGTATCCGGACACCTGACTGAAGTTCGTGGCGCCCTCCGTCAGTAATGCTGAAATTCAGTATGGTGTTGGCCCACCCTTAGCTTTGATGACAGATTCCACTCTCGCAGGCATACGTTCAGGTGCTGGAAGGTTTCTTGGGGAATGAGAGCCCATTCTTCACGGAGTGCTGCACTGAGGAGAGGTATCGATGTCGGTCGGTGAGGCCGGGCACGAAGTCGGCTTTCCAAAACAACCTAAAGGTGTTCTGTAACATTCAGTTCAGGACTCCGTGCAGGCCAGTCCATCACAGGCATGTTATTGTCGTGTAACCACTCCGCCACAGGCCATGCATTATGAACAGGTGCTCGATCGTGCAAAAAGATGGCTTTGAGCACTAGGGGACTTAACTTCTGAGGTCATCAGTCCCCTAGAACTTAGAACTTTTTAAACCTAACTAACCTAAGGACACCACACACATCCATGCCCGAGGCAGGATTCGAACGTGCTACCTTAGTGGTCGCGCGGTTCCAGTCTGTAGCGCCTAGAACCGCTCGGCCACCTGGGATCGTGTTAAATGTTAAAAGATGCAATCGCCATCCCCGAATTGCTCTTCAACACTGGGAAGCAAGAATGTGCCTAAAACATCATTGTAGGCCTGAGCTATGATAGTGCCACGCAAAACAACAAGGGTGCAAGCCCCCTCTATGAAAAACACGACCACACCATAACACCACCGTCTCCGGATTTTACACACGCTGGCAGATGACGTTCAGCGGGTATTCGCCATACCCACACCCGGCCATCGGATCGCCGCATTGTGTACCGTGATTCGTCACTCTACTCAACGTTTTTCCACTGTTCAATCGTGCAATGTTTACGCTCCTTACACCAATCGAGGCGTCGTTTGGCATTTACCGGTGTGATGTGTGGCTTATGAGCAGCCGCTCGACCATGAAATCCAAGTTTTCTCACCTCTCGCCTTACTGTCATAGTACTTGCAGTGGATCCTGATGCAGTTTGAAATTCCTTTGTGATGGTCTGAATAGATGCCTGCATATTACACATTACGAGCCTCTTCACTTGTCGGCGGTTTCTGTCAGCCAACAGACGAGGTCGGCCTGTACGCTTTTGTGCTGTACGTGACCCTTCCACTTCACTATCACATCGGAAAAAGTGGATCTAGGGATGTTTAATACTGTGGAAATCTCGCGTACAGACATATGACACAAGTGACACCCAATCACCTGACCACGTTCAAAGTCCCTGAGTTCCGCGGAGCGCTCTATTCTGCTCTCTCACAATGTATAATGGCTACTGAGGTTGCTGTTATAGATGGATGGATGGATGAAGAGGGTTTTAAGGGCGCACGACGGCAAGGCCTTCAGCACCCGCTCAGAAACGGATTGAGATGGGTGTCAAGAAAAGACTCAGATAAGATAAAACAGAACGTAAGACACAGGAAACTAGCTTGGAAAAATATGTGCCTACCCACACCGAAGCGTGGGACGAAGCATTTCGCCAGCAGTAAAACATGGACAACTCAGGAAGAAAGTGGTAGAGGGAGCTAAAGCAATATAGCAGATGGCAGTGGCTGGCTGACCGCAAGGAGAAGGGGAGGAGCCAGCCCCTGTGCAATACACTAAAACCTCCAGCCTAAAAGTTTAGGCCAGAGTCCAGACACATCACAAAACTTTAAAACCCTAGACACACTCGTCTCATCGTTAGCTAAAACACAAGGCAGATCCCCATCAACTTGTGCTTCTGCCCTTGCATCACGGTATAAAATGCAGTCTGTTAAAATGTGCCGGACAGAGACGTGCACACCACAAGCATCACAAAACGGGGATCCTCCCGCCGTAATAGGTAGCTATGTGTGAGAGGACAGTGCCCAATCCGAAGACGTGTGAGGGAGAGTACCTGGCAGTAGGTGACAGCACAGTGCACTTAATATGAAAAACGTATCTTTTTGGGGTTGTCCGGATACTTTTGATCACATAATGTATGTTGTGATTTCCGAGGACATGGTTAGGAAGGAACCTAAGGGGACAGTTTAAACTGCTGCGAGTGAAATATTTAGCTGCTATTCCTGCCTTTTGCGAGGTTCTACTCACACAGAGAAGAAACTGGTGTCAGTTTCATGCTCGTCTTACTTGAAATGTGCGTACTCGTCACTCTGGCGTCACTTTGCCAGTAAGCCTATCGCGTGAGTAGCTTCTTTCGTTCAGACAACCAGGTGGCTCGGCTCGCCTGTCAGCGTTCCCAGGCGGCCCCAGGTGCCGGGTCCCTGGTCCCTGCCTCTGGTACCGTAAAGCCGCCGCAGCCGCACAGAACCGTTCGGCCGCGGTTTTGCCGCCGGCAGCGGCGCCAGGCCCGTGTAAAAAGTGCGGCCAGTCACACCACACCGCCCCCTTCCCACAGAGTTTCTTCCGCCGAGCGCCGCCGCTCATACGTCGCCTGCACACGTTTTCGGACATTCACTTCTAAATGGTTCCCGTCCCCATCCCAGCTGCCAATAGCCGTACCATCTATTTCCTGGCATGCTTCGTTGATTTCAGCGTCGGCCCTCAGCTGCGAAATACACTGCTGGATATTAAAACTGCCCAGCAGCAGGGCCATGTTTTGGGTCTACAGGGTGATCCACGAAGATATGCAAATAATTTAATATGTTGAAGCTTCCTGGCAGATTAAAACTGTGTGCCGGACCGAGACTCGAACTCGGGACTTTTACCTATCTCGGGCAAGTGCTCTACCAACTGAGCTACCCAAGCACGAGCCACGCCCCCTACTCACAGCTTTACTTCTGCCAGTATCTCGTCTCCTACCTTCCAAACTTTACAGAAGCTCTCCTGGTAGAGCATTTGTCCGCGAAGGGTTCCGAGTTCGAATCTCGGTCCGGCACACAGTTTTAATCTACCAGGAAGTTTCATATCTGCGCACAATCTGCTGCAGAGTGAAAATCTCAATCTGGAAACATCCCCCAGGCTGTGGCTAAGCAATGTCCCCGCAATATCCTTTCTTTCAGGAGTGCTAGTTCTGCCAGGTTCACAGGAGAGCATCTGTAAAGTTTCGAAAGTAGGAGACGAGGTACTGGTAGAAGTAAAGCTGTGATGTGGGGACGCGAGTGGTGCTTGTTTAGCTCAGATGGAGCCAGCACGGTAGCTCACCGTGTTCAGTCAGAGGGTTAGCTGCCCTCTGTAATAAAAAAAACTGAGTTAATCGATCAACAAAGAACTTAAATGTATGTCTTACGACGTCCGCCCCGAGCTGATGCAACGAACAATAGCGAACAAAATGAAATTTTTTAAAAAAATGGTAGAGCACTTGCCCGCGAAAGGCAAAGGTCCCGAGTTCGAGTCTCGGTGCGGCACACAGTTTTAATATGCCAGGAAGTTTCATATCAGCGCACACACCGCTTTAGAGTGAAATTCCCATTCTGGAATTTAATATATTATTCTACAATCATAACTAAAGAAGAGAGTTCATATAAAAAATAGGTACGCAAATGTTTAGTTGCGGAGGTACCGCTAATACTTGGCGCCAATTTCTGCGCCGATTTTGCTACGTCGCGGAGCTATCCCCTGAGCAAACCAATCACAGTTATGATTTTGCATATAACGCGGGAATTTGCCCGCCAAGACTGCCTGGGAACACAAGTCAATCCCACGCCTCGCTGGTAGCCCGTCAGAAAGTGTTTTCACTAAGTTTCTGCGAAGTAACGGAATCTCTAGCCCCAGCCGCTCCTTCAGGCCCCTGTGGGCGTGTCGCCCCCGCTCTTATGACAATGTCGGCGTCTGGAAAGCATCCACTTGACTCCCTCAGACCCGTCGGCATAACCCTTTCAAGATCAGCAGAAATCCACCTGTCACCGGACCACCCAGGTGACGAGAGACGCTGCGTGGGAAGTCCGCGTGTGAAGCAATAGAAACTTTTCACCACATGCAATTAGAGAAGAAAATATTCATATCTTCTGAGTTCTCACTACTAGCCTTGTAATGTCAATACTCGGCCATACTTCCCCAAATTGAATTACTCAGAGTAAGATATAAATGTGAGAGGGGGCAAGTCAGTTGATGCATCGAAAGGCATGCCACCTCTCAAGGTATTTTACAGTCTAAGGTATGGCGTACACTGAAGTACAGTCATCTGTATCCTTACCATTAACAAAAAGTGCACCATTTACATCCGGGATATCCTGCCCTTCGATTGGAGTTCTGCAACTGCTTAAATACTGATCGGCGGTTACACAAATACATTTTATTTACTGATGAGGCACAGTTTACTCGAGATGGTATAAACAATTTACATAACGAGCACGAATGGTCTGAAGCAAACCCACATGCAACAGAGCAACGCAATTTCCATCAGCAGTTTAGCATGAATGTGTGGTGGGGTATAATCGACATACACTTTATTGGACCATTCATTTTCCCAGGACGTCTAACTGACGAGACTTACTTCCAATTCCTTCAAGAAGAAATGCCCCGATTGCTCGAAGATGTTCCACTTGCTACGCGATTGCAAACGTATTTTCAACATGACGGCGCGCCTCCGTATTTCACCAATGCCATTGCTACTGGTATTAATTTACGTTACGGTCGTGTGACTAGAGCCTCCCGTCGCGTACACCGGGTGCAAGTCTTTCGATTTGACGCCACTTTGGCGAATTGTGGGTCGATGGGGATGAAATGATGATAATTAGGACAACACAAGACCCAGTCCATGAGCGGGGAAAATCTCCGACGCAGCCGGGAATCGAACCCGGACCCTTAGGATTGACATTCTGTCGTGCTGACCACTCAGCCATGGGGGCGGATACTGGTATTAATAAAAGCAGGTTATCTGACACATTCATTCACTTTCAGCTAAAGTTATTACCACCATTTTTCCAAAATTAAATTCTTTACAACTTAAGCTGAAAACTTATCGCAATTGTCTGGAATTTCAAAAAAAAAAAAAAAAAGACTGGGGCAAATAGTTAATAAATTAAAATTTTTACGAAATTACGTCTTTGCTTCTCTGCATGTCCTGGAAAACTACTTCAGATAAACATCTGAGACATGTTTTATTAGATTCACCAGATCAATAACAACAAAATAAATGCAAATCGTGCTTTACTTTAACCTCGTACAGTTCTGCGATGGCTACATATTAGCGAAGTTGATAAATTTCAAGCAAAATCTTTTATTAGCCGTAACCCCGTAACCACACATTTGCGGACCTATGCTTATATGAACTTTTTTCTTTAGTTTTGCCGGCCGGTGTGGCCAAGCGGTTCTAGGCGCTGCAGCTTGGAACCGCGCGACCACTACGGTCGCAGGTTCGAATCCTGCCTCGGGCATGGAAGTGTGTGATGTCCTTAGGTTAGTTAGGTTTCAGTAGTTCTAAGTTCTAGGGGACTGATGACCTCAGATGTTAAGTACCATAGTGCTCAGAACCGTTCTTTAGTTTTACTTGCCGAATAACATATTATAATATTTGGATGTCTTCGTGAATCAGCATGCACAGCCTGAACCAATGGTGTAGACCCTACCACCGGAGATATATTGATTAAGTCACACATACACTTAGGTAACAAAAGTCATCGGATAGCGCTATGCACATATACAGATGGTGGTAGTATCTCATGTTGTTGTTGTTGTCTTCAGTCCTGAGACTGGTTTGATGTAGCTCTCCATGCTACTCTATCATGTGCAAGCTTCTTCATCTCCTAGTACTTACTGCAACCTACATCCTTATGAATCTGCTTAGTGTATTCATCTCTTGGTCTCCCTCTACGATTTTTACCCTCCACGCTGCCCTCCAATACTAAATTGGTGATCCCTTGATGCCTCAGAACATGTCCTACCAACTGGTCCCTTCTTCTTGTCAAGTTGTGCCACAAACTCCTCTTCTCCCCAATTCTATTCAATACCTCCTCATTAGCATTCTTCTGTAGCACCACATTTCGGCAGCTTCTATTCTCTTCTTGTCCAAACTATTTATCGTCCATGTTTCACTTCCATACATGGCTACACTCCATACAAATACTTTCAGAAACGACTTCCTGACACTTAAATCTATACTTCATGTTAACAAATTTCTCTTCTTCAGAAACGCTTTTCTTGCCATTGCCAGTCCACATTTTATGTCCTCTCTCCTTGGACCATCACCAGTTATTTTGCTTCCCAAATAGCAAAACTCCTTTACTACTTTAAGCGTCCCATACACAAGACATAAAAGAGGAATGCACTGGCGGGGCTGTCATTTGTAGTCACGTGACTCATGTGACAAGGTTTCCGACATTATTGTAGCCGCACGACTGGAACTAACAGACTTTGAAAGCAGAATGGTAGCTGGAGCTAGACGCATATGTCATTTCATTTCTGAAATCGTTAGGAAATTCACTATTCCGAGATCCACAGTGTCAAGAGCGTGGCGAACATACAAACTTTCCTCCACCATGGACAATACAGTGGCCGACGGCCTTCACTTAACGACTGAGTTCAGCTGTGTTTGTGTAGAGTTGTCAGTGTCAAGAGAAGAGGAACACTATGTCAAATAACTGCAGAAATCAATGTGGGACGTACGACGAATGTATTTGTTAGGACACCGGGGAAATTTGGCGGCAATGGGCTATGGCAGCAGACGACCGACGCGAGTGCCGTTGCTAACAGCACCACATCGCCTGCAGCGCCTCTCCTCTCCTCGTGACCGTATGTGTTGGACCCAGACGACTGGAAAACCGTGGTCTGGTCGGATGAATCCCGATTTCAATTACCAATCGCTAATGGTAGCATTAGACTGTGGCACAGACCTCACGAAGCCATGGACCCAAGTTGTCGCTAAGACACTGTGCAAGATGGTGGTGGCTCCATAATGATGTGGGCCGTGTTTACATAGAATAGACTGGGTCCTCTGTCCCAACTGAACCAATCATTGAGTGCATACGATTTACAGCCATTCACGCACTTCGTGTTCCCAAACAAGTATGCAGTTTTTATCGATGACAATGCACTATGTTACCGGGCCACAGCTGTTCGCAGTTGGTTTGAAGAATAGTCTGCACAAGTTGAGTGAATGATCTGGCCACCCAGATCGTCCGACATGAATCCCATCGAACATATATGGGACGTAATCAAGATGTCAGTTCGTGTACAAATTCCTGGACGGGCAACACTTTCGCAGTTAGGGACGGCTATAGAGGGAGTAAGGCTCAGTATATGTGCAGCGGACCTCCAACGACTTGGTGAGTACATGTCACGTCGAGTTGCTGCACTGCTCCGGGAAAAAGGAAGTCCGACACGATAATAGGAGGTATCCCATGACATTTTCCACGCCAGTATGTAGCTGTTAAGAGCAATTTTCGAATTAATAGCTGTAGCAGAGGGGCATCGTGAAACGCACGGATATCCGAGTGGGTTAGTATGGTGGCGTGAATGCATTACAGTATTAAATTTTTGGGTGATCTGGTGAAATGTAGGGTGCGAAATTTAGTATACAAAGTAGCCTCCTCAAGTGCCAATAATGACTCTAGTTCAGCGGAACATCCAGTTGAATTGAGCTTGGATGACAGATGCGAGTGCCTCACTCCATATTACTTCAACTTTGAATCATGATTTAAGTCGTAGTAGCTAGTGAGTGCTGGTTTGCCACTCTGCGCAGTCGTTGATAGAAATTTTCTGGGCAACAACTGAGCATCCTTTGTATGGTGGTAGTTCAAGACTGTACGGGAAACTTGTGGTATGACTTCAGCTTGATGAAAATGAACGGCATGGAAACATCGAAGGTAGGAAACAGTCATCGACCTTGTAAAGGGTCTGTACAAACTACTGGCTAAGCAAACTAGAGGAGATGGTGTCGTGTGCCTGGTGGCACCCCAGACCATCATGCCAGGTGTTATGTATTTGTGACGATAATGAAAACTATGTGGCAACATTCATTTACTTGTAGCCTCTACTCAAGGATACCCCATCAAGAAGCTATAGCCGGAACCGAGCCTTGTTTGAAAAGACATCATGGTGTCAGTCCTGTGTTCGATGCTGTGTTGTGGCTCACCACTGCTGGCACACGTCTCTCTACTACTGCATTAAGGGAGGTCGTCAAATGGTCGCCACCGCTGACAGTCCGTGGTGCTATAGACCTCCTGTATTGTCCTTGTGGATACTTGTCTTTCTGCAACAAACATAGTTTCTGACTCAGGGTATGTGGCGTGGTTGTAGGATCCTGCACGACCTAGCGGACAATACCTACATACATACTCCACAAGGCACCGTATGGCGCATGGTCGAGTGTATCTTGTGCCCATTTCCTTTCCCATTACATACGTAAATGGAGCGACGGAAAAACGAATATCTATACGCCTCCTTAGGAGCCTTAATTTCTCTTATCTTTGTGCTCCATGTGAAATGTAGACTGACGGCAATAGAGCTGTTTTGCAATCAGTTTCAGATGCCGGTTCTCTAAATTTTCTTAGTAGTGCTCTGCGAGAAATATATTTGTCCTCTAGTGCGCCAGTTATGTGGGACCATTGGCACTTTGCATGTCGTTCAGTATTGCCGTCTCGAACCCAGCTATTCCATAATTACATGACAGTCGGGGGATCCACCTCAGGCAGCAATATCGGGAAACGACAAACCATAATCTCGATAGGCAACGATCCTACCGCTGTCGAATTCCAACAACCTGTGGTAGGTGTTTCTCCTTCTTAACACTGGATGTGACACGATGTTCGCACAAGTAACCAACATTCTAATGTGATACTTGACAGAAATGCCAGATAATCTTCCTTTATACAGAATGTAAACATCGTTATCTGATGGGGTGGTGGTAAAATGCGTGCCAGGAGACTTGAAGATCGCTGCATCGAATCCCGTTCGGACGATGGTTTCTTCTGTATGCGTTTTAACCTACCCTACAACCTCACAGACGTGAGGGGAGGCCACAAGAGACATGTGGTTTGCATTCCACGGTAAACTGTATGTCACCTTTGCCTCGTTGGAAAACGATGTGATGTGCGGTCGTTGTGACTGTAATAGCGCATACCGCTCAGACGCATAGTTAAAGTCACCGTGATCGGAAAACGAACTGGAACTCCCTATGCAATCACGTGAATTTACTTTTAAAAGGTAATGAAACAAGTCTCGCAACGGATAACGCTTTATTAAGTCTGACTTTAACAGGGATAGCCCAACCTTAAAAAGTTAATAGTCATGCTTAAAATAAACAGATCAGCCACCACACGACACCACATTTTAGTTAAGGGAGGCATCTAACTAGTGAATGAAAATGCAGGCTTTTAAAAAGAGCTATTTATTTCCCTTCACGAGCACTCAAACGCGAAAAGCCCCAGCAGTATAGTAACGAATGCAAACGTAGAAAACAGTTGTGTTTAATTCCGATATTGATACCAATTCTGGGATACCATAATGAATATCGCCAGTGGTCAAACGAAGAGCATATCAGAAAGTGATAATGAAAAGTGAACTCGGAAGAACAAACACCGTACACAGATGCAAAGTGCATCTTGCAAATCAAACAGCTAAGATCGGTGATCAATTACCGGGACGAATAACTCCGCAAAGTTAGCAAATACTGCGTCCGTGAATTATTACACGGAAAAGCATGATTGGGCGAATCTTACTAAATAAACTACCAGCTCTCGGCTGCGTGTCCCCCCGATGCAAGGGGCAATTAATAGCGTACTGGCCCCATCTTCCTGCGTGCGACACGTGAGGATACCAGCAAGACAGTCATTCATGGAGGTAGGGGGCAGAGTGTCTCTAAACAGAAATTCTTACTTCTCTCTCAACTTTTGGAAAAGCTCTAAATCATCCACCAATGACAGTAATGATTCCTAGCATCGTCGAATCTCTAGCCAAGCTATGCAGAGATTGCAATTGCCACTCAAATGAAATTTGGAGATATCGCCAGAGCGCCAGCAAGAATGAGACTTTTTGTTTATTTTGTGGACAGGGATATAGGTAGGAGTTAACCGTCTTTCTATACCATCACACAAACAGTGTACAGGGGCAGATTTGCACCTGGTGGCCACAATTGGAACTAATTTGTTTTCCAGCGGGAATCGGTTTCGTATTAACGCATTAGAATATCTATCAAGTTTCTCTGCCAATCGATATTTATAGTCCACAATGGGCCTCCGCTAGTAGCTGCACTTTCATTATAACCAACCGGTAATTCTTTCGTAAGTGTAACTGTTGAAAACAATCACATTGTTATCTACAAGGAATTCGAATACAGAACCCTCTGTTCAGAAATCCATCTCCAGAAAATAATGGAGTCATGCTCAAATGCGTTGTATCTGCGTAAATAATCAAACATACTTTTTTATGTGTGGAGAGCTTTAAACAATGCAGAGCTACTAACTTCCTTTTGTGTACAAAGCTGGCGGCCGGGAGAAAGAAAAGGTCGGCCCACGTACGCTCTTTCCCTTTTGTTACACTACTGACAGGCTAGTTAAAAGGATACGACTCCCGTTATTTGCTGTTACCATTGGCTGGCGAGAACCGATGGATCATACGGGATATATTTTGTTTCCGATTCACGAAAGTAGCTGTAATTACTCCAAGAACAAAACAAAAACTTTTTGAAATATCATAGTTCCTAATCGGCGATAAGGTCATTCTATCACAATGAATGATTTCTCGCACCAATGAATCCTGAAGAGAGAGGAAATAAATACAGTGACGAACACGCAGAAGACAGATATATATATATATATATATATATATATATATATATATATACAATCGCTGAACCGACGCTTCAATAGTCCTGCCGTTCGCGAGGACATAGAGGGCCATGATCGTGGGAGAAAAAATAGCGTGCTTAGGATGAACTAGCTCCTAGGCAAAAAATTAAGTCCATAAATTGTAATAGAAGACATAAAAAGGAAGTTAGTTGTACTTACTTCATGAAAGACCTTTACTCTACTGACGTTGAAGACTGATTCAGAAGTATCTGGTCGATGCAAAGCATAGTTTTTGAAACACACCAGTGCTAAAGACGCATGTACACGCCGCAGTCCAGAATCACCAGCTGTTATTTTACGTCTATTTAGAATTTTGTTAACTGCACAGGAAAACAGAACTGATAGCCTCCATAGAATTTATTGGCCGTTACTTTGCGTCGCCTTAAATTTCTATTCTGCCACAAAGTTGCTAGCTCAATTTATTCTTCGTAAACGACGTGAATGAAAGAAAACGTTATCCGTTTTGTTATCGTTTACTACCACACGAGAGACGAAAGTTTCCCCCCATCTCGTGCTTATCAAAGGAACCATTCTGCCATTCGCATTAAGTAACTTGGAGAAACGACTGAATATCTAAATACTGGTGGTCGAGTGGGGGATTTGAACCGTTCTCCACCCGAATGCTGGTCCAGTGTGCTAACAACCGCACCACCTTGCTTTTACTCAGACGGTCTGTTTTTCCGAGATACTCACAGTGGACGATTGACTTTCATACAACGCAGTGCTCCTGACGTACGTATATTTCAAGTAACTTCTTTATTAATCCTAGTAGACTTCTTTCGCAGTGGAATGGTGTCTATGCTTGCTACATCCGCGTCTTATGTCCTCTTTGCTTCGTCCCTCATGCATTATTCTGCTTCCAAGAACTTCCTTCACTTTCTTTACCGGGTGGTCCCCAATACTGACGTTACGTTTATTACTAATCTTATTTCTGCTGCTCCTCAATACCTTATGTTATGTCCTAGCCAGTAAGGCCACCCGAGCCCGCTGCCAAAAGGTTGGCAGTATCAAAGTCCGGACGCCGTCCGCATAAGCAGCGCCAGCGAGACAGGAAATCGCCGCAAGTCTGCGCGCGCCACCGCTGGCTTCTGGGTTCTTAAGCGCTGGAGTCGCGAGCGCTAGGACAGTTCTGTATTCGCCGCTCAGTTGTATACTCGCCACCGAATTGTGTACTTGCTAGTCAGTTGTGTGTTCATCGCAGCAGAGTTGTTGTTTGTCGTCAGCCGACGCTGACCTAGCCGCTCCGACTCGAACTAGACAGATCTCTGTAGACACGGAGTTCACTATTGTGTTTCTGTATCTTCATCAATAAAGATAAGTAATGACTTTTATTTAATCAGAGTGTTTGGGTTTTCATCTTTCTGTTCACTGTTCCAGCGGACCGGTCGGCCCGCTATTAAAAGTGTGGCGGTGACTTCGTAAGCCATTTCCACAGCCAAGTGTTTGTCGCTACGAACACCGCCACAAAACTGGCGACGAGGACTTCCGAACTCGTGTGCAGGGCTGGTTCAACTTGTTCTTGTTATACTAATTATAGCGATAAACTTTTGGGGGCTGGTTTAATTTGTGTTCACTATGTCTGCCGAATTACAACAGTTGATCTTGTTACAGAGTCAGCAAATACAAAGTCTGGTGGAAGCAATCGCCAAACAAGCGGCTAATCCTCCAACACAAAAGGAACAAGCACAGGCAGCACCACAGTTCCGGGCTTTTGATGGATCCAGAGAAGAATGGCGAGAATATCTCGCGCAGTTGCAGGCGCACATGACAGTCGACAAAATCACAGGTACTGAGCGGCAGCTTTATTTAATTTCCACTGCAGGCGTGGAAGTCTATCGACTACTTTGTAAGTTGTTCCCGGAATCCCAGCCAGAAGCTTTAGACTATGACGTTGTTGTTAACAAGCTTGCTGAATATTTCGAGTCGCGAGTTCATGTGGCAGCAGCCAGATTCAAGTTCTTCAGATTAAAGAAACTGCCACATCAATCTAACAAACAGTGGTTAACAGATTTACGGGGCCTCACCCGTCAGTGCCGATTTAATTGTGTGTGTGGAGCTTCCTACAGTGATGTCATGCTACGAGACGCTATTACTCAAAACATTGCAGATTCTCGTATTCGTGCTGCTATCTTAAAGTTGCCTGACCCGTCATTAGAGACTGTGATGAACATCATTGAAGCCCAAGATACTTTTGACTATGCTGAGTGTGAGTTAGATCAGCCATGTATTTCTCAAGTTGCCTGTGCTAAGCAAGTTCTGTCACGCCCGCGGCCCCACCGGCAGAGTCAGACTGTAAACACTAGCCGGCCGCGTCATGTTAAACACATTCGTCAGCCGCGTGTGCAAAATGATAGAGTTAAGTCTTGCCCTAAGTGTGTTCTTGCTCATCCTCGTTAACGTTGCCCGTTAAGAAACGCGGTTTGTCACTTTTGTCAAAGGAAAGGACACATCCAGACTGTTTGTTTGCGTAAACGCAAGAACAATTCTAGTGCTGCCCAGCCCATGGATATTCATGTTCTTCAAAGCCAGCCCGCCCAGAAGGTCGCGTTTAACGACTCTTCCACGGTTCGTGTGGGTAATAAACTTGTTCGCAATAAGCCACCCACCCAGCCCTCTATGCGACCCAAGCGTAATTCCAACGCTGTAAAAAGTAATGTACAGACTGCAAGTGAAGCGGGAGTTGTTCCACCCGCCCAACCCACGAGTTGTCGTAAGCAGCGAACACGCGCTAAACGCGCTGATTTTGTGTCTTCCGCCTCCACTGCACCGATCCAGAGACAGTATAATAAACTATTTGTGAAGCTACGCACCCAGGATAAGACCTTCAATTTTCAATTAGACACTGGTGCTTCTGTGACTCTCATAAATAGTGCTACGTATGCGACTATCGGCCGCCCTCAACTTTCAGCGGCAAAACATTCTTTGGCTACTTATAGTGGAGAACAAATTCCTGTGTTAGGTGTATGTAGCGTGCCAGCCACATTCCGTGGCAATACAAAAACAGTTTCATTCTCAGTGCTCCGCGCTACAGACAGTGTAAACATTTTCGGATTAGACTGTTTTGACTTGTTTGGCCTGTCTATCCAAGACAATGTGTTGCAACTTAATTCTGTTGTTGTTCCTCAAGACAGCATAACCGATTTGTGTAAACAATACAGTGACATATTTAAAGACGAACTAGGTTGTGCTGCGAACTTTGCCGCTCATATTACGTTAAAAGATAATGCTCAGCCTCGATTTTGTCGTGCTCGTCCAGTGCCTCACGCCCTCCGGGCACCTGTAGAAGATGAACTTCGTCGTTGGCAAAACAACGGTGTTATTCAACCCGTTTCAGCGAGCCAGTGGGCTTCTCCCTTAGTTATTGTAAAGAAACCGTCTGGCAAGTTACGTTTGTGTGCTGATTTTAAGTCGACGGTTAATCCTCAGACTGTCATTGATTCATTTCCTTTGCCTAGACCGGACGAGCTGATGGATAAGTTAGGGGAAGCTCGTTTCTTTTCCAAAATTGATCTCCGTGAAGCATATTTGCAATTGCCCCTCGACGAGCAATCACAACAGTATTTTGTGATAAACACGTCGTTGGGGTTGTTCCGTTTTCTGCGTTTGCCTTTTGGTTGTGCGTCAGCTCCAGCTGTTTTTCAGCGTTTTTTGTCTCAACTTCTGGCTAATGTGCCATCGTGTTGCAACTATTTAGACGATATTGTTGTGTCCGGTCGGACGCCTGCTGAACATTTCCGTAATTTGGAGTGTTTGTTTAAAGTGTTGTCTCAGGCAGGCCTACGTTGCAACATCGATAAATGTTCATTTTTCCTTACGGATATGGAGTATCTGGGACATGTTATTAATGCTCAAGGCATTCATCCCTCCCAGTCACATTTAGCAGCTACTCGTGATTTGCCCGCCCCTCGCAATCTGCATGAATTGCAAGCAGTTCTTGGCACATTGACATATTATATTAGGTTTATACCTAATGCATCACAGATTGCTGCACCGTTGCATCGTCTCCGCCGTAAGAATGTTCCGTTTGTGTGGTCAGCTGATTGCCAATCAGCCTTTCAGCAGCTTAAAGAGGCTTTATTGAATGATCGTTGTCTGGTCCATTACGACCCTAACAAGCCTCTGGTGTTAGCTTGTGATGCCTCTTCTTTCGGCCTCGGTGCTGTGTTGTCTCACCGAGTCGGTAACACCGAACGTCCTATTGCGTTCGCATCTAAATTGCTCAACAAAGCTCAGTGTAATTATAGCCAATTGGACAAGGAAGCGTTGGCTATTGTGTTCGGTGTCACAAAATTCCATCACTACCTCTATGGTAGACCATTGTATTTAGTCACAGATCACAAGCCCCTGACGTCACTGTTTCATCCGTCTAAACCAGTTCCTCAGCGGACAGCTCAGAGACTACAACGTTGGGCTCTTTTGTTATCACAATACCAGTATGAGATACTGTATCGCCCTACCGCTCAGCATGCAAACGCTGACGCGCTTTCTAGATTGCCGATTGCTGCGGATGATGTCTTCGATTCCTCTGACGACTCTTGCCATCAGATTGACGCCGATGAGCATCAATCCGTCCGGGATTTTCCGATTGATTATCGTCAGGTGGCACGTGAGACAGCTACGGATCCTCATCTGAGTTTCCTATTACGTTTTGTTCAACGTGGTTGGTCGTCCAAGGCAAAGGACATATCGGATCCTGTGGTTCGTCGCTATTATCCGCAACGTCATCTGTTGTCTGTTTCGCACGGAGTTTTGCTGTTACGCACCGAGAATGACCAGCTTCGTGTAGTGGTTCCCCAAGTGCTCCAATCCAAGGTCCTAGACTTGTTGCATCAAGGTCATTGGGGAGTGGTCCGCACCAAGCAGCTTGCCCGCCGTCATTGTACATGGATCGGCATTGATAAGCAGATTACGCAGATGTCTACAGATTGTTCGACGTGTGCCGAACACCATGCTGCTCCGCCTCAACGCTATTTTGAGTGGGCACGCCCTGCCGGTCCCTGGCAGCGAGTACATATTGATTTCGCTGGTCCATATTGGCATTCTCGTTGGCTCATCGTGATAGATGCATTTAGTAATTTTCCGTTTGTTGTGCCCATGCAGTCTACAACGTCTGCACAAACTATACAGGCGTTGACTTCAATTTTTTGTATTGAGGGTCTTCCAGAAGTTTTAGTGTCTGACAATGGTCCACAATTTACCTCTGCTGAGTTTGAAAGTTTTTGTTCTGCCAATGGCATTCGCCATGTTCTTACTCCGCCGTTCCACCCTCAATCGAATGGTGCAGCGGAACGTTTTGTACGCACATTCAAGGATCATATGGACCGCCTTCGTGCTACGCACTCTCGTCAGCAGGCCCTCATCACGTTCCTGTCGTCGTACCGGACCACGCCACGCGACGGCCCTTCGCCTGCGGAGCTTCTCCACGGCCGTCGTCATCGCACCCTACTACGGTTGTTGCACCCCCCCGGATCGACCCGCCGCTTCTGAGCATCGCACGCGTTTTCAGCGCAACGACGCCGTTTTTTTCAGAGTTTATCACGGCCGCCGTCGTTGGGAACGTGATACCGTGATAAGTGTCCGGGGTCGCGGTTTTTATACTGTTCACGGTGTTACTGGGGTGCACAGGAGGCATCAGAACCAGTTGCGCCGCGCTGGCCGCCCGGATTCTGCCGCTCGTTCTTTGTCCACAGATTTGGTCCGCGGCGGGTTCCAGCCGCGCCTTCCGACTTCGCTGCCGCCCTCAGGGCAGCAGCAGCAGCAGCCGTCGCCGCTACCACGCCGACAGCCCATCCCGTTGATGCCTCCCGCGCAGCTTCATCCGGGAGCGCCCCAGGTGGTCGCTCCGGCGCCTGCGATCCCTCTTCAGTCGCCACCGCCTTCGGAGCTGATGGACGTCGACCCCTCAGCCGGGCCGCCTTCCCAAGCGGTGGCTGTGCAGCCTGTCCTGCAGCCGCTTTCCTTGGGCACCCCCAAGGAGTCTGACACCGCAGCGCCTTGTCCGGCGCCCACTCAGCAGCCGTCGACGCAGCGTCAGGAGCCGCTGCCTCTCTTCGTGGGTCCCGACGCCCCGTCGCGTCCAGTACCAGAAGCTGCGCCCGTGGTCACAGGCGTGCACCCTGACCTCGGTTTTCAGTCGGTGTTTCCCGGGGCCCCGCGCAGCCAATGCTGGGGTGCGGACCGGGGACTGCCACCGACAACAGTCTCCGCCCCGGTCTCTTCTGCTACGCCTGCGGCCAGACCCCTCCCCCGCCGTCGACGCTCGCCACGTCATTATTCAACGACGGTGCGGCGATTTGGGGGGGAGGAGTGTTATGTCCTAGCCAGTAATTCCACCCGAGCCCGCTGCCAAAAGGTTGGCAGTATCAAAGTCCGGACGCCGTCCGCATAAGCAGCGCCAGCGAGACAGGAAATCGCCGCAAGTCTGCGCGCGCCACCGCTGGCTTCTGGGTTCTTAAGCGCTGGAGTCGCGAGCGCTAGGACAGTTCTGTATTCGCCGCTCAGTTATATACTCGCCACCGAATTGTGTACTTGCTAGCCAGTTGTGTGTTCATCGCAGCAGAGTTGTTGTTTGTCGTCAGCCGACGCTGACCTAGCCGCTCCGACTCGAACCAGACAGATCTCTGTAGACACGGAGTTCACTATTGTGTTTCTGTATCTTCATCAATAAAGATAAGTACCGACTTTTATTTAATCAGAGTGTTTGGGTTTTCATCTTTCTGTTCACTGTTCCAGCGGACCGGTCGGCCCGCTATTAAAAGTGTGGCGGTGACTTCGTAAGCCGTTTCTACAGCGAATTGTTTGTCGCTACGAACACCGCCACAAAACCTTAGTCCTTCAATCCATATTCTCTGCTAAACAGGTCGTGGTGCTCAACAGGTGTCGTAATTCTTCTTCACTTTCACAGAGTGTAGCAATCTCAACAGGAATTCTTAACATTGATATCCTTTCACCTTGAATTCTAATCCCACTCCTGAAACTTTCTTTTATTTTCGTTATTACTTCGATGTACTGCGTGAACAGTGAAGGAGAGAGTACACGCCTATCTCACATTCCTCTCAATCTGATCACTTCTCTCTTGCTTTTCCATTGTTACTGTCTAATTTTAATTCATGACATACTTTATATTACTCGTTTCCCTCTGTTCTTCTTGCTCCTTCAACCTGTTTCCTTTTACTTTTTTTCATTTCGTTCCACGTTCTGGCCCCAGACGAGAGGATCTGACCCCTGCCACTGGCGTCAGCGGAGGCGGTATGGAGGGGCACATCGTCTGTACACCGCTCTCTCGATCGTTGTTGCGTTTCTTGTCTTGAAGCCGCTACCAATTGTCCGAGTAGCTGCTCAGTTAGCGCCACGAGGCTAAATGCACCATACACCACTGCTCTCGCCAAGGAAATATCATTGGCAGTAGTCGCAGTCGAACCCAACTCCCTGTAATGGTACTAACTCACGCGGACCTCTTAGCTACGGAGGCAGACTTTTTAGTTTAGTACTAAACTTTTATTTTACTACTGGCTATTAAAGTTGCTACACCACGAAGATGACGTGCTACAGACGCGAAATTTAACGGACAGGAAGAACATGCTGTGATATCCAAATGATTAGCTTTTTAGAGCATTCACACAAAGTTGGCGCCGGTGGCGACACCTACAACGTGCTGACATGAGGAAAGTTTCCAACCGATTTCTCATACACAAACAGCAGTTGACCAGCGTTGCCTGGTGAACCGTCGTTGTGATGCATCGCGTAAGGATCGGAAATGCGTACCATCACGGTTCCGACTTTGATAAAGGTCGGATTGTAGCCTATCGCCATTGCGGTTTATCGTATCGCGACATTGCTGCTCGCGTTCGTCGAGATCCAATGACTGTTAGCAGACTATGGAATCGGTGGGTTCAGGTGGGTAATAGGGAACGCCGTGCTGGATCCCAACGGCCTCGTATCACTAGCAGTCGAGATGACAGGAATCTTATCCGCATGGCTGTAACGGATCGTGCAGCCACGTCTCGATCCCCGAGTCAACAGAAGGGACGTTTGCAAGACAACAACCATCTGCACGAACAGTTCGACGACGTTTGCAGCAGCATAGACTGTCAGTTGGGAGACCATGGCTGCGGTTACCCTTGCCGCTGCATCACAGACAGAAGCGCCTGCGATGGTGTACTCAACGACGAACCTGGGTGGACGAATGGCAAAACGTCATTTTTTCAGATGAACCCAGGTTCCTTTAACAGTATCATGATGGTGGCATCCGTGTTTGGCGACATCGCGGTGAACGCACATTGGAAGCGTGTATTCATCATCGCCATACTGGCGTATCACCCGGCGTGATGGTATGGGGTGGCATTGGTTACACTTCTCGGTCACTTTGAACAGTAGACTTTACATTTCAGATGTGTTACGACCCGTGACTCTACGCTTCATTCGGTCCCTGCGAAACCCTACATTTCAGCAGGATAATGCACGACCGCATGTTGCAGGTCCTGTACGGGCCTTTCTGGATACAGAAAATGTTCGACTGCTGCCCTGGCCAGCACATTCTCTAGGTCTCTCACCAATTGAAAACGTCTGGTCAATGGTGGCCGAGCAACTGGCTCGTCACAATACGCCAGTCACTACTCTTGAGGAACTGTGGTATCGTGTTGAAGCTGCAAGGTCAGCTGTACCTGTACACGCCATCCAAGCTCTGTTTGACCCAATGCCCGGGCGTATCAAGACCGTAATGACGGTCAGAGGTGGTTGTTCTGGGTACTGATTTCTCAGGATCAATGCACCCAAATTGCGTGAAAATGTAATCACATGTCAGTTCTAGTATAATATATTCGTCCAATGAATACCCGTTTATCATCTGCATTTCTTCTTGGTGTAGCAATTTTAATGACCAGTAGTGTATTTTCAAGGGACAGATATGACAAATCAGATGCTGCTGCAGCGCGTGCTGAATGTTCTATAGTCGACTGACAGGTCGTTCCCATTAGTTTCAGCATGATTTCAGACCATGTGGACAAGTCCAGTTACTTTTCCGTAAATTAACTTTTACTATACTTTCCCAATTCCCTAGCAGAATATTCACAATTTTTATGAGCCTACACAATGGCGTCTGTGTTTGTTTAAGCACTTACTTAACAGGTATCCGTACAGTAGCTTTCATCTTTCTTTTTACTCGTCGACAGTGACAGCTGAAGCTGAGGTTGCAGCAAAGACAGATGTCAAAAAGCAATAAATATTACAAAAATAAATAATATAAACGTTTAAGTTACTCGCATAACTAATAGATTAATTTAGGTTGTAGTTAGGGAAATTCAACTTTACGCCATCTTTTCATACACTGCATAGATTTTACTTCATTAGGATTTTAATTATGCACCACTTTACGTTGTCGATGAATTTTGCTCGGCTAACGAATCCCACGGAAATTTTAAAAACCATTCAGCCACTAGGATCGCATAAAATATTTCTTTATTTAAAAGACTTTTTGTTGTAAAACGTGTTCATTTTACCCTGAACCTCACTTTACATCTTGGTGTGAAGTTCAGCGTGAAATGAACACGTTCTACAACAAAATATTTTTTAAGGTATGTAAATATACAGGTCCAGTTCCGGTTTTTATAATGGCCAAACAAAAACTTTTATATAAAATATTTCATCTTAGAGGGGAGTTTGAAAAGTCCGTGCAAAGTCCGAGAGATGGTACCACCGGCGCATATCGAGGTCATGTTTAGTTAGTAGCATCTTTGGAAAGAACGTACACCAAGTTTCAGCAATATTGGTCTATTTCTTTGTGTTTGGCATTCTCCTGAATCGAAGAAGTCGAGTGAGTGTCAAAAAATGGACGAAAAAGAAATTCGTGTGGTGATTAAACTCTACTTTATGAAAAGCAAAACGCATCAGGACACTAAAGAGAAGTTTGATAAACATTACGGTGACTCTGCACCTTCGATTACAACAGTTTATAAGTAGTTGCAAAATTTTCGGAGTGGCCAGATGGGCACAAGTGATGCTGAACGTTCTTGACGCCCTGTGGAGGTTACGATTCCAGAAATCATTGATGAAATCCATGATATGGTGATGGATGACAGAAGGGTTAAAGTGCCTGAGATTGCCAGTGCTGTGGGCATCTCGAATGAACGGGTACATAATATTTTGCATAAACAATTGGGCATGAGAAAGCTATCCGTAAAATGGGTTCCACGATTGCTCACGCTTGACCAAATACAGAATCGTGTGAAATGTTACAAAGAAGGTTTGCATCTGTTCAGGAAGAATACGCAGGGCTTCAAGCGCCGTTTCCTCACTGTGGATGAAACATGGATGTATTACTATACTCTTGACACCAAACAACAATCTAAACAAAGGGTTACCAAGGGAGATTGCGAAGACCGTTCATTCGGCCGGAAAGGCTATGGCGAGTGTCTTTTGGGATTCGAAAGGGATAATCCTCATCGACTATCTGGAAAAGGGTAAAACTATTACAGGTGCATATTATTCATCGTTATTGGACCGTTTGAAAACAGAGCTGCAAGAAAAACGCCGGCGATTGGACAGCAAAAAAGTATTCCATCACGACAATGCACCAGCACACACCTCAGTAGTTGTGGTCGCAAAATTAATGGAAATATGATTCCAACTCGTTTCACATCCCCCTTTTCTCCAGACTTGGCTCTCTAGGACTTCTATTTGTTTCCCAATTGCCGGCTGGGGTGGCCGAGCGGTTCTAGGCGCTACAGTCTGGAACCGCGTGACCGCTACGGTCGCAGGTTCGAATCCTGCCTCGGGCATGGGTGTGTGTGATGTCCTTAGGTTAGTAATGTTAAGTAGTTCTAAGTTCTAGGGGACTGATGACCTCAGAAGTTAAGTCCCATGGTGCTCAGAGCCATTTGAACCATTTTTTTTTTTTCTCCAATTTGAAGGAATGGCTGGCGGGACAAAGGTTTTATTCAAACTAAGAGATGATTGCAGCAACTAATTAGCTATTTTGCAGACTTGGACAATTCCTATTATTCGGAAGGGATCAACAAATTAGAACAGCGTTGGGCGAAGTGTATAAATTTAAAATGAGACTATGTCGAAAAATAAAAAAGTTTCCCCAAACACGTAAGTAGTTTTTATTTTTGCACTGACTTTTCAAACGCCCCCCTCTATATTCCACGTATATGTACTTCTTATAAATCCGAAGACGACAGCAAAGTCTGTTGAAACCGGCTGTTTTAAATAAATAAATATGTTTTCGATCTTGGCTGTTGAATGGTTTTTACAATTAAAACAGATCGCCCTTCAGTACTCTCAAAATGAGAAGATGCAAATGTTCAAATGTGTGTGAAATCTTACGGGACTTAACTGCTAAGGCCATCAGTCCCTATGCTTACACACTGCTTAACCTAAATTATCCTAAGGACAAACACAAACACCCACGCCCGAGGGAGGACTCGAACCTCCGCCGTGACCAGCCGCACAGTCCATGACTACAGCGCCTGTGACCGCTCGGTTAATCCCGCGCAGCAAAATGAGAAGATTCAATCTGTGGAAGTGGCTTGCTTCAACAAATAAAAATAATGTCAGAACCGAGAGTCCGACCTTCCTGCGTGAAACTGAACTAATAATCATTTAACAGATAGTAGTCCTGAAAAATGATGTCTCGGCCTGGTCGGCGACGCAAGTGACGGCCGCCCGCCACCTCGTGCTAATCGTCACGACCCTGGCCGGCTGAGACAGGCCGGCTCACGACGCTGCCGTAGTTTATCCCGCGGTAGCGCGCCAGTGAATTAATGGCATCGTGACGACCGCCCGGACTCGCTGTTATGGAGCCAATAAACGGCCAGTAAATTTGTTCCTCAGACGTGGCGAGGTCTGGACCACAAGGAAGGCAGAGACACGGCAGTATAATTTTATTGTGCTAGATGTGCAGCCGCGCACGCGGAATGTTAACGACCTACGCAGTTCAAGGTCGGGACCGTGCGAACCGCAACATCGCAGGAGTCAGCACTTCATAACCGGTTACAGTCTCGCCACGGACTAAACGATTTGATACAGAGACGTATTTCTCGGACAGTTTGAGTCCTTTTTTTTTCTTTTTTGTTTCATCATCAGTCTTCTGTTTCGTTTCATGCAGCCCCCCACAAATTCCTCTCCTGTGCCAACTTCGTCATCTCAGAGTAATATCTGCACCAAACATCCTCAGGTATTTATTGGATATATTGCACTCTCTGTTTCCTCGTACAATTTTAATGTCCACCCCCAACCCTGCCGCAGCACCCTCAAGTTATTTCTCGATGTTTTAACACAAATCCTAATATCCTGTTCCTTATAGTCAGTGTCTTTCACGTGTCTCTATCCTCGACCATTCTCCCAAGAACCTCTTCGTGCCATAGGCCACCTAATTTTCAACATCTACCTGTAACGCCGTATCTGAAACAATCTGACTCTCTTCTTTTTCAGTTTTCCCACATTCGTTGACTCACTTCCACACAACGCTCTGCTCCAAACGTACATTTTAGATTTTTTTTTTCTCAAATGCACGCAACCGAGCGAGGTGGAGCAGTGGTTAGCATACTGGACTCGCATTCGGGAGGGCGACGGTTCAAACCCGCGACCGACCATCCTGATTTAGGTGTTTCGTGATTTCCCTGAATTGCTTCACGCGAATGCCGGGATGGTTCCTTTGAAAGGGCACGGCCGACTTCCTTCCCCATCTTTCCCTAATCCGATGGGACCGATGACTGTTTGGTCCCCTCCCTCAAATCAACAAATCAACTACATACCGATTTTCGATGCTAATAGACTTCTTTTGGCCAGGAATGACCTAATTGGCTGCTCTTGTTTGCTTTTTACGTTCTTCTTCCTTCGTCCGTCACGTGCTATTTTGTTTCCAAAGTAGCAAAATTTCCTCACTTCTTCCACTTCGTGGTCCTCAATTTCAACGGTATGTTTTTCATTTCTGCTACTGCTCATACATTTGTCTTTTTTCGGCGTACTGTTATTCCATATTCTAACGTCATTAGATTGTTCACTTCATTCGGTATGACCTTTAATTCTTCTTCGCTTTCACTCAGGATAGCAACGTCAGTAGCGAATCCTATCGTTTATATCCTTTCATCCTGAATTTTAATCGCAATCGCGAAATTTTATTTTGTTTCCGGCACTGCTTCTTCGGTGTATAGATTGAACAGTAGGGCAGAAGGACTGCATCCCCACAACAACCTTCTTAATGCGAGCATTCCTTCTTAGTCTTCCACTGTTATCATTCCTTCTTCGTTCTTGCACATATTGACTATTACTAGTCTTTCCGTATAATTTACAGCAATTTTTCTGAAAGCTTCGAAATCATCAACGATTTTACATCGTCCAACGATTGTTCTGGGTCGACAAATCCCTTTATTTTTTTCTGAAGTCCTGTACACATTATCAACTGCAAAGTTAGACCTGCCTCTCTGGTAACGAAATTGACGTAATCCAACAGATCCTCAGTTTTCTCTCCAGGCTTCTGTAAACTATTTTTTTAACAACTTGGATGCAAGGGTTGTTAAGCTGATTGTGTGACACTTCTGCCCTTGGATCGCAGTGGATGATGGTTTCCCGAAAGCCTGATGGTTCATCTCCAGATCATAAACACTATACACCCTATTCAGTAGTCGCTTGGTTGCCACTTCCCCCAGCGATTTTAGAAATTCTGAAGAAATTTTATCTATGCCTTCTGCCTTATTTGATCACAAGTCTTCCAAAGCCCTGTTAAGCTCTAATGCTAATCCGATATGTCTTCCATACCACTTCTCATAGTCCTCTGTCACGTCACCAGTTAGCTCAGCATCCATCGCAGAGCTCTTCATTGTACTGTTCTCTGCGTTTGGCAGAGGAATTCCTCTTCTACTCTTGATATCGAACTTTTGACTTTTAATTTCACCGAAGACTGTGTTGATTTTCCTATTTGCTAAATCAATCCTTCTGATGACCATTTCTATTACAATTTCTCCACACTTTTCCTACAGCCGTTTCTCATTAAATGACATGAACTTCCTATTTCCTTAGTTCCTAATTAATTTAAATTCTTGTATTCCTTTCCTTTCCTCACATTTTTGTACTTCCTTCTTTCGTCGATCATTTGAAGTCCGGAAGAAACAAAGTAGAAAGAAATGAGATACTGTAGTACCAAGGAACGAGGAGGTGCGTCTGAAGTTTTCTAGGGCTGTAGATAGTGCGACAATGAATACCACAATAAGCAGCTCAGTTGAAAAGGAATGGACGTCTCTAAAAATGGCAGTCGAGGATGTTGGACAGACAAATATAGATAGAAGGAAGGGAAGTGCAAAGAAACCATCGATAATAGTTACAGTCCTCTGTTCTTTCACTGCTGTGCTGTTGTGGCAATCCAAGAACACAACAGAAATGGAAAGTATTACATCGTGAACGAAAGTCCGATATTCATCAAGCTTTTTAGAAATGTTATTCACGTAACTAGTAGTTAAAACAAAATTTCATTCCATTCCGAACTAAATCAATAATAAACATTATTATTCGTTGTGACTCTCTACAGATACAAAAACACTGTTGTGGAAGCAAACTTTCTCCGAACATTATAAGGAATCTCTTACCACGCCTGAACCACATGACAGTCGATGAAGACGCCGGTTTTAGGCTAGTATGAAAGTACACGCCTTCTAATGGCATCCCAGGTATGTTGTATGGGTGAGACGTCAGGGGACCAAAAAGACCACTCAAGAATCCGTACATTCCTCGTGGTTTGAACTGCAGTCTAGAGACTTGGATTCTCCTGTTGGACTACGTCATTTTGTAACCTGGTGATGAAGCGTATAACAACAGGGTAAACGTTTTTTTCACACACTGACGAGCATTCGACCACTCTTCAACAAGTCTTGTTTTCACATCCACTAGCTCCAAATACCGTGATTTCAAGAGATGGAGAGGTACAGATCTCGAGAGGTACTGTTTCCGGTGACGTTTCACCATATCGTCTACGGACAGTTTGGATCCGATTTGACCATCAAAAACAGAAATGTGACTCATTGATGAAAGCCACAGAATACTACTCAATGTATTTCTTTCTCACATTCATACCATCTTATCAGTGACAGCCTTTCATCCTCAACTTTCATTCCACTTCGAAAAACTTGATTTCCTTCGATGCTTCTCCAATGGGTAGGTAAAACAGTAGAGGAGACAGGCTATGCCACTGCTTTACGCATATTTTAAACCGAGTACTGTTCTCTTGCCTTCCATTCTTCTTGTTTCTTCTTCTTGTTGTATGTACTGTACCTCGTGTATTACTTGTCTTTCCCTATAACTTATTTTGCTAAGAATATCGAAAACTTCACATCATTTAACACTGTCGGATGTTTCCGTAAATCAACAGACTATATAAAAGTGTTTTACGTCTTGCTTCCGTTATGAAACGCAACGTAAAATATGTTTCCTGAAGTCAGACTAATTTTCATCAAATAGATTGCAAATTTTTCATTCTTTTGTACATTATTCCCGTGAATAAGAAATGTCAAGCCGTATATGTGATCATGTTCGCAGAATCTTGCTAAGGCCAAAATAAATAATCTGGTGATGTTAGGGAACAAACAGAAGCCACTCTCAATCATCGTAGTCCTATCGTGTTATCAGTAGCTGCGTGTACAAGGTGTTTTACAATTCCTATTCAAGCTTCTAGCGATTGCAGAAGGGACCTAGTATATAAAATTTTAATAAGGAATCCGTAGGCAGAAACGCACTCTTCGAATGTAAAGTAAGTTTGAAAATCGTATTACACTTTCAAATCTACCACTCCCACTACAACACCTAGTACGTATCTTACCGCAGCAATACTTCTTTTAGGTAATAAGACATTTGTATGCCATATTTGGTTCAAATTTTACCATGTGTTCCACAGTTATTTTTATTTTTGTTTGTCATTCGTTTTCTTCCCATACTCCCACTCTCAAATGTTACGAGTTTACAAGGTGTATTTTATGTCTGCCACAGTCGATCAAAATTTCTTGCAGCATTCCAGCATAATTATGATTCACGTGCAACTGCTGTTGATTTTTAAATGATCGCGATGAAGTTTTGACGTGTTATTTTTGTAACAGACACTGGTTCTGATGACGACTCCTTATAGTTGAACCCCGTTAACTATTTCAATAAACCACATACAATTAAGACAGCTGTGCATAAAAAAGCGCATTACAAAGACTCGTGACTGGTAGCGATTTCTGGGAAGCCTGTTTGTATAGTATATGATATCGTGTTGTACGTTTTCTGTCTTTCATATCTACGAAGTCCATTGTTTTGTAAATAAAAACGATATTTCCTTGCTGCAGTTTTCATATACAAAATAAATATTTCTGTGCTTGCTGCGGAGGACAGCCACGCAAACAAACTTGGAAGTTCGTTGTGTTTACAGTTATCGAATCTTCCATTGCTAATTGCCGCTAACGAATTAAAACGGACATGGGTCCAGATTGCAGTTTTAGTGGGCAGGGAGTTATAGTTTCTTACTGTCGCTGTACGCACTTTAACCACGATTATAACATTCGTTCACCCCAAGTTTAACGTGTCGCTACAAATGTGTATGAGTTTAATGATAATAATAATAATAATAATAATAATAATGATAATAATAATGTTTAACATAATAATAATGTTTAACACAAGTTAAATAAAATAAACAAAATATAGCAATATCAGGAAAATAGACTTGAAACGCCTAGGTGAAAAATTAACATAAAAAGTGAAAAAGAGCAATAAAATCAGAACTGCAGAAAAATAAAAGAGCATACATGAAAGTGAGAAATCTGTACAACAAAAAATCTTACTAAAGTTGTTTAATCAAGGTATTATAATACTACTGTACAATCGGAAGTCCTCTGTGGGTAGGAATATGTAAGAATTGCATTACTGCATAACACAATGCGATGGAGGCTACACTAGTGAAATGAACATATGAAAAACGTCTTCACAAATCCACCCACTACACACGTACTTTGACCTACGTATCTCTGACAGTAAAAGTTAGAGGCGTAACAAACATTAAATATCTCATGAAAATTTCTTCCCCATGTTGTAAATAGTCACTGCAGTGGATCAGAAATTGCTTCATTACTCACCTTGAAACAGATGTCTACACTAATTGACAGCACTGCTGAACAGTAACTACATGTGTCTCCCATAGTGTTGCACATAGTATTCTTATTATTAGCCAGCCGCTGTGGCCGAGCGGTTCTAGGCTCTTCAGTCCGGAACCGCGCGACAGTTACGGTCGCAGGTTCGAATCCTGCTTCGAGCATGGATGTGTGTGATGTCCTCAGGTTAGTTAGGTTTAAGTACTTTAAGTTATAGGGGACTGATGACCTCAGACGTTAAGTCCCGCAGGGCTCAGAGCCATTTGAACGATTTTTTTCTTATTATTAAGTACTATTATTGGTGTCAGTTGTCAGATGCAAAGCATTATCCGACTGAATTTCTGACAATTCAAAAGTAAAGAGTCCTCCATTAATCAAGTGATTTAATGAACATTATATGATTCCTGGTGTCGGAGAAATTGGTTATTTTGAGAAATTGGACGTTAAAGTTTCAATAATATCGCATAAATACGATATTTCAAGCACATCCATCTTGCTTTTTTATTCAGATATGTCATTGTCTTGAAATATTTCCAGACTTTTTTAAATACAAAAATTCTATCCAACGTTTTATTCTTCTGAATACGTCAGTGGGTACTTAACTTTGTTTATTTGCAAAATGCATGCACGTAACATGGTGTAGCATTGACTTGCAATTGCTTACTTGTTGGGCGAATTATCGAAAAATTACTGCGAAACCTCTCCAAAATACAATTTTTTAAAAGGTCGTAAGTACTTCAGTTCCTGATACTAAGATTTGGATTAACAATTTTTGCAATAATAAAGTATAATAATCTCAAAAATTAATCTATGGTTGAGTAAAACATAAAACTAATTTTAGATTTGCGCTACTACAGCACATAAATAATATTAATGATGGCCATTAACATTTCTGCCATGACACGTCACGTAGACTCTCATAAATTATGGTAAGGGACGTATACCTGATTAGAAACAACTTTTGAAGCTCGTTTGCTTCCAGGAACTATTCAGGGTCTTTATTGGAGTCGCAGTTATCCACTTCATCCGCGGATTTGTTCAAATCGCCCGTGAAAAGAATTTTTTTTTCTTTTATTTTTTAGTTATTTATTTATTTTTTTTTTTTTTGTATGAATACCGCACACGTTACTGGTATAGATAGCCTTTTTTTCATTTAGCGCTGTTTACATGCAGACATTATGGCGAATTTAGAGATAGAGATGCCATTCCTCGGTTCATCGTGGACTAACTAATATGAAGAAAGCACATCATCGACTGTCGCTTACCATTGTTTGCAGCCGAGATATTCATATAAAAAAGATTGTTAGAAATAAGCAGTAACAGTTATCAGTTCTTGGTCCAACAAAACAAAAGTAATTATCATTTATCTTTCGAGATTATAAAAATATGCGGCCGGTGTGGCCGAGCGGTTCTAGGCGCTTCAGTTTGGAACCGCACGACCGCTACGGTCGCAGGTTCGAATCCTGCCTCGGGCATGGATGTGTGTGATGTCCTTAGGTTAGTTAGGTTTAAGTAGTTCTACGTTATAGGGAACCGATGATCTCAGATGTTAAGTACCATAGTGCTCAGAGCCATTTGAACCATTTTTAAAAATATGTACGCAACGAAAATTCGTTTTCATTCTAAAGTTTAGTTAGGCGCTACTATTGGTGATGGTGCGAGCAGGTGGTGTCGGTTTACTAAACAATATCTGAGATACGGGATCAAGTGCTAGAGTCAGAATTTGAAAGAGCTTTGGAAAACTTAAGGTCAAATAAGGCAGAAGGGATGGATAATATTCCATCGGCAATTTTAAAATCAATGTGGAAGTGGCAACTAAACAACTGCTGAAGTTGGTGTGTAGAATGTATGAGACTGGTGATATACCGTCAGACTTCAGGAAAACGTCATCCACACTATTCCGAAGACTGCAACAGCTGACAAGTGCGAGGAATATCGGACAATCAGCTTAACAGGTCAAGCAGTCGTGTTGCTGACAAAAATAATATAGAGAAGAAGAAGACCTGTTATGTGACGTACAGTTTGGCTTCAGGGAAGGTAAAGGCATCAGAGAAGCAGTTCTGACGTTTGCGGGTGATAATGGAAGCATGACTGAAGAAAAATTGAGACACGTTCATAGATATGACTTGTCGACCTGGAAAAAGCGTTCGACAGTGTAAAATGGCGCAAGATGTCCGAAATTTAACCTGCCGGTGTGGCCAAGCGGTTCTAGGCGCTTCAGTTTGGAACCGCACGACCGCTACTGTCGCAGGTTCGAGTCCTACCTCGGGCATGGATGTGTGTGATCTCCTTAGGTTAGTTAGGTTTAAGTAGTTCTACGTTCTAGGGGACTGATGACCTCAGCAGTTAAGTCCCATAGTGCTCAGAGCCATTTGAACCATTTTTGTCCGAAATTTTGCGAGAAATACGGGTAAGCTAAAGGAAGAGATTGGTAATATACAATATGTACATGAACCGAGAGAGAACAATAAGAGAGGAAGCGTAAAACAGGGATGTAGTCTTTCGCCTCGAGTGTTCAATTTATACATCGAGAAGAGATAATGGATTAAAATTCAAGGTGAAAGGATATCAATGATAAGATTCGTTCGGTTATGACGTTGCAGTCCTCAGGGGTGAAGAATAATTACACGATCTGTTGAATGAAATGAAAGTATAATGAGAAGAGAATTTGAAATGAAAGAAAATCGAAGAAAGACAATAGCTGTGAGAAGTAGGAGAAATGAAAATATCGAGAAACTGAAATTGAGAATTGGTGATGACGAAGTAAATAAAGTTAAGGAATGCAGCAACCTAGGCAGCAAAATAACCCGTGACGTACGCAGCAAGGTGGACATAAAAAGCAGACAAGCAGTAGCAAAAAGGGTGTTTCTGGCCAAGGGAAGTCTACTGGTATCAAACATAAGCCTTAATCTAAGGAAGAAATTTCTGAGAATGTGCGTTTGGAGCTGAGCGTTGTATGATAATGTAGCATGAACTGTGGGAAAACAGGAATAGAAGAGATTCAAAGCATTTGAGATGTGCCACAGAAGATTGTTGAAAACTAGATGGACTGATAAGGTTAGGAATGAGGTTGTTCTTCGTATAATACACTACAGGCCTTTAAAACTGCTACACCAAGAAGAAATGCAGATGATAAACGGATATTCATTGGACAAATATATTATACTAAAACTGACATGTGATTACATTTTCACGCAATTTGGGTTCATAGATCCTGAGAAATCAGTACCCAGAACAACCACCACTGGCCGTAATAACGGCCTTGATACGCCGGGGCATTGAGTCAAACAGAGCTTGGATGGCGTGTACAGGTACAGTTGCCCGTGCAGCTGCAACACGATAGCACGGTTCATCAAGAGTAGTGACTGGCGTATTGTGACGAGCCAGTTGCTCGGCCACCATTGACCAGACGTTGTCAATTGGTGAGAGATCTGGAGAATGTGTTGGCCAGGGCAGCAGTCGAACATTTCCTGTATCCAGAAAGGCCCGTACAGGACCTGCAATATGCGGTGGTGCATTATCCTGCTGAAATGTAGTGTTTCGCAGGGATCGAATGAAGCGTAGAGCCGCTGGTCGTAACACATCTGAAATGTAACGTCCACTGTTCAAAGTTCAGTCAGTGCGAACAAGAGGTGACCGAGACGTGTAACCAATGGCACCCCATACCATCACGCCGGGTGATACGCCAGTATGGCGATGACGAATACACGCTTCCAATGTGCGTTCATTGCGATGTCACCAAACACGGTTGCGACCATCATGATACTGTAAACAGAACCTGTATTCATCCGAAAAAATGACGTTTTGGCATTCGTGCACCCAGGTTCGTCGTTGAGTACACCATCGCAGGCGCTCTTGCGATGCAGCGTCAAGGGTAACCGCTGCCATGGTTTCCGAGCTGATAGTCCATGCTGCTGCAAACGTCGTCGAACTGTTCGTGCAGATGGTTGTTGTCTTGCAAACTTCCCATCTGCTGACTCAGGGATCGAGACGTGGCTGCACGATCAGTTACAGCCATGCGGATAAGATGCCTGTCATCTCGACTGCTAGTGGTACGAGGACTTTGGGCTCCAGCACGGCGTTCCATATTACCCTCCTGAACACACCGATTCCATATTCTGCTAACAGTCATTGGATCTCGACCAACGCGAGCTGCAACGTCGCGATACGATAAACCTCAATCGCGATAGGCTACAATCTGACCTTTATCAAAGTCGGAAATGTGATGGTACGCATTTCTCGTCCTTACACGAGGCATCACAACAACGTTTCACCAGGCAACGCCGGTCAACTGCTGTTTGCTTATGAAAAATCGGTTGGAAACTTTCCTCATGTCAGCACGTTATAGGTGTTGCCACCGGCGTCAACCTTGTGCGAATGCTCTGAAAAGCTAATCATTTGCATATCACAGCATCTTTTTCCTGTCAGTGAAATTTCGCGTCTGTAGTACGTCATCTTC
Organism: Schistocerca piceifrons; assembly: GCF_021461385.2. Lineage (NCBI taxonomy): Eukaryota > Metazoa > Arthropoda > Insecta > Orthoptera > Acrididae > Schistocerca > Schistocerca piceifrons. The sequence goes on from NC_060145.1 coordinate 393,433,553, forward strand.
GTGGTGTAGCAATTTTAATGGCCAGTAGTGTAGGTAGGAAAAGGGATATATAGAAAGCATTGGCAAGAAGTAGGGACATTGTTAAGACGTCAGAAAATAACTTGCATGGTACTTTAGGAAGCTGTAGAGGGTAAAAACTGTACGGGAAGACAGTGACTGGAATACGTCAAGCAAATAAATGAGGATAGGTTGCAAGTACTACTCTGAGATGAAGAGGTTAGCACAGGAGGGACATTCGTGGCAGGCCGCATCAAGTCAGAAGACTGCTGACTGAAAAAAAATCTGATTATGCGCTGGGGTAATGGGCTCACACAGTTTGGGAACCACTGAGGCACGACGACGTGAAGACGAAAACGGCATCTCGCCTTCGGAGAGACAAAGAGAAAGCAGCAGCAGTTGTGTTTCGGTAGGCGCACCGTTGCCCAAGTTCAGGGTCGCGACTCAGCAGCTGTGGCGTCAGATGCAGTACGAGCCAGTTCCGCCCAGAGCAGATAAGGCCGCCGAGCAGGGCGGGAGAAAGCGAGAGGCTTGGGCAGTGGTGATAAGAGGCGAGCCTGGCTGTGTGGGCGAGACGACTGTTGCGGACAGGCGGCTGCACTCGCTCATCGCGGCCGCAAGTCGGTTACGGTCGCACTCGCGGCACGGCGCAGCACAGCGACCTGCGGCCGGCAGCGGCGGTCGTTGAACCCGGGCGTGACGTCACGGCGACGTAAGGCCGGCCGCGAGAAGAAGGTTGAGAAAGTGGAGCGTCAGCGTACTCGCCACCATGTCAATGGCGGACCGCGCGCCAAGCCGAGCCCTGCGCAAATGGAACACCAGCGCTCTGTGGCACCTCAGTGCGCAACTGTCGTTCACGTGGAGGAACAACACTCTTAAATCTGACTTCTTGGTATCTGTTTCGGGATACACTCCGTGACGTAATTATGTGACCCGCTTGTCCTGCTTTGGCAACGGGGTGTTATGGACACGTCACTATCGTCATCAGCTTCAGGTTTTCTTTGGGGGGGGGGGGGGGCTGGAAGAGGAAAAGGGAGTCTGATTGATTTGAGGAAGCCCACCACGACCTCTCCTGTGCCAATATCTGCATTACCGAAAATCGCCCCAGATTTATGTATGAATGAAGGACTCCACAAAGTATTCGTCTAATACGTGAGTTTACTTTTAAGGGTGTACAGATAACGGAAAGTTGTCGGAATAAACATGGATGTGTGTATTAATCTATGAAAAGGAGACTACAATAAAGAAACACATATTTCCATTTACGTGAACTTAGGTAAGCATTCAAAGATGTTCAAATGTATGTGAAATCTTATGGGACTTAACTGCTAGGGTCATCAGTCCCTAAGCTTATACACTACTTAACCTAAATTATCCTAAGGACAGACACACATACCCATGCCCGAGGAAGGACTCGAACCTCCGCCGGGACCAGACGCACAGTCCATGAGGAAAGCATTCAAAAATAAAGATAGGCCGTTTCTTTTCTTTTCTTTATTGAATTTCGATTCCCCCCGAAGGGGGCGGCTGGCAGCAGCTTAGTATGCCGCTCTTCAGCCTACAGAATCTGTTTAAAAGAGATGAAGATAATACATAATAAAAAACAGGCGATAAAATCAAAGACTTAAAGGATAACATGGCGAAAAAATCGTGGAACTTAAAACAGAACAAAGGGATGATGATGCTAATAAAAATACATACGAAGCAGACAGGTAAAATAATAGACAGACAATTAAAAAAACACACGGCGACATTCTGGTTTCTGTTCGCAAAGCACATAAAATTCACACCCAGCAACAGCATGGTTTCTGTTCGCAACACGGGAAAAGATGAAACAACACTGAACATTCACTGGAACACTGCGCTAAAATATGACATACCACAGCCGAGAGCACGTGGGGGGAAGCTAGACAGATGAAGGGAAGATAAAAAAGAGGGGAAGGTGAGGAAAAGCGAAGGGGAGAGGGGGGAAAGATAGGCAGTAGTTTAGGATGCTTCTATGGACGTGGAATGCCCTCTTTGTGCTAGGTTATTTTCTTCTATTCTCCTTGTTTCGTCCATCATGCGTTATTTTGCTTTAAATTTTGATCTGAACTGGACTAAAGTCCCCTCATATTCAACAAATATATACTCCACACTGTCGTCGCATCTCTGGAGATTAATTTCGTTCCCTCTGATATTAGAATCAAGTTGGTTGAGTGACTCCGAGGCAGTCCAGTCTTCTGTGTGGGCGCGAGGAACTCCTTCTTCAGCTATCATCCATATTCCAGATACTGCGCTCAAGCTTTCCACACGTTTAGTCTCGTATGCTTCGCTGGTGCTCTGAGTTCCTAATTTACTTGGCCATAGACGGCCAATAATGACGGCACATACCGAAACGTAAACTACCTCGTCACAAAGAAAATGAGATTACTGTCACATTATGTCACACGCCCTGGCGTATTAGTGCACTACTGTTCATCGACAAGTTTCATTAAAGAATCCATCAACTCATGTGAGAGGATAAGTAGGTAATTCCAAACACAACAAGTGTATCAGGCCTACAATTAAAAAAGTATCACCATTTGGTATTTTTTGTTATCTCTCCAGGGGTTTCATCGCGTAAACTATGTTCCTGGCTTAGAAAAGCTCAGCTGTTATGGAGTTGGGCATTTTAACTGCACTTTCTCGTTTTTTATATATACATATATAAAAAATGCGACTCCCACACAAAGTAACCGCACACTGACAGATCAGGTGACTTGGGCTGCCGGCTCGAGCCGCGATCAGACTGACCACTGATAACAACTCCGTTAGGTCGTATAAATGTGCTGCAAGGTTTGTCCGGCTGTATGGGCAGCTGCGACAACCTGTCGGAAAAACACAATCTCACACACACACACACACACACACACACACACACACACAACACACACACATACAGGGTGGTCCACTGATCGTGACCGGGCCAAATATCTCAGGAAATAAGCGTCAAACGAGAAAACTACAAAGAACGAAACTTGTCTACCTTGATGAGGGAAACCATATGACGCTATGGGTGGCACGTTAGCCGGCGCTGCCACAGGTCAAACGGATATAAACTGCGTTTTTTTTAAAATAGGAAACCCAATTTTTTATTACATATTCGTGTAGTACGTAAAGAAATTTGAATGTTTTAGGTGGACCACTTTTTCCCTATGTGATAGTTGGCGCTGTAATAGTCACAAACATTTGGCTCTCAATTTTAGACGAACAGTTGGTAACAGACAGGCTTTTTCAATAAAATACAGAACGTAGGTACGTTTGAACATTTTATTTCGGTTGTTACAATGTGATACATGTACCTTTGTAAACTTATCATTTCTGAGAACACATGCTGTTACAGCGTGATTACCTATAAATACCACATTAATGCAATAAATGCCCAACATTATGTCCGTCAACCTCAATGCATTTGGCAAAACGTGTAACGACATTCCTCTCAACAGTGAGTAGTTCGCCTTTCGTAATGTTCGCACATGCATTGACAATGCGCTGACACATGTTGTCAGGCGTTGTCGGTGGATCACGATAGCAAATATCCTTCAAGTTTCCCCACAGAAAGAAATCCGGGGACTTCAGATCCCGTGAACGTGCGGGCCATGGTATGGTGCTTCGACGACCAATCCACCTGTCATGGAATATGCTACTCAATACCGCTTCAATCGCACGCGAGCTATGTGCTGGACATCCATCATGTTGGAAGTACTTCGCCATTCTGTCATGCAGTGAAACATCTTGTAGTAACATCGGTAGAACATTACGTAGGAAATCAGCATACATTGCACCAATTAGATTGCCATCAATAAAATGGGGGCCAATTATCCTTCCCCCCATAATGCCGCACCATACATTAATCCACCAAGGTCGCTGATGTTCCACTTGTCGCAGCCATCATGGATTTTCCGTTGCCCAATAGTGCATATTATGCCGGTTTACGTTACTGATGTTGGTGAATGACGCTTCGTCACTAAATAGAAGGCGTGCAAAAAAATCTGTCATCGTCCACTGATTTCTCTTGTGCCCAGTGGCAGAAATGTACACGACGTTCAAAGTCGTCGCCATGCAATTCCTGGTGCATAGAAATATGGTACGGGTGCAATCGATGTTGACGTAGTATTCTCAACACAGACTTTTTTTAGATTGCCGATTCTCGCACAATTTGTCTGCTACTGATGTGCGGATTAGCCGCGACAGCAGCTAAAACACCTGCTTGGGCATCATCATTTGTTGGAGGTCGTGGTTGACGTTACGCATGTGGCTGACCACTTCATGTTTCCTTAAATAACGTAACTATCCGGCGATCGGTACGGACACTTGGATGATGTCGTCCATGACACCGTGCAGCATACATAGCAGTCGCCCGTTGGGCATTTTGATCACAATAGCCATACATCAACACGATATCGAACTTTTCCGCAATTGCTAAACGGTCCATTTTAACACGGGTAATTTATCACGCAGCAAATACCGTCCGCATTGGCGGATTGCTACGTGATACCACGTACTTATACGTTTGTGACTATTACAGCGCCATCTATCACAAAGCGAAAAAAAGTGGTTCAACTAAAACATGCATATTTCTTTACGTACAACACGAATATGTAATAAAAATGGGGGTTGGTATTTAAAAAAAAACGCAGTTGATATCCGTTTGACCTATGGCAGCGGCATCTAGCGGGCCACCCATAGCGCCAGCGCATCTGGTTTCCCCATTCAAGCTAGACAAGTTTCGTTCTTTGTAATTTTCACGGCACTTGGAGGCGGTGATAAACACCTGTAAACGTTATATCTGTGTCGTTCGATTTTTTTATGATATTTCGCCACCTCCTGCACAGCTATCGTGGCTAAGTGCGGAAAAGCAGAGATTTCCATACACGCTGTCTCCTCTGTCGTCTTATCAGTGTCGTGTCCGTCATATCTCTCCTCGACCTTAACGATCTTGTCTTAACAACACAGCAGAAACGCTCGTTCCCATAGGGGTAAACCCCTTATGCCTCTATCACTCACCCGCTTTTTGGAGCCCTTTTGAGTAGCAGGAACTTGAATCTTGAATAACTGCCCTTATTATTTCGGAGAACTGAATAACAGCTCCAGTTTCAAAAGACAGTTAATGACGTTTCTAGTAAACCAGTGATAATAACTCCCTTTGTTCATATATGTACTCATTACTTCATTATAGCTAAGTATCCTTCTTTCCTTTCACATCTTCCCCATTTCCAAAAGCTCTTAGCTGATGCAATGTACACTAAATTTTTTCTCATTCAGAACTCACTGTTCCGACACATGTCACTTTTGCACACCTATAAATACATTTTGTTTCTGCTAGTATCGTTATTATTATTATTATTATTATTAGTCGCAAAGCTCCCAGAGTGGAAGACGCTAAGTAAAGATGGTTCATTTTCGGTTCATCTTGTTCTTCTGCTTCTTTTTATTTGCCCATCAGTTTTTCATTGTTTGCTAGAATTTAGCTCTTCTTTCTTCGCTCCATTTTGTTCCGGTTCTTTGGGCTTTTGTCTCTGATTTAACCTCCTACTTTTCTACTTTTACTCTAAAGTTTTCTTTAAGTCTATTTCTTCTTTCGTGATTTTGGCTAATTCCAAGTCTTTTTTTAACATTTTGGATCAATTCTCCTCCATTAGCGAGGGAATCTACGTATTTTATTATTCTTTTTCTATTCTTTTTCTTAGTCTGTGTTCGGGAAGCCTCATTAGGTGGCCATAGAATTTGAGGCGTCTTTTCCTCATGTCTGTCTCTATGTTTTTTCAATTTTGGACGTTTCCAGTGGTCTATATCCATTCTCGGTCCATCTTGGCCCCAAAATTTTCCTAATTATTTTTCTTTCTTCTCTCCTTAGATTTTCTATATCAGTTTTCCTGTTTAGTGCCAAGGTTGGTGGTTTAATTACTGCATTGTAATGTCTAATTTTGGCATTTAAAGATAAGCATTTTTTATTATAGTGCTTTTGGTATCCTTTCTTCTTGTGCATATTTTTAAGAGATAATTTCTCCTAGATATTTAAAGTGTGATACTCTGTTAATTTCTCCATATTTGGTTTGTAATTTGTGAAAATTTCTAAATTTGTTGTTGTAAACGCTGTCTTTTCAAATTATATCTGCAGGCCGACTTTCTCTGCGCATTCTTTTAGAGTTTCTATCTGTTTTATAGCCATTTCGTAAGAATGAGCCATTATTGTGAGATCGTCCGCATAGACTAAGTAAGGGATTCGTAGGTTGTTTTTTTTTTTGTGGTTCCTAATGAAATTGCCGGCCGAAGTGGCCGTGTGGTTCTAGGCGCTGCAGTCTGGAACCGCGAGACCGCTACGGTCGCAGGTTCGAATCCTGCCTCGGGCATGGATGTGTGTGATGTCCTTAGATTAATTGGGTTTAAGTAGTTCTAAGTTCTAGGGGACTAATGACCTCAGAAGTTGAGTCCCATAGTGCTCAGAGCCATTTTGAACCTAATGAAATTGGTTTCCAGAAATTCCATTCTTCAAGTTTCTTTTCCCATTCTTCGATGACTCTATCTAGAACTACAACGAACAACAAAGGCGATAACCCCTCACCTAGTCTAACCCAGATTTTTCTTGAATGATTTGGAAAGTTTTCCTATAAAATTCACCTTGTTAATGTTTGCTGAATAATTTTCTGTATTTTCCGATCCAATCCTTTTTCTTCAAGAATTCTAAATAGTGTGCGTCTGTGGATTGAGTCATAGACCTTTTTGAACTCGACAAAGACATATACTGTAGGCTAGTCTCGCATCTTCCTTATTCTTGTGATTAATTTTAGGTTTAAAATTTTCTCTGGGCACGATCTGTTTAGCCTGAAACCAGCTTGGAAATCTGAGATTTTGGGTTCAAACAGTTGCTGTGCTCTTTCAAGAATACAAACTAATAATATCTTATATGTGACAGGAAGTAGAGAAATTTCTCTGTTTGTCGCCTTTTTTATGTAATGGGTATATTAAAGCTCACTTTCGGGGATTTCTTCAGTGGCCCATGTATTTTGAATAATTCTTACTAGCTCCTTTCTTGAATTAGGCCCTAGACTTTTGAGAAATTCGGCTACAATTCCATCCTCCCCAGAGGCTCTGTTATTTTTTAGTTTCTTTGTGTGTTTGATAATTTATTCTTCTGCTGGCGGCGCAGAATCTTTTTGTTGCTGGGCTTTGGTGTTTGATATTTGGAGGGTTTCTGTTGGTTCTTTACAGTTTAGTAGTTTTTCAAAATATTCGGCTAGTACTGCACAATTTTCATCATCGCTTAGTCTTAAATTCCCATCTGGTTTTCGGAAGCAAACATTTTGAGGGTTATATCCTTTAATTTGATTTGCGAAGGTTTTGTAGAATCCATGAGTATTATATTTTTAAAAAAAAAGTTTCTACTGATTCTAGTTGCTGGGTTACTTATTTCCTCTTGTCTGATAATTTTATTCGAAACCTTCCGTGTTTCTAGAAAGTTTTGGTGATTCACCTCATTCTTATTTGAGCTGTATTTGGCGAAGACTTTTTTGCGTAGTTCAACTGCCTTTTCACATTCTATATTCCACCACGGACGTTTGGATTTCTTCTGTAACGGTATATGTTCCTTGGCTATTTCCGTGATTTTTGTCTTGAATTATTGCCAGTTATTATTATTATTTATTGTTATTGTTGTTGTTAGCATCAGCAGCAACAGTTGTTATTGCAGTTGCAATAGCGGGAAATAAATAAAGATTAAAAAAGTCAAACACTACCGCATACAGAACTCGAAGAGAAAAAATTCATCTAGACTGCCGCAGCTAGGGACATAGTGAAACGGGGAAGTTCTGGTGAAAAAGAAGGGTACACAGCTGCTGTTGGATAGAAGTGCTTTCAATACAAGGGCGAACGTTAGTACTGCTGCTGAAAATGAAGTAACAGACTGAATAGAAAAATTCACCAATTCTGAATGACTTTTCTTCCACGATAATCCATCTCAAATATCTTTTAGAAACATGTGATATTCTAGTGTAAGTATTTGAACAAAACACGCATAATACATAAGGAATATGAACAGTCTTGTTCGGGTATAAATCGTTTTACTACATTACTTACGTCTGCTCTTGACTTCTTCAGTTCTTTCCACAAAAATATTAAATTCACAATACAGCATGAGGACAACAACAGCATACATTTCCTGGATCTTAGACTCACCAATCTCCATCAAAACCGTACGTTCACCATATACAAAAAATACACATACACAGGTGCAGCGATAGACAACTCATCATGCCATACCGTCACACACAAACTTAACAGCGTTTAAGATCATGTTGCAGGGATTACAACATTTAACTTATAAGAGAACAGCCTTAAGACAGAACTGAACGCAGGTAGAGTATTGCCATAAACAATGGGCACACAACAGCCAAAATAACTGATGATTTAAATACATAAATACAGGGGAATAAGACAGCAAATTGCCACACTGAGAAAGAAGAGGAAATATTTGCCGGCATCCTATACTTAGGTCCCATTTCGTAAAAAATTGCTAATCTATTTAAAGAAATTAAGGTAAGAATTGCTTTGGCAAATAATAACGTTTGGTCACTTACTAGTCCACAACATAAAAACAGACGCCCAAAAATTTATCAACAGTGACGTATATAAATTATCAAGCTCCAGTTCTCCTGCCTACTATGTAAGTAAAACATGCAGCAATTTCAAGACCCGTTTCCAAAAACACATGAATGCTTTCAGACTTACTAGTTCGACAAATCAGTCAATGGATAGCATACGCTGGCAGCTAAACACATTATCAACAGGATAGGAAACAATTTGGCAGTAGTACACAATGAAGAAAATGCTAAGACCATAAATCTGTTGGAACAGCTAGAAATAAAATTTCAAGTAACTGGAAAGCCTGAATCCTTGTTAACTAAACGGATTCATTGGCCATAGTTATTTTAGTATTTTAAAGACATATTTTAAATTCATTTCCGTTCATGTCAATCTATTTAAAATTCTAATATCTGACACTATATAATAACTTCCAGCTTTGGTCATCTCTTATTAAACTGCATCTGTGAAGTGTTTTCAACGGCGTAAATAAATGTGCACCTTGAGTGACGTCATATGTGAATACATAACGGATAAAGTATCGCCTGCGAGCATTAAAAGTTAAAAAGTTCTTCCTGAATTTTTCGATAAGTTCTTCACAGTTTTTCGTAATATTTTTCTTCATTTGTATCACGAGTCACGAAACCTAACACCTAATCTTGTGACAACAGAAATATAGAATTCGCATCACCTTACTCATGAGGAGAAGTAATAACGTATTAAAACGATTTCCACCTGATGATGGACTCACATGGTCCGAAATGCGTCATGTGATTCAACAAAATACGAAGTAACAGTGACTGAAGGCGTTGTAATTCATACTCCCACTGTACTGAATACAGTCACGTCCATAACTAAAAAATATGAATAAAACTAAACACGTAATGCAGCTTTAAAAATCAATATAAAGAGTGACAGTCAGGCATGAGGTTATGGCGCCTGCGCATGAAACGACTGTCGTTTGTGACCTTTTATGGCACAGTTATCCAGTGAACGTCACACACGTTTGTCTAATTCCTGCCAGAAACTTTATGAATATGAAACTTCCTGGCAGATTAAAACTGTGTGCCCGACCGAGACTCGAACTCGGGACCTTTACTTTTCGCGGGAAAGTGCTCTACCATCTGAGCTACCGAATCACAACTCACGCCCGGTCCTCACAGCTGTACTTCTGCCAGTATCTCGTCTCCTACCTTCCGAACTTAACAGAAGCTCTCCTGCGAACCTTGCAGAACTAGCACTCCTGAAAGAAAGGATATTGCGGAGACATGGCTTAGCCACAGCCTGGAGGAGGTTTCCAGAATGAGATTTTCACTCTGCAGCGGAGTGTGCGCTGATATGAAATTTCCTGGCAGATTAAAACTGTGTGCCCGACCGAGCCTCGAACTCGGGACCTTTACCTTTCGCGGGCAAGTGCTCTACCATCTGAGCTACGGAAACACGACTCACGCCCGGTACTCACAGATTTACTTTTGCCAGTATCTCGTCTCCTACCTTCCAAACTTAACAGAAGCTCTCCGGCGAACCTTGCAGAACTAGCACTCCTGAAAGAAAGGATACTGCGGAGACATGGCTTAGTCACAGCATGGTGGATATTTCCAGAATGAGATTTTCACTCTGCAGCGGAGTGTGCGCTGATATGAAACTTCCTGGCAGATTAAAACTGTGTGCCCGACCGAGACTCGAACTCGGGACCTTTGCCTTTCGCGGGCAAGTGCTCTATCATCTGAGCTACCGAAGCACGACTCACGCCCGGTCCTCACAGCTTTACTTCTGCCAGTATCTCGTCTCCTACCTTCCAAACTTAGCTCAGATGGTAGAGCACTTGCCTGCTAAAGGCAAAGGTCCCGCGTTCGAGTCTCGGTCCGACACACAGTTTTAATCTGCCAGGAAGTTTCAAATCAGCGCACACTCCGCTGCAGAGTGAAAATCTCATTCTGGAAACCTCCTCCAGGCTGTGGCTAAGCCATGACTCCGCAGTATCCTTCCTTTCAGGAGTACTAGTTCTGCAAGGTTCGCAGGAGAGCTTCTGTTAAGTTTGGAAGGTAGGAGACGAGATACTGGCAGAAGTAAAGCTTTGAGGACCGAGCGTGAGTCGTACTTCGGTAGCTCAGATGGTAGAGCACATGCCCGCGAAAGGCAAAGGTCCCGAGTTCGAGTCTCGGTCGGGCACACAGTTTTAATCTGCCAGGAAGTTTCATATCAGCGCACACTCCACTGCAGAGTGAAAATCTCATTCTGGAACTTTATGAATATGATCTCACGTTTTTGCTGTGACGCATTCATTATAAAGGTTGATTTTTTGCACCGTGTACAAACTGCGGGGATTGATCGATGAGAGGATATAAAACAAGACAGGTCTAATGAACTTAAGTCCGGAAATGCATGGTTTCGATGCTAGAGACCATTTATTCGATCATACTTTGTTACAGATACAGCGGTTTAATACGCGCTGTGTCATGTAGCCACAGTTAAGCATGCATGGTTTCCTCCTAGAGTGTGTTACTATTCCTCATACGTCATGCCGTTGAACCCTCTCCTGCCATAGTAATTGGTAATCTTGTCTCCGAGTTACTTCTCGTGCTGACTCACCTTGTAGTGGACGCGATATGATGTTGTACACAATGGTTCCGCATTCGAATCGACAATTTGCCGACATGGGGTTTACTTACAGAAAGACAAATGGTAACGGGCGGCGGCAGCAAGGTCGTATCAGGGGACCTAATCCCGCCGGGAACAACCACAGGATTCAGTGTTCGTTATAGTATTTCACCGTTTGTCTGCGACAGCGTCGTTCCATAAAGCAGGAAATCATGAAGGGCGTATCCGACATGTTTGTACAGCGCACCGGAGAAAAATGTGTTTAACACTGTGGACGGGGACCGCTGTGTCAGTACCAGGCAGTTGGCCCGCCAGTATAGGGTAAGTCATATGACCGTGTGGAACCTTCTCCATAACAACTCTTACTATCCTTGTCACTTACAGCGTGTGCAGGGCTTACTAGCGACAGAGTTTCCACATCGGTAGCGGTTTTGTCACTGGTTCCCACATCAGGCAACCACGGTTCCGGGATTTGTGTCATCCATCCATTTATATATGAGGCCACCTTTACGTGGAGTTATCTCTTCAACTTTCATAACAGTCATCTGCGGGATAGAATGAATAATCCGCTTGGTATGATGACAGCGAATCATCAGCATCAGTGCAACCGGAATATTTGGGCCGGAATAATAGGCGACCGTATTTTGGGACCAGTCTTCCTTCTACGTCTCCTAACAGGCCAGAACTGTCGGCGTTTCTTGCGTGTGACTTTGCGTCCCCCGCTGGAAGAAACGCCATTGATGATTTGAAGGGTTTTGTGGCTGCTACACGATGGTGCTGCCGGCCGCGGTGGCGGAGCGGTTCTAGACGTTTCAGTGCGGAACCGCGCGACCGCTGCGGTCGCAGGTTCGAATCCTGCCTCGGACATGGATGTGTGTGATGTCCTTAGGTTAGTTAGGTTTAAGTAGTTCTAATTTCTAGGGAACTGATGACCTCAGATGTTAAGGCCCATAGTGCTCAGAGTCATTTGAACCATTTGAACGATGGTGCTCCAGTCCACTTCGCCGTTACCGTACGGACGCATCTCAGTCTTATCTCCCTTGGTCGATGGATCGGACGAGGGGGTCGAGTTGCATGGCCTGTTAGTTCACCGTATCTCAACCCGTGCGATTTCTGGTTATGGAGTCACTTCAAAAGTATCGTGTATGCAGAGCCCATTCCAAATGTGGAGACAATGGAGTAGCGTATTCGAGCTGCGTTTGACACAGTTCGGATGCAGCCTGGCCTATGTGAGACAGAACATGATGTGGGGCGTACACGCATGCGTTGAGGCTCATGGAAACCATTTTCAACACGTACTGTAACTGTGGCTGCTTAGTACAGCGCGCATTAGACCGCAGTCTCTGGAACAATGTGTGATTGAATAAATGGTCTCGAGGACGGAAATCATGCACATTTTTATTCCGTATCCTCTCATACATCAATCCCTAGAGTTTATACATGGAGGAAAAATCACACCGAAGTTTAATATATTTCGAGAATGACTCAGTTTATAACATACCGATATTGTCCAACATTGTGGTACTCGGCCAAAGACTGAAATCATTACTATATAGTCGAATAAACGGTCTATACAGTCAAATGGCAGAACTTCCGTTTAAAACGTATTAGGCGACTGTGCCCCAACCACGGTAAAATTATCAAATCTATTCCCTAGGGTGACATACACCAACAAAAAGAAAGCAAAATTTCATCTATATCAGCTCTATCCATAGCAGTGGTTTCCAGCTTGGGGGTAATTACCCCCTGAGGGGTAAAATAAAATTTTCTGAGGGGTAAAACTAAATTATTTGATTCTGTTTCAGTCAAGAAACTAAATTATTTTTAAAAGCTCATTACAATTATAACAATTTGGTAAGACTCTGAATTGATTACGTAAGTTATCATTAATTACTTTTTTCAGTTAGTAGCATTAATGCGGTGGCGGTAACAGGTTCCTCACAAAGTCCACCCACTACATACATACCGGGTGATCAAAAAGTCAGTGTAATTTTGAAAACTGAATAAATCACGGAATAATGTAGATAGAGAGGTATAAATTGACACACATGTTTGGAATGACATGGTGTTTTATTATAACCAAAAAAATACAAAAGTTCAAAAAATGTCCGACAGATGACGCTTCATCTGATCAGAATAGCAATAATTAGCATAACAAAGTAAGGCAAAAGCAAAGATGATGTTCTTTACAGGAAATGATCAATATGTCCACCATCATTCCTCAACAATAGCTGTAGTCGAGGAATAATGTTGTGAACAGTACTGTAAAGCATGTCCGGAGTTACGGTGAGGCATTGGCGTCGGATGTTGTCTTTCAGCATACCTAGAGATGTCGGTCGATCACGATAAACTTGCGACTTCAGGTAACCCCAAAGCCAATAATCGCACGGACTGAGGTCTGGTGACCTGGGAGGCCAAGCATGACGAAAGTGGCGGCTGAGCACACGATCATCACCAAACGACACGCGTCTAGCAATATGGAGTGGAGCGCCAACCTGCATAATAAACATCGTACGTTCCAGCAGGTGTTTATCAGCCAGGCTGGGGATTATGCGATTCTGTAACATATCGGTGTACCTCTCACCTGTCACGGTAGCAGTTTCAAAGCCAGAATCAGGCATTTCCTCGAAGAAAAAAGGCCCGTTAACGGTAGATGTGGCAAATCCAACCCATACCGTGACTTTCTCGTCGTGCAATGGAGTTTCCGCGACAGTTCTAGGATTTTCGGTAGCCAAAATTCTGCAGTTATGGGCGTTGACAGACCCTCGGAGCGTGAAATGAGCTTCGTTGGTCAACAACACGTTACTCAACCAATCATCTTCCGCCATCTTTTGAAAGGCCCACACCGCAAATGCCCTCCGCTTCACTAAATCGCCAGGTAATAGTGCGTGATGCTGATGGATTTTGTACGGATAGCATCGGAGGGTACGCCTAAGTGCCAACCAAACGGTAGTGTATGGAATGCCGGTGCGACGTGCGACTAAACCAGCGCTGACTTCCCCGTGCATAGACGAACCCGCTACAGTCTCCATTTCTTCCCGAAGTGTCTCAGCAGCATTACGCCTTGTGCTCGGTCGGCCACTACGGCGTCTATCGTCTAAACAACCCGTGGCTTCGAACTTCGAAATCATTCTCGTCACAGCTGCATTTGTCAACGGACCTTTACCCGTTCGAATCCCCTTCCTTTGGCGATTGGATCGTAATGCTGAACTAGCACATTCCCCATTCTGATAATACAGCTTCACTAAAAGCGCCTTTTCAGGTAACGCCAACATGCTGCGGCTGCTGGCTCATCTGATTCTCTCTCTCATTACAGCTCCTTTCATACACGATTGTCATGCGCAGTCACTGACGTTCTGCTGTCCAGCGCCATCTGTCGGACATTTTGTAAACTATGTTTTTCTTTGGTTCTAATAAAACCCCATGTCATTCCAAGCATGTGTGTCAAGTTTTACCTCTCTATCTACATTATTCTGTGGTTTATTAAGTTTTCAAATTTATACTGACTTTTTGACCACCCGGTATATTGTACTTTGTCCCATACATGACTGATGATAAAAGTTAGACATATACGTAACAAATGCTAAATATCTGTGGAAAACATCTTCTCCAGGCTGTAGACATTACCCACAATAGTCCAGAAAATGCTTCATTACTCACTTCGAAACAGATAAATTAATTAATTGACAGCACGACACAGCAGTGACTACTTAAGGGCTACTATAATGCTGTACACGCTATTATTATTACTATTCGTGGCTGTGGTTAGAAACAAAGCATTAACAGTCTGAAGTCTTCCAATTTTTACCAGTTCAGAAGTAAGGAGTGCAGCAATCAAATGATTTACGATTAGTAAGTATAATCAACATATTTTAACTTGGTTTAGTTTGAATGGCGTTGCAGTGTGCCGGTCAAGCAAGTGCCGCAATGTGGAAGAGTAACGCAGCGAAGTTTGTTTTGTAACATGTGTGGTAGTTCCTTTCCTATCTGAGAAACAGTTGCGGGTAGCACTTGAGATGCATCTCGAATTACTTCGTCATTCATCCTAAAACACGCGCACAAACTAAATATCATTCAGCTTTCATCATTTAAAGATTAAAACTGTTCCCATAAAAGACTTTCATTCTACAGTTCAGTTAGGTGCTAATGTTGGTAGTTGCACTCGGGGGTAACGGTCTAAAAAATGTTGGGAACCATTGATCTGTACCCTGTGCCCGACTGAGAACTTTTGCTGTTAGTACAACGTATCACATTCGCGTTCAATCAACGACGGTAAAAATACTCGTGTTGACACGTAAGACCCCAGAACAGAGAGGATGCCTACATCAGTCGAGTGCAATTCAGCGGCAGATACCTCTGCGGTACGTCACACTGCTAGGTAGCCACAACGCAGCGGGGGGTCATTGGAAGCGCTCTCCGTAATCGCTGACGTCCTTGAGGTCTGCTTCGCAGGACGCCGACCGAGCGCCGTACGCGGAAGGCCGGAGAGAAAGCTGGCTGGCCCGCCCACACGCGAGCGTGGCGCCAGGCCATTCATCGGCGACTCCCCATGACGCGCGCCGTCCGCAGAAAAACGATTTCTTTTCGCCGAAAAGTAAGGCTGCAGTCCGATAGACGGTGACTGGAGTGCACGACCAGGCAGCTGCTGGGCTGGGGTTCACGGACAGTGGCGGCCGATTTCTCTTCCGGTGTGACGTCTGCTGCGCTTCTGAGCGCCCGCCGCTGCCGTTGCGTCACGGGAATACCCGCCCGTATTCGGGTAACCAACTGACTGACTGCATCACTGGATAAGGTGCCCAGAGGTTCGTTGGCACCGTACATCTCCTCCTAAACCACTGGATCGATTTCTATCAGACTTGGTAAATGCATCACTCACTATCTGGAAACAAGCAATGTGGGACTGAGAACCACGTACAGTAGCTCCCGTAAGGGCGGGCGTGGGAGTGAAAACAGTGGCGGCTGCTGTATCCTGTAACATCACCCCTTCCTCGTCCAACCCTGGTAGCTGAGTGGCCGAGGGCCGGTATGCCTGCCAACCTGGATGTAGTTTTTAGGGAAAAAAAAAAGTGGTCAGCGTGACGGAATGTCATACCTTACGACCCCGGTTCGATTCCTGGCCGGGTCGGAGATTTTCTCTGCACAGAGACTGGGTGCAGTGTTGTCCTTATCTTCATCATTTCATCCCCATCGACACGCAAGTCGCCGAAGTGGCGTCAACTCGAAAGACTTGCATCAGGCGAGCGGTCTACCCGACGGGAGGCCCTAGCCACACGGCATTTCCATACACCTTCCTCAAGTTAGTATTTTCCACACATTCCTTTCGTCGTTGATACCACCAACAAACTTCTCATTTCTTATCGTATTTGTCCATTTGAATAAGAGCACAAGAGCAAATGAATACCCCAACTTTTAATACCTTGCCGATTTATTGGTCATTTTTCTTTAAATGCTGTTAAACGTAATATAGATGCGGTAATGCGAGATATACGGCACTCCTATCTACCGTGCTACTGCTCATCTAGATTTAAAAATGGTTCAAATGGCTCTGAGCACTATGGGACTCAACTGCTGAGGTCATTAGTCCCCTAGAACTTAGAACTAGTTAAACCTAACTAACCTAAGGACATCACAAACATCTATGCCCGAGGCAGGATTCGAACCTGCGACCGTAGCGGTCTTGCGGTTCCAGACTGCAGCGCCTTTAACCGCACGGCCACTTCGGCCGGCGCTCATCTAGACTCCATGAAACATGGGTTGGCTTGTTTTGAGGGAGGACATCAGACAGCGAGGTCATCGGATTAGGGAAGGATGGGGAGGGAAGTAGGCGGTGCCCTTTCAAAGGAACCATCCCAGCATTTGCCTGGAGCGATTTAGGGAAATCACAGAAAATCTAAATCAGGATGGCCGGACTCGGAATTGAACCGTCGTCCACCCGAATGCGAGTCCAGTGTGATAAGCACTGCGCTACCTCGCTCGGTCGTGAAACATGTATTAGGGTCTCGAGCACATCTTCAGTTGTGCACGTTTCACGAAGCTTTTGCGCATGCACAGCTGGCATGACGTACTTGTCTTATGGGTCAAGAACATACAGCTTTGATGAACAGCGTGAACGGTTCGTGGCGTGCACAGTTCGACCTTACCATTCAGCTCCAATTTCACGTCGCTGTCAGTAGGCGGTAGCACACTGCGGCAGGCGTTTATCTCCATTCGTTTGGCAGTTGGCATACAACCAATCAGATGGTAGCACACGCCTCAGATATGCCAATTCACTAACTATAAAGTAAAATTAGATCCTACGTTATTATTATTACTATTATTATTATTGGCAGTGGCTACAGCTGTACGAATTTCTTCATAATCATAACAGTTACACAGCATCTACCATTTCACACTTTCAAGTCCACCTGAATCAAAAAATTTGTCAACATCTAAAATATATGCTCGTGAACCACCACAGAAAGAAAAGAAATTACGTAGAAGCACAACACCGTCCGGTCCAATTTCAACCAAATTTTGAATATGAATGACGAATATAATAGAGAAAGCCACAAGAGCAAAAATCATACTGTACGCAGTCAACATGGCTATGTTTCGAATGGCTCTGAGCATTATGGGACGTAACATCTGAGGTCATCAGTCCCCTAGAACGTAGAACTACTTAAACCTAACTAACCTAAGGACATTACACACATCCATGCCCGAGGCAGGATTCGAACTTCCGACCGTAGCGGTCGCACGGTTCCAGACTGAAGCGCCTAGAACCACTCGACCACACCGGCCGGCCATGGCGATGGGATCAGCAGTATGAATGGATCTGCAGAAGGCACTAAAAAGACCGGGAGACTGGGCAAAGGAAACAACCTAAAAGTAAACCAAGGGAATTCAGTTCAAATGACATTCGGGTCACACTTCGTATTAATTCACTGAAAGTCATAGAGTACAGCAGAAGTGATATCTGGCATTACCCACAGAAGTGTTATAGCCCCTCTTCTGTTCCTAATCTGTATATACGATTTAATTGACAATCTGAGCAGTCCTCTTAGATTCTGTGCTGGTGATGCTGTTACTTACCGTCTAGTAAAGGTATCAAAAGAGCGAAACCAATTGAAAACTGATGTAGACAAGATACCTGTATGGTGCGAAAAGTGACACTTGACTCTAAATAATGAAACGTGTAAGACCGACCGTATGAGAACTAAAAGAAATCCGCAAAATTTCGGTTACACGACAAATCACCCAACTCTAAAGGCTGTCAAACTAAGTACTTATGGATTTCAGTTACTAACAACTTAAATTGGAACAATCCCATAGATAACGTTGTGGGGAAGACGAACCAAAAACTGCGTTTTCTTGGCAGAACACCTAGAAGATACAAAAGGTCTGCTAAAGTACTGGGATCCGCATCAGATATGATCAACGGAGGACATCGAAAAAATGTTCGAAGGTGGGCAGTCCGTTTTATATTACCACAAAACACGGGAGAGAGTGTCACAGATGTGATAGGGTGGTAATAATTAAAACAAAGGCGTTTTTCATTCCGACGAGATCTTTTCACGAAATTTCGATCTCTAAATTTCTCCTCCGAAAGCGAAAATATTTTTGACGCCCACCTACATAGGGAAAACTGATTATTTTAGTAAAATAAGAGAAAACAGAGCTCAAAGAAAAAATTTAAGTGTACATTATTTTCATGCGCTATTCGAGAGTGGGTCAGTAGAGAAATATTGTGAAGATGGCACGATGAACGCTATGCTAGGCGGTTAAGTGTGAATTGTTTAACAGCCATGCAGATATAAATGTAGGAAGGAAGGAAAAATGTTACCCAATATAATGCAATAAAGCACTATAAACAATACGGAAATATAAATACCTGGGAATTACACTGCAGACAACAACATGTTTCGATATTCATGTTCAGAAGAAACAATGACGTTATTGAAAGTAGCTGCCATACGGGAACAATATCGGCGCTACGCAAAGAATAGAAAAAGTCAAAACGATGTTCACGAAACGCAAACTTGGAGTGGTAGTAACTAGCGCCATCCTGACTTACACGTGTACTTACGAAAGAGACTTTTTTCATAAAGGACAACAGATTTCGACATTGACTACCTTCCACTGGACCATGTCAGGAACGGATTAACATCACAGATCGGAAGAAGGAGATAGAGTTCTACAACACAACCAGCTACATTGGATAGCAGTTGGATCTGAGAACATAGGAAGTCGAGATATGTAATAACAAGACTCGCAATACATTGCTTTCACTATGAGCCGACTGAAGAGCGTAAACGTTTGCTACGTTGACAAAGATGTGAAAAATACCACATAGTAACGGGCGAGGAGAGAACGAAAACTATGATACGCTATAGCGAAGACTAAAACTTGTTATACCTGTATAAATTTGTAGATTAGCGCTCAATCTCACCGCACTTTTCTCAGAAGCAATAAAATATTCATGAATCAATGTTAATATATTTTTATAGACATTTTGTGGGGTAACATACCTCCACTACCGTTTGAAGAGGAGCAAGTGTCTTGTAAGGACAGCGACAGAGGTAAAGCCTGAAGCAATTTCCACCAAACTTGGTACACTTGCCACCCGCTCTCTGGAACAAATTACTGGAACAATGGGAGATCCATAGCACCACCGTGGAGTGACAAGATGTGACACAAAAGCTAAGATATGATAGCGTGGAGCAATTTCAACCAAATGTGGTATATGCATGACTCATTATTTGTTTAAAAAATACTGTGCAAGTAAGGTTGGAGTTAGAGATGAGAAGGAGTGAAGTCTAAAAATTTTCGAAAACGACTTTTTAGTAGGTCTTTCATGAATTTCATTAATCCGAAATATTTTAAGAGTATTTGTATTGTTAGAGGTCCAGCAACGTCCCGAGAATGAGCACTGCAGCGAGTTTCGACTTTTTAGTTAAACCCAGACCCTTGCGATGAAAATTTTTTTTAAAATTATAAAAAGAAAGAATGTGAATGGACATGAAGATTTGGGAAGAAGTACTGAACGTATTGCAAATGTAAGAAAGTCCATGTTGACACCAAACAAGTTGAACCATTACCCACAACCTTCTTGCGTTCTCTTAGCAAGAAAAAATTACTGGTCTTCTCAGGATTCAGATAAAACTACGAGGCTAATTTCACTACAGATACAAGTGAAATTACTGTGACACATGCGTACGTGGCCGAAGATGCTAGTATTCTGTTACAAATTTTGCTCTTAACAGCTCGTATTAGTAACATGGCAGCTATTTACTAATGTCTTAAGATGTGTCCTGTAACATCACCCCTTCCTCGTCCGACCCTGGTAGCTGAGTGGCCGAGGGCCGGTATGCCTGCCAGCCTGGATGTAGTTTTTAGGAAAAAAAAAGTGGTCAGCGTGACGCAATGTCATACCTTACGACCCGGGTTCGATTCCTGGCTGGGTCGGAGATTTTCTCCGCTCAGGGACTGCGTGCAGTGTTGTCCTTATCTTCATCATTTCATCCCCATCGACGCGCAAGTCGCCGAAGTGGCGTCAACTCGAAAGACTTGCACCAGGCGAACTGTCTACCCGACGGGAGGCCCTAGTCACACGACATTTCCATACACCTTCCTTAAGTTAGTATTTTCCACACATTCCTTTCGTCGTTGATACCACCAACAAACTTCTCATTTATTATCGTATTTGTCCATTCAGTTGTCAGCATTCTTCTGTAATCCCGCATTTCAAACGCTTCGATTCCTTGCTTTTCAGGTTTTCCTACAATCCTCATTCCCTTCCACACAATGCTGTCCTCCAGACGTACAGTCACTGTAATTTCTACGTCAAAATAAGGCCTATATTTGATACTAGTGAACTAGACTAGTAGGGAAAGACCTCTTTTCCTGTTATTGTCTGCAGCTTATATCCTTCTTGTTTCGTCCATCATATGTTATTTAGCTTCTTCCGTTGCAGGATTACAGCACTTCGTCTACTTCTTGACTCCCATTTTAATGCTAAGTTTCTCGCTGATCTCATTTCTGTGGCTCCTCATTATTTTTGTCTTTCTTTGGTTCACCCTCAGAATCAGCCCATAGTCTGTGTTCAATAGACATTTTTCTCGTACTCTATAGATTTTGTACTTATTTCGCGCTTTCATAGGAGGTAGCAGAGTCATTAGTTAATATTATCATTAACATCTTTTCACAATGAATTTTAATCCACTATTGAAAATTTCGTTTATCTGATTCATTGGTTCTTCGGTGTGCAGCTTGAACAGAAGAGGAGAATGAATTTATTCTTCTGTTATGTCATTTTTAATCTGAGAGTATGTTTCTTGGTCTTCGAATCTTATTGTTGTCTCCTCGCTCTTGTAGATACTGTTTATTCCTCCTCTCTCCCAATAGTTTTTTAGTATGTGTTTGAGCATTTTGATTATCTTGCACCACTTACATTGTCGAACATTTCTTCTAGGTCAACAAATTATATGAAGATGTTTCGGCTTTTCTTAAGTCTTGTTTCCCATACGAAGCGCAACCATATTAGTCTTCCTCTCTGGCACCTTTACCTTTCCTCAAGCCAAACCGATCTTCACGTAACAGATTCTTATTTCTTTTTTGTCTGTATGTTATTCTGGTGCATTATGCTTTATCACACTGCTTTTAAAAATCAATGAGTTTCGTGTAGCATAACACAGGAAACCAATTCAGTTCTGATTTTACAATCGTCCTCTCTCACTGGTCCACAAAAATTTCCCAATTTTTGACACTGGCAGTGTTCCAGAGGAACTTGGTTCAAATCAGTGTCCAGCTATCCGTATACACCATTTATGATGTTTCCCTAAATTTCTTTAGGCTAATATTGGCAAAGACTGCAACCGATTACTTCTCGCTTTCTCTCCCAATTAGCCAGTGTTTAATAACGTCGTCATCAACGGGTACGTAGAACTGCGATCTCTTTCTTTCTTTCTTTCTTTTTCTCTCTCTTTCTCTCTCTGTCTCGCTCCCTCTCTCTCCGTTGCTTCCTGAAGACCTGAGTCCGTTAGCGAGTAAGCCTCTCAAGTCACTTGAAGAAGCTACTTCTACAAGTCTCTGAAGTGGAAAAACTTCCAGTAACTTGAATTCCACAAGTTTCATCAGCTTCCGGAAGTGGTTTCTGTCAGGTAGTGCAAAAAGGTTTCTTGCAACTGTCTGTAATCACCTCCCGAACTTCTTGGTAACTTTGTCAAATGTGAAGAAGTTATTTGTTCACTACATTTTTGCGGTAGGTTTTAAGACAAAGGATGCCGACATGCGCAAAAATATTCACTAATTTTGGGCTTAATATAGGAAATATATTAATAAAAACTTTCTTGAAAACTTAAATATGTTCAGCTCTGTATCCATTTCTTCACCCAGAAACTTATTTATTTCTTAATTTTTTTGTTTTTCATTACAGTTTTGTTTAATAATAACAGTATAACAACGATGTAGACTGATTTCATTTGTAAACAGGGTGTTATAAACTTCCACTTACCTTTCATTTCAGCACTTTCTTGCAGGAAGTTCCTGAAATTAGCTTTCTTAAGCGACTTGTAGAAGTACATGTGCGCAAGTGTTTGTTCTTACACAAACACCTCAGCAAGTATTTGCAGAAGTCTCTTGTGGAAGTTACTTGCTGCTGGACACGCACCATATTATTTTCTCCAGTTTGCGCATAGGACTTGCAATTGTAATTTATCGCCACCCTTGAGAACGCTCGAATTATTGCCAGGAGGACCATCATGTCAACAGATGGCACAAAGAGTCTACTGTAGGTGCTGTGCCTGCAAATTGAATGCCGACGAGATGGTCTCAGGCTGGCAGTGTGGCGAGAAGGCTGTTTGCTTCCACGCCAAAACAAGTATAAAAGTGTGGAGGTCACACATCTCCTTGATACTGATGATGGAATGGAGTTTCAAATAGAATGAAAGTTTAATCATTTAACGCCAGTTGTGTGATTAACATCTTCACAAATTTTGATAAATATCACACTGGTGCTTCGTGGTGTAATACATTCCATTTCAGACACTGTATCTCCATGCAAAACTTTTTTACCCCTTGTGCCTGACTACTGTATCTTCTAACAAAGAACCATTTCGCACGCAGGTACATGTGTGACTACTAAATTTGGCTACTGGATTACGCTAATCACATCATTCTCTTATTTAGTCGTGGGAATCATAGGGTACTTGGTATTTTTTTCAATAACAGTTGACACCCTGGTGACTTAATGATACGTCCATCAACAGGCAACAGGTTTCATTGATATGAATCGAAAGACAGATCAGGTTCTCATAAAGAAAGGAGTCACGCAGGGAGTTGCCTTTATCCAGCACTGTTTGATATACAGGCTGTCTCTAAATTACAGTTACGCACTTCCAGTGGCGACCGAGTACGTATATTTTTGAACAATATCTCCAATTCGGCAAAAAGATAACATTATTTTCAATGATTACTTTTGTTCTTGCTACTAAAAGCCTCTGTCTTTATTTTACCGAGACCATTTTTAAAATCGTATGCTTTTAGCTGTGTTGCGCAAAAAAAAAAAAAAAAAAGAAATGCGTCCTACAGCATACTTTCATAATATTTTTTAGTGAGTAGATCGTCAACATTTCTTGAAATACAAGTCCCCATATTAACCTATAGGTTCGTCTTCTGTAATCCTAAAAACAAGTCGTGCATACAGACATTTCCCGTTCAAAATGTCCCTAGTCAGTCCTAGCTACAAACCCACATAGCTTGTAGGCCTAATCATGAGGCAGAAAACATTGTTTAGATGCACGACAGTTTCAGAGTAAAAAATTTGGGGGTTATTCTTGACTTTTACAAACGGACTAACATTTCTGTAACGAGTTACTAAATACTGATGATCAGTTCATTACACATTACAACGAAAATAAGTTAACATGTGGTTTTTATTTTGTTCAAAATACATATTTGGAGATGATGTTTCCCTCTGTGTAAATAATAAGAGTATCATTTAACGGAAAACGGATAATTAGAACATCAACAGTCCCTGAATATGAAATTATACGGCGAACACCGCATGATACAGAAATTTATGCAAGACTGGGATGGAGGGGGACGAAATTCTAAAGTTGTCTTTTTTATATAACTGAGTCAGTGAGTTTGGAGACGAGTCATCCCCTAATAATATATTTTACAGGAGGTGCACCAGACTTACTATATGCCACATGAATTAGGCTTCTCTGCTCAATATCTACTCAATATATATTGCAGGTAGATTACTACGATACTTAAAAGATACGCGTGAATCTTTGTATGTGCTAAATAAGTGATATATTGTTGTAATATTAATACGGTAATTGATGTTACTTTTCTGCTTTATTGTTATGAAATCGTATTCTCATTAATTTTTCCATTACTTAAACCTGCATATATTCAACTTAATTAGCAACAGGATTGGAAATAAATGTATAAAACAGTCACAAACCACATATTTATTGATATATAAGTAACGTTAGTTTGACACAAAAAGTAAAAATATTGTATAGAAAAATATTATAACTTCTGCAATATTCCCGATGGACATAGAAACATTAACAAAATGTTGGTGCTAGGTTTCCTCAGATGTGGAGGAGGAAAAAATAAAAATTATTATGTCTTCTATAGCGTGTTTTGAAAATAATTTATAGACTTCTACCACATTCTTCGTGCCAAAATACATGTGTCCAATTTACCTTAATTTTATAGTTACGGTGAAAGTTTAAGATCACTGGATTCAAGGTAAATATATACGACTAAATTTTGTGATCATTAATTAAATTTATTTTCTTGTAACACCGATAAAAGTCAATCTGCTGATGCACTCATTGTATTCTCGATAAAATTATGTTGCTGTAGGAACACGCTCATGTTTGCAGCTTATAGTCAATCAGCCTCAAACGTTTAACATATGTATGTAGTACTGAGTCGTCTGATAAATGTTCTGTTGAATAATGGCTGAATGCTCAATTTAAGAGCGAGGCAAGGTGAAGCGGATGGTAACAGCCGTGAGGCTCTACCGAAACGCATTTTCGGACAGAAGACGACGATGTAAATACAATCACTCATACTATTTCTTTAGTGTTTCTGAGACAGTATCCGTGGAGACTGCGAAGATTACAATATTTTGTAATGTCGGAGCAGGCTTCAGAATTCTACAATGAATAAATATCGATTCCAGGTGTCAGATTCCCACTCCCCTCCCTAGGACCGCGAGTAAAATATTTCGCTTCACATATCTGGACGAAAGCCTGAACTAATTTAGAGGTCCACGCGTAGATATTTAGACAGGTTTCGTAAAAAAGACGTGTAAATGGAACAGCTTGTACGATTTGTGACTTGTCGGTTTCGAAGTTTTAGAGGGTAACGCTCCTTCGAAGTCGACGTCGATAAAGAGATTGCATGAGTTCTACGTCTACATTTACATGGATACTCTGCAAATCACATTTAAGTGCCTGGCAGAGGGTTCATCGAACCACATTCACAATTCGCTATTATTCCAACCTCGTATACCGCGCGGAAAGAATGAACACCTATATCTTTCCGTACGAGCTCTGATTTCCCTTATTTTATCGTGGTGATCGTTCCTCCCTATGCAGGTCGGTGTCAACAAAATAGTTTCGCATTCGGAGGAGAAAGTTGGTGATTGTAATTTCGTGAGAAGATTCCGTCGCAACGAAAAACGCCTTTCTTTTAACGATTTCCAGCCCAAATCCTGTGTCATTCCTCTAACACTCTCTCCCATATTTCGCGATAATACAAAACGTGTTGCCTTTCTTTGAACTTTTTCGATGTAGTCCGTCAGTCCTATCTGGTAAGGATCCCACACCGCACAGCAGTATTGTAAAAGGGGATGGACAAGCGTAGTGTAGGCAGTTTCCTTAGTAGGTCTTTTACATTTTGTAAGTATCCTGCCAATAAAACGCAGTCTTTGGTTAGCCATCCCCACAACATTTTCTATGTGTTCCTTCCAATTAAAGATGTTCGTAATTGTAATACCTAGGTATTTAGTTTTACGGCTTTTAGATTTTATGGCTTATAGATTAGCCTGATTTATCGTGCAACCGAAGTTTAACGAGATCCTTTTAGCAGTCATGTGGATGACCTCACACTTTTCGCTATTTAGGATCAACTGCCACTTTTCACACCATTCAGATATCTTTTCTAAATCGTTCTGCAGTTTGTTTTGATCTTCTGATGACTTTATTAGACGATGAACGCCAGCGTCATCTGCAAACAACCGAAAACGGCTGCTCAGATTGTCTCCCAAATCGTTTATACAGATATGGAACAGCAAAGGGCCTATGGCATTACCTTGGGGAACGCCAGAAATCACTTCTGTTTTACTCGATGACTTCAATCACTACGAACTGTGACCTCTCTGACAGGAAATCACAAATCCAGTCACATAACTGAGACAATATTCCATAAGCACACAATTTCACTACGAGCCGCTTGTGTGGTACAGTGTCGAAAGCCTTCCGGAAATCGAGTTAAAGAAGAACATGGAGGAGGAGTCGACAGCCAGTATGTTCTCTGGGATGTGAAACACAGGCTGTTGCTGGTGCAGGCTGCATCACACGATTTTCACTGCCAGCGCTTCTTCCTCATTGCCTTGTACAATGGCATAAGCGCTAATGTCGCGGTGACAGCTTTTATAAGTACTTGTCCACACTTCGTTATAGTTATGTCGTGCCTGTCTTCAATTGTCTTCAACGCCGTCGGTTGCTGTTTTGGTCCTCAGTCCTAAGGATAGCTTGATGCGGTTTTATATTTGTATCACCTGTCAGATGTTCTGTTCGTTTCAGACTAACTGCTGCGTCGCAGATCATCGCTTTCTGCCTTTTGCACCAGTACTTAGGACTGTCCCTGCCAGTCTTTCCAAGCAGCTTCAGGCATTGTGAGGAACACTTTTGTTGCCAGCAGCGTTTCCATTCACCGATGGGACTGAGCTCGGTTTCCATGAGATTCCTGGCTGTGATGAGAGTGGGATGTCTTGATATTAGCCTTTTTCGCTCCGCAGGGAATACATCATCCATTATTGGAAGGCCGGCGTTATTAGCAATCTTCTGGTATTCACGCAGTAGCGCGCTCGTCTGGTATCAGGAAGTGGAATGCGGCTCAAGACAGGTAGCCAGTATGCGGGAGTAGACCGTATTGACGTAGTAACAATGCGCATGGCCACGTCAAGATGTACGTCTATCTTTTTTGTGTGTGGACTATGAAGCCAGACAGGCAATCAAAACTTTGCTGCTGAGTATACCAAACCGGTATACTGATACCCGGAGAGTGTCTGCTGACGATCCCCAACAAGAGCCGCAGAGTTTACGCAGAGTGTCGTTTCTTGTTTTGAGCTTAGCAGACGTTCGTGTCTTGTGCTCCCCAAAAGAGAGTGTTCTATGTAACGTGATCCCAAAGTATTTTGGGTGTCTATTATGATGAAACTTGCCTCCTTCAAAATAGACCTCGGGGGCTCTGGATGCCAATCTATTGGACAGATGAAAACATGAAACTTCTGTTTATTTGAGTCTGGCTGTTACCTCCATTTTCGGAAATAGTGGCAGATCAGATATGAAGATCAGAAGTTATGATTTCTTCAGTTCTTTCAAAAGTTTTGTATTGGGTATCTATTGCCAAGTCGTGTGTATAGCCATATTTTCTGTTCTGTGTTGGAGGTATATCGGATATATATACAGGGTGGTCCATTTATCGTGACCGGGCCAAATATCTCACGAAATAAGAGTCAAACGAAAAAACTACATTGAACGAAACTTGTCTAGCCTGAAGGGGGAAACCAGATGGCGCTATGGTTGTCCCGCTAGATGGCGCTGCCATAAGTCAAACGGATATCAACTGCGTCTTTTAAAATAGGAACCCCCATTTTTTATTACATATTCGTGTAGTACGTGAAGAAACATGCATGTTTTAGTTGGACCACTTTTTTTTCTCTGTGATAGACGGCACTGTAATAGTCACAAATGTATAAGTAAGTGGTATCACGTAACATTCTGCCAGTGCCAACGGTATTTGCTTCGTCATACATTACCGTGTTAAAATGGACCGTTTACCAATTGCGGAAAAGGTCGACACCGTGCTGATGTATGGCTATTGCGATCAAAATGCCCAACGGGCGTGTGCTATGTGTGCTGCACAAGTATGTGCTATGTATCCCGGACATCATCCAAGTGTCCGGACCGTTCGCCGGATAGTTACGTTATTTAAGGAAACAGGAAGTGCTCAGTCATATGTGAAAAGTCAACCACGACCTACAACAAATGATGATGCCCAAGCAGGTGTTTTAGCTGCTGTCGCGGCTAATCCGCACATTAGTAGCAGACAAACTGCGCGAGAATCGGGAATCTCAAAAACGTCGGTGTTGTGAATGCTACATCAACATCGATTGCACCCGTACCATATTTCTATGCACCAGGAATTGCATGGCGACGACTTTGAACGTTGTGTACAGTTCTGCCACTGGGCACAAGAAAAACTACGAGACGATGACAGATTTTTTGCACGCGTTCTATTTAGCGACGTAGCGTCATTCACCAACAGCGTTAATGTAAACCTGCATAATATGCACTATTGGACAACGGAAAATCCACGATGGCTGCGACAAGTGGAACATCAGTGACCTTGGTGGATTAATGTATGGTGCGGCATTATGGGGGGAAGGATAATTGGCCCCCATTTTATCGATGGCAATCTAAATAGTGTAATGTATGCCGATTTCCCACGTAATGATCTACCGATGTTACTACAAGATGTTTCACTGCATGACAGAATGGCGATGTACTTCCAACATGATGGATGTCCGGCACATAGCTCGCGTGGGGTTCAAGCGGTATTGAATAGCATATTTCATGACAGGTGGATTGATCGTCGAAGCACCATAGCATAGCCCGCACGTTCACCGGTTCTGATGTCCCCGGATTTTTTTCTGTGGGGAAAGTTGAGGGATATTTACTATCATGATCCACCGACAACGCCTGACAACATTGTCAATGCATGTGCGAACTTTACGGAAGGCGAACTACTCGCTGTTGAGAGGAATGTCGTTACACGTTTTGGCAAATGCATTGACGGACATCATTTTGAGCATTTACTGCAGTAATGTGGTATTTATAGGTAATCACGCTGTAACAGTATGCGTTCCTAGAAATGATAAGTTCACAAAGGTACATGTATCACATTGGGACAACCGAAATAAAATGTTCAAACGTACCTACGTTCTGTATTTTGATTAAAAAAACCCACCTGTTACCAACTGTTCGTCTAAAATTGTGAGCCATATGTCTGTGACTGTTACAGCGCCATCTATCACAATGCGAAAGAAGTGGTCCAACTAAAACATTCATATTTCTTTACGTACTACACGAATATGTAATAAAAATGGGGATCCTATTTAAAAAAAACGCAGTTGATATCCGTTTGACTTATGGCAGCGCCATCTAGCGGGACAACCATAGCGCCATCTGGTTTCCCCCTTCAAGCTAGACGAGTTTCGTTCTTTGTAGTTTCTTCATTTGACGCTTATTTCGTGAGATATTTGGCCCGGTCACGATCAATGGACCACCCTGTAGATTAAGCAAGAGAGGAGCAACGACCGATCCCTATGGTAAGCGAATATTCAATACTTTTGGACAACTGGTGTCTTTTTCTGTAGTTGCAGTAAATGTCCCTCCAGTTAACATGTTGTCAATTAGTTTTGTTGTCCGTTTGCTGAGGTAAGTTGCAGTAATTTATGAAGCAGCCCATGCCTCCAAACTGTGTCATATGCTACACTTAGATCGACGAAAGCACTTGATGCTTTCTGCCACATTTGGTATGCTGCTTCATTAAATGTAGTTAAAGGTAAGACTTGATCAGCGCAGCTCCGTCCTGGGCGGAATCCAGCTTGCTCTAGAGGAAGGTTCCGAGAGATTACTGGAATAATCCGATTGTACAGAATGGTTTCAGGGAACTTAAAAATAGTGCTCTATAATACGACTGGGCGCTAGTTCTTAGGCCGGTCTGGTGAAGTGCTGGACTCAAGTGTTGCTATGATTTTTGATTGCTTCGTTTTTTGTGTGACTGAACAAGATATCTTTATGTCAGAGAAGAAATCCGCCAGCCACCTTTCTGCGTAGTTCCCACTATACAGAAGAAATTGTGGGTTGATTCCGTCACTGCCCGGTGCCTTTCCGGGTTTTAGGGTTCTAGTAGCAGCAGAAATTTCTGGTATAAAGTTCTTGAGAAGTCAGATGGTTCATTTGTGATCTTTTTGAGGAATAGAAGTTTGTGTCTGACGTATCTTGTATGAGTTTTACCCCTTGGTGTTCTGGAAGTGGAAAGGAAAGGAGAAGGCGTTCACGCCTTACAGTGTATAAAGCTACTGATAATATAGCTATTACTACGAAGAGCGAAGTAGGTGCGCAAGTTATTCTTAATGGTCCTTCAGTGTTTTGTGTATGCGTACTGAACTTTACATTTACTAATTCTGATGTTAGGCACACGGTAATGGTTGGGTTACTGTGGCTCTAGTTCGTGGTGTTAAAGTGGAGACTGCGTCAGGGCTGGAGAATTTTAACAGCCGAGAAGTTATTGCTTATCGCACATTTCAGATATCTGGAGTTCATAACAGAGAGCGTGGTACTTCTTATTATATGTCTGCAATACCGTTGGTTCTCAGGACAAGGAATCGTTGTAAAGTAAATGAATCAGAGTTTGTGTCCGTATGGCTTAAAGGTGCACTGAATTGTGCAAAGATTAAAGTTGCTGGTGATGTCACGCATTAATACAGAAACTGAAATAAAGCACCTGTCCTTTTAGCTGATATACGAGTGTTGTTCCTTACTTCAACTATGTTTCCATCCAATTTCTTTATTAATGACCATGCTTTTCTACTTGATGTTTGAAAATTGAATGACTCAACAGTTTCAGTCCACCTAATTCGTCAGGCTGTATTGAGGTTATGAAGTAGGTTATCCGCTATTTCCGGATCCCCGCTTTTTAGAAATTCATCATGCTATTTCTCATTAAATTCATTCCATCCTGAAATTTATTGCTTTTTGTAGCCCCTAGGGATTGCCGTCTTTGCTGCGCTCATCATAGCTCCAACAAGCCTGTCATGGTTCTTTGCATTTGGGAAAATGGAACCAAGACATTTGTATAGATTTTTAGAAAATGCAATCCACTTTGCTATACTGATGTCCCATCTAGGTCGTGTAAATGATGAAACGAGTAGGATATTTGTCCCTATTTCAATTAAGATTGGGCGGTGTTGGCTGTGTGGGAAACTGGAAATCCGAAATTTGTGGTAAGGTCTTATGGCACCAAACTATTGAGGTCATCGGTCTCTAAGCTTACGCAGTAGTAACTGAAACTAACTGAAACTAACTTACGCTAAGGACAACACACACACCCATGCCCGAGGGAGGACTCGAACCTCCGACAGGGGGAGCCGCGCAGGCCGTGACAAGGCGCCCTTGACCGCGCGGCTACACCGCGCGGCTGTATGGGAAACCTCGTAAAACGAACCACGAACCTTGGAGAGGTAATTTATTTTCATTATTTGTCACAAAGTATAGATGGGGGCTATATTGCTGCCTCCAAGCTGCTGATACATACGTTCCTGTATCCTCTCCATCAAAAATGAATTTGCCACATGACATGGACTCACACGGGTCTTCTCAGGACCCTCCAGCTATAAACTTTGGACTGG
The DNA here is from genome assembly GCF_021461385.2 of Schistocerca piceifrons. Classification (NCBI taxonomy): domain Eukaryota; kingdom Metazoa; phylum Arthropoda; class Insecta; order Orthoptera; family Acrididae; genus Schistocerca; species Schistocerca piceifrons. Next base: position 393,465,456 of record NC_060145.1, read on the forward strand.
CCGTATAGGTACCAATGAGAAACAGCACAAATGAGAATAACGAGAAACTTAAGCAACAGAATTGGTGGTCACGAGACAGATGAAGTTAAGGAATTCTGCTACCTAGGCAACAAAATAACCAATAACTGAGGGAGCAAAGATGAGATTAAAAGCAGACTAGCATTGGCAAAAAGGGCATTCCTGGCCAAGAGAAGTTTACAAGTATCAAACCTTAACATGAGGATGAAATTTCTGAGAATGTGCGGAGGGAGCACAGCATTGTACGGTAGTGAAACACTGATTAAGAGAAAACCGGAATAAAAGAGAATCGAAGCATTTGAGATGTGGTGCACCAGAAGCGTGTTGAAAATTAGGTAGACTGATAACGTACGAAATGACGAGGTTCTCTGCAGAATCGACGAGGAAGGAAATATACGGAAAACAATGACAAGAATAAGGGACCGGATGAGAAGACAACTGTTAAAACATCGGGAAGTAAGTACCATGCTATTAGAGCGATCTGTAGAGGATAAAACCTATAGAGGAAGACAGTGACTGGAATACACCCAGTAAATGAAATGGGGACGTAGCGTGCAAATGCTACTCTGAGATGAAAAAGTTGACGCAGGAGGGGAACTCGTGGCGGGCCACATTAAAGAAGTCAGAAGACTGAGGACTCAATAAAAGAAGAGAACAGGCTATACGAAGATGATGAAGAAGATATATTGGTATGGGTGCACGGCAGCCAGGTCTTCAGCCCCGTAATACGAACTTCTGTGGCAAAAATTTGTTGAAAATGGTAAAACAGTAAAAACAATAATGAAAATACTTAAATATCCTAAAAATTGTGTACGAACACGCGCAGATTTAAGAGAAAATACTAAAATCATGGTTACGATATCCACTAAAACTCTTAAAAGAAGAAATTCAATGGTAAAATTAAAAATAGTAAACTATACAAATCTGGCTGGCGAATAACTAGACCAAAAGAGAATGAGTCACCATACTGAAACATACCAAAATGGCTTATCCTTTCTATTATGTTTCTATTGGAATTAATCTACTTCCAGGCACGGAACGTATTAATGAAAGTACTTTTCTAATTATCAATTAGAGTTATGTACACACTTTTTTACTTTATCAATCGAGTAATAGCTCGTTCTGATACTATTCCCGTCCAAAAAAAAAAAAGGGAATCAAAATAAAACGAAATTCAGTGATAGACTCGTTTCAACTTTCAAATATTTAGAGTGGTTGCGTGTGAAGTGAAAATTTCTGGAACAATGACTTCCAGTTTAGTAAGAAGACCAAGAGTTTGCAAGATAACGAAACACTCCACAAGCATTGTAGAAAAATTTATCGTACGCATGTGACACGCCATTTCGACGGTAACGGAGCGAAGAGAACTTTATAAATTCAGTAGGTTTGCAGTTTCAGATTACGGAAGATAACGCTGTTGGGGCATAAGACGCTATATTGATATGAAACAGAGACCTCCACTGACGAAAACAAATATGATCTAATATACTGTCTTACATTACTCTTGCCAATAACACGTCGCAAATGTCCCTACTTACATTGAACATAACTGAAGGTAATATTTCACAGTCGATTTGAAGAAACTGATACCAGGCAGATGGGTACGTATTTTAGAATATTGCTAACGAATTCTCATAACTTGCTTGTCTACCAGCATACGGAAGCGTGTTTTAATATATTTTTTGACGGAAAGTGCATGTTTTCAAATTTTAGCTTACGAAAGTATTTGGCTGTCATGACCAAAAATGGTTCTACTGTAGCTTCTTGAAAATTTTAGCGCCACATGAAAAGCAGTCCTTCACTAAAGTGTGATAGAATTCTATGGGGCTCTCTCCCAATGCTGTAGATACAGTCGGAACAATATATTGTGAGAAAGCTCTTTGGACATATCAGCAGGTTTCTAAGCAGATTTAATGGATAAACGCGCAGTTAGCGTTAAATACAGGGAAGACAGTATGGTACTGATAATTTGAAGGAAATTTTTTGCAGTGCTTCGAAACAGAATTTGTGATACGATTAAGGCAAATGTTACCTATCAGACAGTGAGAGCTTTGAAAGATTTATTCAGACTGGGGGTCGTAATACAGAAGTCATTTCTTCAGGAATAATATAACGTCACTGATTAGGCAGTGGATCTTGCTTTTTACCTCGTCAGTGAGATGACCACGAAATGCACCAAGACACAGCTCTGATGGTAGTTGGGAAAGCCCACTATGATGGAGTTCTCATATGTCTCGGAGCCAGTCAACCATTATAGCTACAGTCCCTTGATGTCAAACAGTTCTGGAGGTCTTCGGGCTTGTTTTCCGCTTGAAAATTTAGAAAGGCGGGAGATTGCGCCCATGTGCTGCTGTTGCCAGCATTACAGTTATGCGCTGTTTTTCACACCCTGGTGTTTTGGTTTTAACTATTTTTGTCCCCTTCTCGTCAGTGGCGTAATCATGTAGCACATCAAACCAAAGTGGCATCTCTGTCAGTGTTTCCTATTTGGTCAATCTAAAAATTCGTCTCTTTCCGAATTGTGCTGATATACCGCTGAAATTCTGGAAGTTTTATCTCAGCACCCAGTGGAAGCCTTTCGCATAATGTTGTTCTTCATCGTAGAGATAAGCCTGCCCGAGTCATAAATCGATGAGCCCAACCACCGATAGCCTTAAACTCTTGTCTCGGTATAGTAGGAACTGAAGCCAACTACACTCCTGGAAATGGAAAAAAGAACACATTGACACCGGTGGATCAGACCCACCATACTTGCTCCGGACACTGCGAGAGGGCTGTACAAGCAATGATCACACGCACGGCACAACGGACACACCAGGAACCGCGGTGTTGGCCGTCGAATGGCGCTAGCTGCGCAGCATTTGTGCACCGCCGCCGTCAGTGTCAGCCAGTTTGCCGTGGCATACGGAGCTCCATCGCAGTCTTTAACACTGGTAGCATGCCGCGACTGCGTGGACGTGAACCGTATGTGCAGTTGACGGACTTTGAGCGAGGGCGTATAGTGGGCATGCGGGAGGCCGGGTGGACGTACCGCCGAATTGCTCAACACGTGGGGCGTGAGGTCTCCACAGTACATCGATGTTGTCGCCAGTGGTCGGCGGAAGGTGCACGTGCCCGTCGACCTGGGACCGGACCGCAGCGACGCACGGATGCACGCCAAGACCGTAGGATCCTACGCAGTGCCGTAGGGGACCGCACCGCCACTTCCCAGCAAATTAGGGACACTGTTGCTCCTGGGGTATCGGCGAGGACCATTCGCAACCGTCTCTATGAAGCTGGGCTACGGTCCCGCACACCGTTAGGCCGTCTTCCGCTCACGCCCCAACATCGTGCAGCCCGCCTCCAGTGGTGTCACGACAGGCTTGAATGGAGGGACGAATGGAGACGTGTCGTCTTCAGCGATGAGAGTCGCTTCTGCCTTGGTGCCAATGATGGTCGTATGCGTGTTTGGCGCCGTGCAGGTGAGCGCCACAATCAGGACTGCATACGACCGAGGCACACAGAGCCAACACCCGGCATCATGGTGTGGGGAGCGATCTCCTACACTGGCCGTACACCACTGGTGATCGTCGAGGGGACACTGAATAGTGCACGGTACATCCAAACCGTCATCGAACCCATCGTTCTACCATTCCTAGACCGGCAAGGGAACTTGCTGTTCCAACAGGACAATGCACGTCCGCATGTATACCGTGCCACCCAACGTGCTCTAGAACGTGTAAGTCAACTACCCTGGCCAGCAAGATCTCCGGATCTGTCCCACATTGAGCATGTTTGGGACTGGATGTAACGTCGTCTCACGCGGTCTGCACGTCCAGCACGAACGCTGGTCCAACTGAGGCGCCAGGTGGAAATGGCATGGCAAGCCGTTCCACAGGACTACATCCAGCATCTCTACGATCGTCTCCATGGGAGAATAGCAGCCTGCATTGCTGCGAAAGGTGGATATACACTGTACTAGTGCCGACATTGTGCATGCTCTGTTGCCTGTGTCTATGTGCCTGTGGTTCTGTCAGTGTGATCATGTGATGTATCTGACCCCAGGAATGTGTCAATAAAGTTTCCCCTTCCTGGGACAATGAATTCACGGTGTACTTATTTCAATTTCCAGGAGTGTATTTTTGCTTTGTTTCTTATGATGTCCCTAGTTACAGGTCGCCCATTCTTCCTCCTTTTCCGGACTAATTCCAGAACTTTACTTCAACGTGAGGGTGTCTTCCTTTGCGAGGTCCAGTGAACATCTTTCTAGTAGCGGTAGTTGCAAATAATACCAATTCCTGTTTCTTCCATAAGCGGACATCACTCCCAGCTAAACTGAACTCTCGTACCACCCTCCTGTTACCATACTCTTCAACAGAAAGAATTACTTAACACTTTAAAGTAGCATCGCGATTTTTCTTCTCTGCTTACCTTCCATTTCGTGACTACCTAATGCAAACGCAGTATGCAGTAATACTCTGAGGTGACTAAAGTTATGGATTAGCGATATGCACATATACAGACGGCGGTAGTATCGCGTACACAATCTATAAAAGGGCAGTGCATTGATGGGGCTGTCATCTGTATTTAGGTGATTCAAGTGAAAAGATTCCCGACGCGGTTATGGACGCACAACGGGAGGTAACAGTCTCTTAACAAGGAAGAGTAGTTGGAGCAAGACGCACGGGAGACTTTGTTGTGACTTGGCAAGACAGCCAAGCCACTATGAGAAGGCCGAAAGGCACGCGTTTAAGCTCACGCAGGCTGGCGTGAGGTCTCGAACAGTTAAAGGAGTTGAGTCTAGTAAAAAAAGTACGTAGCTTCTGGAATACTTAACTTTAATCCGTAATTGGTGAACATCGGTCTGACGGTACATGCATCACAAGATAAATAGCAAATGTTAATGGCGCCTTGCTAGGTCGTAGCAAACGACGTAGCTGAAGGCTATGCTAAATATCGTCTCGGCAAATGAGAGCGTAATTTTTCAGTGAACAATCGCTACCAAAGTCGGCTGTACAACTGGGGTCGAGTGCTAGGAAGTGTCTCTAGACCTGCTGTGTGGCGGCGCTCGGTCTGCAATCACTGACAGTGGCGACACGCGGGTCCGACGTATACTAACGGACCGCGGCCGATTTAAAGGCTACCACCTAGCAAGTGTGGTGTCTGGCGGTGACACCACACACTTCATTTCGGAAATCGTTAGGGAATTCAATATTCCGATATCCACAACGTGGAGAGTGTGATGAGAGTACCAAATTCCAGGCACTACGTCTCACCACGGACAACGCAATGGCCAACGCTGTTCACTTAACGACGAGAGCAGCGGCTTTTGTTTAGAGTTGTCAGGGCCCACGGACAACCAACACGGCTTGCAGTAACCGCAGGCATCAGTGTGGGACGTGTGACGAACGTATCGGTTAGGACAATGTGATGAAAGTTGGTGTTAATGGGCTATTGCAGCAGACGAGATATGCGAGTGGCTTTGTTAATAGCACGACGCAGCCTGCAGCACCTTTCTTGGGCTCGTGAGATATCGGTTTGACCTTAGACTACTGGAAAACTGTGGCTTGGTCAGGTCAGTCCTGATTTCAGTTGGTAAGAGCTGATGGTGGGGCTCGATACGGCGCAGACCTCACGAAGCTATATAGGCAAGTCGTCAACAAGGCATTGTGCAAGTCTGATAACGGCTCCGTAAATGTGTGGACCGTTTTTACATGGAATGTACTGGGTCTTCTGGTCCAAGTGAACCGATCATAGACAGGGAGTGGTTATGCTCGGCTACCTGGAGAACATTTTCAGAGATTTATGAACTTCATGGTACCTCACAGCTATGGAATTTTTATGAAAATGTGCCAAGTCACGGGGCAACAGTTGTTCGTGTTTGGTTTGAGGAAACTTTTGGACAATTCAAGAGAATAATTTGGCCACCCAGATCGCCCGACATGTATCCCATCGAACTTTATTGAAAGTGCACAAAATCCTGCACAGGCAATATTTTCACTATTATGAATAACTGTAGAGGAACCATGGTTCAGAATTTCTGCAGGGGACTTCCAACTAGCCAGCCGTTGTGGCCGAGCGGTTCTCGGCGCTTAAGTCCGGAACCGCGTTGCTGTTACGGTCGCAGGTTCGAATCCAGCCTCGGGCATGGATGTGTGTGCTGTCCTTGGGTTAGTTAGGTTCAAGTAGTTCTAAGTCTAAAGAACAGTTGACCTCAGATGTTAAGTCCCATAGTGCTCAGAGCTATTTGAACTCCCAACGACTTGTTGAGTCCAAGCAACAGCGAGTTGCTGCACTACACCGGGCAAAAGGAGGTCCAACACGATATTCTACATCTACATACATACTCCACAATCCACCATACGGTGCGTGGCGGAGGGTACCTCGTAACACAACTAGCATCTTCTCTCCCTGTTCCGATCCCAAACAGAACGAGAGAAAAATGACTGCCTATATGCCTCTGTACGAGCCCTAATCTCTCTTACCTTTGTGGTCTTTCCGCGAAATGTAAGTTGGCGGCAGTAAAATTGTACTGCAGTCAGCCTTAAATGCTGGTTCTCAAAATTTCCTCAGTAGCGATTCACGAAAAGAATGCCTCCTTTCCTCTAGAGACTCCCCCCCCCCCCCCCGGAGTTCCTGAAGCATTTCCGTAACACTCCCGTGATGATAAAACCTACCAGTAACAAATCTAGCAGCCCGCCTCTGAATTGCTTCTATGTCCTCCCTCAATCCGACCTCATAGGGATCCCAAACGCTCGAGCAGAACTCAAGAATAGGTCGTATTAGTGTTTTATCAGCGGTCTCCTTTACAGATGAACCACATCTTCCCAAAATTCTACCAACGAACCGAAGACGACTATCCGCCGTCCCCACAACTGCCATTACATGCTTGTCCCACTTCATATCGCTCTGCAATGTTACGCCCAAATATTTAATCGACGTGACTGTGTCAAGCGCTACACTACTAATGGAGTATTCAGACATTACAGGATTCTTTTACCTATTCATCTGCATTAATTTACGTTTATCTATATTTAGAGTTAAAAATGGTTCAAATGGCTCTGAGCACTATGAAACTTAACTTCTGAGGTCATTAGTCCCCTAGAATTTAGAACTACTTAAACCTAACTAACCTAAGGACACCACACACGTCCATGTCCGAGGCAGGATTCGAACCCTGCGACCGTAGCGGTCGCGCGGTTCCAGACTGTAGCGCCTAGAACCGCTCGGCCACTCCGGCCTGCATTTAGAGTTAGCTGCCATTCTTTACACCACTCACAAATCGTGTCCAAGTCATCTTGTATCCTCCTACAGCCACTGAACGACGACACCTTCCCGTACACCACCGCATCATCAGCCAACAGCCGCACATTGCTATCCACCCTATCCAAAAGATCATTTATGTAGATAGAAAACAACAGCGGACCTACCACACTTCCCTGGGGCACTCCAGATGATACCCTCACCTCCGATGAGCACTCACCATCGAGCACAACGTACTGGGTATTAGGAGGCATCCCATGACTTTCGTCAGCTCATTGTACAACAACGCATTGTGACGTAAAGAAAAATTTCAGTGATGTTGCCCGTGAACGATAGATTCAAGTTTGTACTCGAATGTAACGCTCCGTCGGGCCGTACACACACCCCGGTTTTGAATATTCCGTATGGTAAAAAAGCGCTCGTTGGATTCGCGTAAATAAGGCAGCTGCGAGTAGAGCTCGACCATCCTGAGACCATATGTGCGACCCTGCGAAACGGGGTTTCCGGAGTACGTGTTCGCAGCCAGCCGGCTGCTAGTCCACAGTGAACGCGCGGAACTGGCGTAGTGGCTTTTTACGGCAAAGAGGAAACAGTATCGGGGTAAATCGCACGAGGGGCGCGGCTCTGCGCGGGACAGTGTGTGGACTGGAAAGCAGTGAAGACAGAGAGAGGAAAGGCTACTGTCGCTGCGCCTGGACGCGGCATTAATTGAGCGGCTAGGACTGAGCGTGTGCCACTTGCTGCGACTAGCCCGGCCGTGGCCGCGGCGGAGCGGGCAGAAGCTGCCTCCGACGCCGCCTCAGCCGTCCGCGAGGTCAACGACCCCTCGCGGAACTGGGATGTGGATCATGCCTCCGCTCGCCGCTCAGCCGAGCTTCTGGGAACGCAGGAAAGTGATACGTCGCGCCGGCAGCCGTTACTCGTCCGTAGCGTGAACTCGTCACTACTCCTCGACGCGCACCGCTCCAGCGAATATCCAGTCATAATCGCTACCGAAAACAACTACTGGCGTTCTTAGTGACTGGAAAAAAGCGCAGCCCATTCCCGTTTTCTCGCTGAACAGACGCACAAAATTAGAAGCCTATATCTCTGACGCCAGTAAGTTGCACAATTTCATAACCCGTTTTACGCTCGCATATCATCAACTTTCTGGAGAAGCACACTTAACAAACAGAATGCAAAAAGTTGTGCCAAATATTTGAGATATAAATATTTTGAGACCGACAAGAAATCACAAAAGGTGTCCCACAGGGTTCAATTTTGGGTATTCCCCAGTTCTAAAATGTAGACTTTCACGGTCGGAAATGTCAAGTCCATTATAAATATCCGGGCTGTTATGTCGTTGTCGGTTGATATGGGTACCACTAAAAGAACTGTTTCAGAACGTTTGGAAGGGCACAGGGGCAGTTGTAGAGCAGGAGAAACGGAACGACCAGCTGTTGTGGAGTATGCTTTCCAACCAGGTAACCACCATATTTGTTTTGAGGAGACGCAGGTACTAGCGGGCACAAGCGAATATTACGAAAGGCTCTACAGGGAGGCAATCTAAATCGCCAAACACCCTTATAATTTCAATCGAAAGGAGGAGGGCGTGAAATTAAACGGTATTTGGATGCCGGTGTTGAAGAAGATGTATACCACCCGTCCACCACTGGCAACGGCGATCGACGTCAGCGGACAGGGGCCAACTGCACTGACGTTTTCAAAACACGTGACGTCACGCCTCGGCGCGGGAGCGCGCGTACACGGAATTTAGCGGCAGTCAGTAGCGAGCCAGTGGGTGTGTTGGACCTTCCATCGAGCTACAGACCCCCTTGAAGATGTCCTCCGCAGACGGGGACGAAACGTTAGGAATTGACACAGAATTCATCAACCGACCACGGCATAACAGCCCGGATAATTACAATGCACATTCCCCTGTTCGTTATACACTGAATCACCAAAGAAACTGGTATGGAAATGGAAATTTGTGGTAAGTTCCTATGGGACCAAACTGCTGAGGTCATCGGTCCCCAGGCTTACACACTACTTAATCTAACTTAAACTAACTTACGCCAAGGACAACACACACACGCCCATGTCCGAGGGAGGACTCGAAACACCGACGGAGGGAGCCGCGCGAACCGTGACAAGGCGCCTGAGACCACGCAGCCACCCCGCGCGGCCGAAATTGGTATGCGCGTGTGTACTCAAACACAGAGGCAGAATTCGGCGCTGCGGTCGGCAACGTCTATATAAGACAACAAGTGTCTGGCGGAGTTGTTAGATCGGTTACTGCTGCTACAATGACAGGTTATCAACATTTAAGTGAGCATGAATGTGGCGTTATAGTCAGCGCGCAAACGATGGGACTCAGTATCTCCGAGGTAGCGATGAAGTGGGGATTTTCCCGTCCGACTATTTCACGAGTGTACCGTGAATATCAGGAATCCAGTAAAACGTCAAATCTCCGACATCGCTGCGGCCGGAAAAAAGATCCTGCAAGAACGGGACCAATGACGACCGAAGAGGATTCTTCAACGTGGCAGTAGTGCAAACCTTCCGCAAATTACTACAGATTTCAATGCTGGGCCATCAACAAGTGTCATCGATATGGGTTTTCGGAGCCGAAAGGGACGCTCGTATACCCTTGAAGATTATACGACACAAAGCTTTACATCTCGCCTGGACTCGTCAACCCCGAACGACATTGGACTATTGATGACTGGAAACATGTTACCTGGTCGGACGAGTCTCGTTTCAAATTGTATCGAGCGGATGAACTTGTACGGGTATGGAGACAACCTTATGAATACATTGACCCTGCATGTCAGCAAGGGACTGTCCAAGCTGATGGAGGCTCTGTAATGGTGTGGGGCGTGTGCAGTTGGAGTGATATGGGACCCCTAATACGTCTAGGTAGGACACTAACAGGTGACAGGTACGTAAGCGTCCTGTCTGATCACTTGCATCCATTCATGCCCATTGTGCATTCCGACGACTTGGGCAACTCCAGCGGGACAATGCGATAACCCACACGTCCAGAATTGCTACAGTGAGGCTCCAGGAACACTCTTCAGAGTTTAAATAATTCCGCTGGCCACCAAACTCCCCAGACATGTACATTATTGAGCATATCTGGGGTGCCTTGCAACGTGCTGTCCGGAAGAGATCTCAACCCACTTGTACTCTCACGGATTTATGGAGAGCCCTGCAGGATTCATGGTGTCAGTTCCCTCGAGCTCTACTTCAGACATTAGTCGCGTCCATGCCACGTAGTGCGGAAAGCACTGATGGCACTAATGCGAGCAGTAAGAGTAATGTGCGGTGTTCATCTACAGTCGTAATGTAGGTACATCTTCAACGGATCGGGAATTTTGACCATCACAATACATTTATTCGCTAATAAGGTTCGTCATAAACAAACCATAACAATTTGACAAGAATAGTGACATCCACACTTACAACACTAGAAATATAAGTAACCTTCATTGCTCATTATTAAAGCTGTCAGTTGTTTAGAAAGGAGTTGAATATACAGAAACAAAAATTTTTCATCTTCTTCCCAATGCAATAAACTGTCTGACAGGCAACAAAGTAAGTTTTGAACCAAACCTAAAATCATTTCTACTGAACAACTCCTATTCCATAGACGAATTTCTGTCTAAAAATTGGTAGCCTGCAAGAAAAAAAATTAGAAAATTTAACAACTATTGTCTAAGTATACTGGCATGAGTAAAAACTAAAAAATAATATCTTCAGAACGTTAACACTAATCATGTGTCAAATGTACATGTAAAAGGACTCGTTCCAACTCCTTCATAGCAATTACAAAACTCCGTACATCAACCACGAAATAGCTTTTATATTCACAACTGCTTTCAGTTTTCGGCCGTCATCAGGTATCCCGTATATCAACGGATACAACAAATAAATGCATTACATACGTACCCCGTCAATATGACGTTATCTCGTGTACACGCTCACAAACACTCTCCTAATACGATATCACCTACTCATTTAGTCATTCATAACAGCTTACACGGCAGTATTAGAACTGTGACGTCAAATAACATAAAATCCAGCCGGCTTCACTGAAATTAATAAAAGTACAATACGTAAAATAAAGGGATTCACAATGTTATTACCTACAATGAAATACTTAAATACGATTCATTTTTACAGTGTTACCTGTTGTCATACAGTAAAATACCTTCCCTTGTCAATAATAAAATATACCGAACACTGTTAACCTTCATTCTACATAAACAGTCGGTTTCTAGCATTCCATGTGGAGACGCTCTACATAATGGCGACTACAATGCTGGTCTATACTCACAAGTCGAACCGAAGTTGAGACAGTAGTTGGAGAAGATCTAAACTACGATGTTTACTCTACGAGTCCAATGTTTCATATCCGTACGATTGCACTTATTCAGGACCGTAGCGATGCTATGACGAGATAGCACGCCACGAAAGGCGCAGGCGCAGAGGAGGTGCAAAAAATGACAAAAAAGATGATTTAAGATTTTACCGCGAGATGTACCTTAGTTCACCTACCCCTGAGTGGTCAGCGCGACAGAATGGCAATCCTAAAGGCCCGGGTTCGATTTCCGGATGGGCCGAAGATTTACTCCGTTCAGGGACTGGGTGTTGTGTTGTCCTAATCATCATCATCGTGCAAGTCGCCGAAGTGGCGTCAAATCGAGAGTCTTGCACCCGGCGAACGGTCTACCCGACAGGAGGCCCTAGTCACACCTACCCCCATGTTCTTACCTTCTGACTGCAAGACACTGTACACACACACAGTGTTGTCACAGTGTACTTTCTTCCAAGTAGCGCCATAAGGAAATGACTACTACCGAAAAAGCGTTCAATGAGATATGTGTCACCAGTGTGCGTGGATCGTAAGTTGCCGCCTTCACAGCTAGCTGGTTTTTGCTGCTACTTCCTCCGATATTTTAGGATGTTGTAAAGATACAGATATCGACCCTGTACTTGATGGATCAAATCTACCCTTGGGCTTCTTTGCCACAGTGCAGCGGTATCGCTGACGGGGATTACCCGTAGTTCTACACTCCTGGAAATTGAAATAAGAACACCGTGAATTCATTGTCCCAGGAAGGGGAAACTTTATTGACACATTCCTGGGGTCAGATACATCACATGATCACACTGACAGAACCACAGGCACATAGACACAGGCAACAGAGCATGCACAATGTCGGCACTAGTACAGTGTATATCCACCTTTCGCAGCAATGCAGGCTGCTATTCTCCCATGGAGACGATCGTAGAGATGCTGGATGTAGTCCTGTGGAACGGCTTGCCATGCCATTTCCACCTGGCGCCTCAGTTGGACCAGCGTTCGTGCTGGACGTGCAGACTGCGTGAGACGACGCTTCATCCAGTCCCAAACATGCTCAATGGGGGACAGATCCGGAGATCTTGCTGGCCAGGGTAGTTGACTTGCACCTTCTAGAGCACGTTGGGTGGCACGGGATACATGCGGACGTGCATTGTCCTGTTGGAACAGCAAGTTCCCTTGCCGGGCTAGGAATGGTAGAACGATGGGTTCGATGACGGTTTGGATGTACCGTGCACTATTCAGTGTCCCCTCGACGATCACCAGTGGTGTACGGCCAGTGTAGGAGATCGCTCCCCACACCATGATGCCGGGTGTTGGCCCTGTGTGCCTCGGTCGTATGCAGTCCTGACTGTGGCGCTCACCTGCACGGCGCCAAACACGCATACGACCATCATTGGCACCAAGGCAGAAGCGACTCTCATCGCTGAAGACGACACATCTCCATTCGTCCCTCCATTCACGCCTGTCGCGACACCACTGGAGGCGGGCTGCACGATGTTGGGGCGTGAGCAGAAGACGGCCTAACGGTGTGCGGGTCCGTAGCCCAGCTTCATGGAGACGGTTGCGAATGGTCCTCGCCGATACCCCAGGAGCAACAGTGTCCCTAATTTGCTGGGAAGTGGCGGTGCGGTCCCCTACGGCACTGCGTAGGATCCTACGGTCTTGGCGTGCATCCGTGCGTGGCTGCGGTCCGGTCCCAGGTCGACGGGCGCGTGCACCTTCCGCCGACCACTGGCGACAACATCGATGTACTGTGGAGACCTCACGCCCCACGTGTTGAGCAATTCGGCGGTACGTGCACCCGGCCTCCCGCATGCCCACTATACGCCCTCGCTCAAAGTCCGTCAACTGCACATACGGTTCACGTCCACGCTGTCGCGGCATGCTACCAGTGTTAAAGATTGCGATGGAGCTCCGTATGCCACGGCAAACTGGCTGACACTGACGGCGGCGGTGCACAAATGCTGCGCAGCTAGCGCCATTCGACGGCTAACACCGCGGTTCCTGGTGTGTCCGCTGTGCCGTGCGTGTGATCATTGCTTGTACAGCCCTCTCGCAGTGTCCGGAGCAATTATGGTGGGTCTGACACACCGGTGTCAATGTGTTCTTTTTTCCATTTCCAGGAGTGTAGAAGGGACAGATTGGCGCCTGAAGATCGTTTGGCGCGAAGGAGTTAGTCAGTCGTACCAGTGCCTTAAGCGATTGTGAGAGAAGCGACCGAGGTCAGAATGATATTTGGAAGCTCTGGATTAATTTTGTGTTGGGGGAGTTGTAATATAAGTTAATTAAAAGACCACTGAACTGTGAGAAGTCGGGTATCGTAAACTCACGAAAGCTCATGCTGTCGAAACGAGTAGGAACGTAACACTTGAATTCAAAGTGAAAATTAACTGCATCGCAAAAATGTGTCCACGTACTGCAACCCGTTTTTGAAAGTGAATGAGTTATAGAACAGTGTGGGGGAATAAGTAGGGATATATGTCTCAAGCTCATGATCAGGCACTCCGTCTTCAGGCCACAAGTGGCCCATCGAGACCATCCGACCGCCGTATCATCCTCAGCTGAGGATGTGGATAGGAGGGGCGTGTGGTCTGCACACCGCTCTCCTGGTCGTTATCATGGTTTTCTTTGACCGGAGCCGCTACTGTTCGATAAAGTAGCTCCTCAGTTGGCATCACGAGGCTGAGTTCACCCCGAAAAATGGCAACAGCACATGGCGGCCCAGACGGTCACCCATCCAAATGCCGACCACGCCCGACAGCGCTTAACTTCAGCGATCTGACGGAAACCGGTGTATCCACTGCGGCAAGGCCGCTGCCAGGCTCATGATCAGAACTTCAGTTATCTGCGCATGTCCCTTGAGATTAAGTTCGCACTCCAAAACCGGCTACTTATGAATGTCAGATGCCTAATTTTCCAACCAGCTACACTATAGCAAGTAACAATCAAGTGTAAATCAATAAATAGTACGGCGTGGGGCTTACTGTATCAAAGTTGACGCACAGGTGCTGAAGCAAATACGCTATTTGACGAAGGCTTTCGATTGTTGCTAATTTCTGTCAACTGAGGACTACAGTGAAACTGTTTAATGGGACCACACCCTGCCTATCTAACCCATGTTAATTTAGGCAAGTATTTGACCCATTTCTTAAAAAACTATTTGATCGAGGACCTTAATATTTTTACTGCATGTTACACGATTCTAATAGAGTCAACTGTACTAAAATCTACTTTATCGATTTTATAGTTTTTAAGAAATACTTTTTTAAATTTATTAACAAAAAATACTAAGTTTTTATGCAGAAAATATTTTTTGTGAACTTCCTAATGGGGGAATATTAATGAATGTAGTACCAGAGATGGATTTTTATGTTATGCAGAGTCTCTGTAAATTTCATTGGAACTGTAAATGTAAGTTGACATAAGCTGCATTGGCGTATCAAAGTTAAAACCGGTACTCACAATAAGTTTCGCCAAGTGCATCCGTCTCACATTACAAGTCAAAGAGTACATCACTGATACAGGCTCGCCTCTCAGCTGACACGCACCGACAGTTACTAGAGAACATGTTGACATTCGGTGCCGCTAGAGATCACTTTTGTATCCATTTCATCGTTAACTACATGTATAAATATGTAATTTTAATAAATTGTGGTATCTGGCACACAATTACAAAATTTTTGCAGCCCGTAAAGGGCACAACATTTGACAGAAACGAGTAGATAAAACAGTAAGTCAAAAAAACACAACATGTCCTTAAAATTGCAGTCTAAAAATGTGGTAACATGTGATCATCACCATCATTATCATTTATTGCATTGACATGTCTTTAATGCCTACATCAGAAAACAAAAACAAAAAATAAACACACTACAAAAGGAGGAAAAATAACAAACTATAAAATATTATAAAAGAACACACTGCAAAAGCACAATGAAAAAAAGAGTTCAGTCAGTCACAACAGAGGAGATGTGTCCAGCTTCATCCTCTACCACTGTCGGCTCCGCTTCTTTAAGGACTGTTAATACTCTATCTTTCCATTGCGTCCTCGGACCTCCCCTTGGGAGTTTTCCAGCAAGTTGAGTATGGAGGACTCAGTATAGGAGGAATCTGTCAGCTCTAAGGGGGTGGCCAAACCACTGTACCATCTTGTGCCCTAATATTTGGTCAACATGTGGCTTTTCAAACCGCTAGTACAGGTCTTTTTCGTCCTTTGACCCCAGTTACCTTACACGATATTGTAGGCGGGTCCACAAATCTTTCGAAATACCTTCCCCTCAATGGCAGAGATTGCTTCTTCAGTTGCTGCTGAAGTCACCCAGGTTTCACAACCATATAAATGTACCGGCTGCACTGATGTCATGTACAGATGGAAGTTATTCTTCTGCGACATCAGACGGGACTTCGACGAATTGTTCGAGCTAAAAACATGCAAATGGCGTTTATTATTGCCGATGCCCTTCTTTCGTCGCTTCACTTTTATTAGTCATTGGGGAACCCAGGTGCTTGAATTCCTTAACTCGTCCAAAAGTATACGCGCCAACAACAATGGAAGGAAGAAGAGCTTGACGGGTTGATGCAGCGAGATAGTTGGTTTTATTGTCATTCACCACCAGCCCAGTTTCCCTCACATTGTGTAGAAATCGGGAAATATCAGCGCATACGTGTTCCAGGGTGTCACCAACAATCACAAAATCGTCAGCAAATGTCAGGATTATGTGCGATTCCCCCATCTCCAGTTCCCTTATTCGACCAGTGTCACGGCTTACTTTTCCCAAAGCTATCTTGAATAGTATTGGTACCAATGGATCTCCTGGTCTCAATCCATTTCGAGTACTGAATAGTGGGGATAATTGATTGCCGAACCGTACTTGACGAGTTGATTGAGAGTACGAAGCCGCAATTAGTTGGATATATTTCAGTGGGACGTGAAATTTCTCTAACGTTTCCCATGGTTTGGAGTGGTCTGCAATGATGTAAGCCTACCGAAAATCAAAGAAGGTAAAGTATAATTCCCGATCGAGCTCGTGAAATTAGCCTCAAAGTAAAAATGCGGTCAACAGTCGACCGTCCACGGACGAAGCCACATTGATAATGGCCTTCAATTCCTTCATCCAATCGTTCCATGCGGTTAGGCAGCAGCAGGTAATGAAACCCCTTTTTAGCTGGACACTTATGCAGCCTCGCACTTCTTGATGATGGGACATATAATTGCTCCCTTCTACTCTTCAGGAATTATTTCGACTGTCCATATTGTAGATATTAATAGCTTCGAAGCACCCATCGACGTCTCATCCCCCAAGCGGAGCATCTCAGCTGTGATATCACTACCTACTGAAGACTTCTTGTTGGGGATTTACCGCATCGTTAATTTCTTCCTCTGATATTTCAGGAACTACCGCTCTATCAAACTCGACCCATATCTATGCTGCCACAGCTGTTGGAACACCATGACTCAGTAAGGTCTCAAAGTTTTTTTTTTTGTTTTGTTTTTGTTTTCCATAGATTTGCCTGCTGTAGCGGTTGTACCACTTCAAGAGTCCCATTCGTTAGAGCCAATGTATGTTACCGGTAGATACCTCTGCGAAGCTTGAAGTCCAGCAAAAAGAGCGCGACGACTTTGTCTCTTCGATTGCTACCAACAGACGTTTATGGCGTTCCCGTTTCTTCTCCTTTACGAGCTGATCTGTGCTACGCTTCGCCTCATTAGCTATCCTTGCATCTTCCGAAAGATTTTCCAGCCTTTTAGCTTCTTCAGTGATCTTTCTATACAAATTTCCAACATATTTCACCGAACCAAGGTTTACTTCTCCCTTCTGGGTATAAAACAAGCTCTTCATTTGCGCTCACTAGAACTTCGTTCCGTAACGCCAATCACGCACCTTCCACGTTGTTAGGATCCTCCGATGTTGTGAGTTATTCTGCAGTTTTACTTTGATAAAGCTGTGTCACATCTACATCTTTCATTCTATCCATCTCAGAATTACTTCGCCACTTGGTAAGGCAGTCTCAGACGTAGTTTGACTACCACCAAAAACTGATCGTATTTCATATCTGCCCAACGAAATGTTCGTATATGTTCGCCACTTCCATGATGTCATCGTTCAACTAGATTTAATTACAAAACTATTTGTAGCGGGTACAATATAAAATATTGTCTAGGGACAGAAAGAGCACACGTAACCATACAGTGGTAAAACAACAAGCCAAAAAAGACAACAAGTTGTTAAAACTGCAACCTAAGTCGTACTTCAAAATCCTATCTATCTAAGACACTAGATAAGAAACAAAATAATCACACAGTAAAATTTATTGACAATATGGTTACACAATAGAAGCCTATTAGACGACGATTTGCACAGTGTAGAGTCTCAGATACCGATACAAATAGGAAAATGTGAAATCTCAAAACCAAGATAATACTGTCGCAGTGGTGACAAAGAAAACTTACCGAGAAAGTAAAAAAGTTAAATGGAACAGAAATGTAGTCGTACGTATGACGTGTACTTACGCGATAAAACACTTCTAAATATAACCAAGAACAAAATATACGATGTAGATAAATAAAGGTCGCAACAAAATGACTAGATCAAAACAGGCCATAGTAAATCAAGATTTTACAAAGACGATCTTGGCTGAGAAGTTGCATTCCTTCAGACTGAATACTGACAGATCGCCCATTTCTACTCAGTATGGGCAAGTTAGAAAAGAAATTATTCAGGTAGTGAAGGGCGACGAAAATTTAATAGTCATGGGTGACTGAAATTCGACAGTAGGAAAAGGGAGAGAAGGAAACATAGTACGTGAATATGGATTGGGGCTAAAAAATGAAAGAGGAAGCCGTCTGTTAGAATTTTGCACAGAGCATAACTTAATCATAGCTAACACTTGGTTCAAGAATCATAAAAGAAGGTTGTATGCATGGAAGGATCCTGGAGATACTAAAAGGTTTCAGACAGATTATATAATGGTAAGACAGAGATTTAGGAACCAGGTTTTAAATTGTAAGACATTTCCAGGGGCGGATGTGGACTCTGAACACAATCTATTGGTTATGAACTGTAGATTAAAACTGAAGAAGCTGCAAAAAGGTGGGAATTTAAAGAGATGGGACCTGGATAAACTGACTAAAACAGAGGTTGTACAGAGTTTCAGGGACAGCATAAGGAACAAATGACAGGAACGGGGGAAAGAAATACAGTAGAAGAAGAATGGGTAGCTTTGAGGGATGAAGTAGTGAGGGCAGCAGAGGATCAAGTAGGTAAAAAGATGAGGGCTACTAGAAATCCTTGGGTAACAGAAGAGATACTGAATTTAATTCATGAAAGGAGAAAAAATAAAAATGCAGTAAATGAAGCAGGCAAAAAGGAATACAAACGTCTCAAAAATGAGATCGACAGGAAGTGCGAAATGGCTAAGCAGGCATGGCTAGAGGACAAATGTAAGGATGTAGAGGCTTATCTCACTAGGGGTAAGATAGATACAGCCTACAGGAAAATTAAAGAGACCTTTGGAGAAAAGTGAGCCACTTTCATGAATATCAAGAGCTAAGATGGAAACCCAGTTCTAAGCAAAGAGGGGAAAGCAGAAAGGTGGAAGGAGTATATAGAGGGTCTATACAAGGGCGATGTACTTGAGGACAATATTATGGAAATGGGAGAGGATGTAGATGAAGATGAAATGGGAGATACAATACTGCATGAAGAGTTTGAAAGACCACTGAAAGACCTAACTCGAAACAAGGCCCCGGGAGTAGACAACATTCCATTAGAACCACTGACAGCCTTGGGAGAGCCAGTCCTGACAAAACTCTACCATCTGGTGAGCAAGATGTACGAGACAGGCGAAATACCCTCAGACTTCAAGAAGAATATAATAATTCCAATCCCAAAGAAAGCAGGTGTTGACAGATGTGAAAATTACGGAGCTATCAGTTCAGTAAGTCACAGCTGCAAAATACTAATGCGAATTATTTACAGACGAATGGAAAAACTGGTAGAAGCCGACCTCTGGGGAGATCAGTTTGGATTCCGTAGAAATGTTGGAACACGTGAGGCAATACTGACCTTACGACTTATCTTAGAAGAAAGATTAAGGAAGAGCAAACCTACGTTTCTAGCATTTGTAGACTTAGAGAAAGCTTTTGACAATGTTGACTGGAATAAAATCTTTCAAATTCTAAAGGTGTCAGGGGTAAAATACAGGGAGCGAAAGGCTATTTACAATTTGTACAGAAACCAGATGGCAGTTATAAGAGTCGAGGGGCAGGAAAGGGAAGCAGTGGTTGGGAAGGGAGTGAGACAGGGTTGTAGTCTCTCCCCGATGTTATTCAATCTGTATATTGAGCAAGCAGTAAAGAAAACAAAAGAAAAGTTCGGAGTAGGCATTAAAATCCACGGAGAAGAAATAAAAACGTTGAGGTTCGCCGATGACATTGTAATTCTGTCAGAGACAGGAAAGGACTTGGAAGAGCAGTTGAACGGAGTGGACAGTGTCTTGAAAGGAGGATATAAGATGAACATAAACAAAAGCAAAACGAGGGTAATGGAATGTAGTCGAATTAAGTCGGGTGATGCTGAGGGCATTAGATTAGGTAATGAGACACTTAAAGTAGTAAAGGAGTTTTGCTATTTGGGGAGCAAAATAACTGATGATGGTCGAAGTAGAGAGGATATAAAATGTAGACTGGCAATGGCAAGGAAAGCGTTTCTGAAGAAGAGAAATTTATTAACCTCGAGTATAGATTTAAGTGTCAGGAAGTCGTTTCTGAAAGTATTTGTATGGAGTGAAGCCATGTATGGAAGTGAAACATGGACAATAAATAGTTTGGACAAGAAGAGAATAGAAGCTTTCGAAATGTGGTGCTACAGAAGAATGTTGAAGATTAGGTGGGTAGATCACGTAACTAATGAGGAGGTACTGAATAGGATTGGGGAGAAGAGAAGTTTGTGGCAAAACTTGACTAGAAGAAGGGATCGGTTGGTAGGACATGTCCTGAGGCATCAAGGGATCACAAATTTAGCATTGGAGGGCAGAGTGGAGGGTAAAAATCGTAGACAGAGACCAGGAGATGAATACACTAAGCAAATTCAGAAGGATGTAGGTTGCAGTAGGTACTGCGACATGAAGGAGCTTGCACAGGATAGATTAGCATGGAGAGCTGCATCAAACCAGTCTCAGGATTGAAGACCACAACAATAACAACATGGGCAAGTTACCTAAATGATAAATTTAATTTTCTGTACGCATATTTTTCATCCAAGTAACTCATTTAAGTAGTATTAGATTACAATATTAAATCTACGTTACAAATTACGAAAGTTAATAAATCCGTGTAGAAAAAAGTTGCAGAAATGCAGTTTTTCTGATGGAGAGAGGGTGGTGGGCTATATCTTTGACAGTTCTGCCAAGTGCGCAGAATCACGCCGGTTTGACTCTGTACTTGTTGTATTTTATGTGTAACTAGGAGCATTTGTGACAGCCATATATAAAAAACTTTCATCTGTAAGCATATGCCATAGCATATGTTGCGTATTACAACACTGGCGTTGACACTAATGAATTGCAAATAAGTAACGATTTATATTTATACAGCCTCGTCTATATGAAACAATCTATACCTTCCGTTTTGTAGGTACAGTGTTTTTATTTTACTACGACCTTTGAGGGATAGTACTAAAGAGTACGTTCATAGGTATGGGGCATCACTGGCCGAATGTAATACGAGGGTAATCCCAAAAGTGAGGTCTCCTATTTTTTTGTAAGTACAGAACTCTGTTTGTGTGGCAGTTGGTCACACTGTTATGAAGAGGGCCTCACGCACTGTGTGTAAACATGCGCACACCGCGCTGAGGCGCTCAGTCTTGGCTTGGCACCCATTGAGAATGGAGCTCCCGTTGGGTATTACCGCCAAGTGCGAAACCCACGCAGTTATTCGGTTTTTGGACGCAAAGGGCACTGCGCCGATTGAAATCCATCGCCAGTAGACGGAAGTGTATGGTGAGTCGTGCATGGATGTCAAAAATGTTCGTAAGTGGTGTAGAGAGTTTGCAGCTGGTCGGACTGAAATTCACGACGAACAAAGGAACGGTAAACCGTCAATTTCTGAGGACACAGTGTTGAAGGTTGAGCAAAGCATGCGTGAAGATCGGCGGATCACCCTGGATGATCTCTGCACGTTGGTTCCTGAGGTTTTCCGAAGCACCACTCACAGAATTTTAACGGAAGCATAGAACTACCGGAAGGTGTGCGCAAGATGGGTGCCACGCATGCTGACTGAGGACCACTTGCGGCAACGAGTTGATGCTTCCCGCGCATTTCTACACAGTCTTGCATCCGAGCGGGACAACTTTCTGGACTCAATTGTCAGGGCTGATGAAACCTGGGGATAACACTTTACACCTGAGACCAAGAAACAATCACGCCATTGGCAGCATCCTTCTTCGTCAAAGCCGCGGAAATTCAAACAAACACAGTCTGCCACTAAAGTCATGACAATCGCTATTTGGGATCGGAAAGGGGTATTGCTGGTCGACTTTATGCCCACTGGGACCACAATTAACGCTGGCAGGTACTGTGAGACTCTGAAAAAACTCAAATTGCCAATTCAGAATCGGAGAAGAGGAATGTTGAGCAAGGGCGTACACATTCTCCATGACAACGATCGCCCACACATTGCTCTGCAAACCGTTGCTCTCCTGCAACAGTTTCAGGGAACATAATCACCCACCCACCCTATAGTCCTGACTTGACGCCCAGTGACTATCACCTGTTCCCTAAGTTAAAAGAACATTTGGCCGGAAAGCGATTCAGCTCCGACGACGAGATGAAAGAAGAGGTTCATAACTTTCTGAACAGCATGGCGGCGAGCTGGTATGGCAAGGGCATACAAAAACTGCCACAGCGTCTACAAAAATGCATAGACGGAAATGGTGATTATATCGAAAAATAGCTAAATGTTCAAACTGTAAACTGACGTAAACCATTGTAGAAATAAACCGGTCTATTTACTTACAAAAAAATATGAGACCTTACTTTTGGGATTACCCTACTACATAGCTACATAAAAGATAGGTTCTAGTTTCTTTAGAGAAAATATCAGTCATAGTGAACCTATAATACGTAGAAATATAATTACATGCTTAGTATGTTATTACGTGGTAACAACCACAAACAATGAAAATTTTTGCAATAAGTGGTGGCTCCAATCACATCAAACACTCGCTGAAAAAACAACAGTTTCATCAGAGTACAACTAATAGGAGCCGACTAAATGTTTTACAATATAACAGACACAATTTTCGTCGCTTATATAGACAGACAGAGCATTAAAAAAGGCACTGTAGCAATTAAAAGCCTAATTCATAGAGCAAGCTCGGCGCCTTGTATTCCGTAGAATTAAACTGTACCAGTAACATGTATAAGTACATTTTGTTACTGCTGTGCATATTGTTATTGTTACTGTATATTTTGATACTTCAAACGCAGTCAGCAAGCCTGTTCTATGCACAAGACTTTTAATTGATACAGTGCGTTTTAGTGCTAAGCCTGTCTAAATATGCGAGCCAATTGTATCTGCAGCCTGTTTCCTTTGTACTCGAATACTATCTGACAAATGTACACGACAAACTGTCAGAATCATTATGCCCATGACCTCAGTCCATTCAGAACGTTGCAAGCACACTTGGTGGGCTCCTACTGGTCTTCCCGGTGTGTCACGGATCCGATGTTGCCCAACCACAGCATAGTCCGTGTCGTTGACTCGCTGTGTTTTTCCCTGGATCTTGAAGGTCTTATACGTTGTGTATATCATTGTACTCAGAATCTCATAGTCTACGTTTCATATACATTTAAAGACGTGGAGCCCTTTCCCCCTACCCCTCCACCTCCACCCTCTTCTGTTTAAATTTTATGTCCCATTTACATTTGTTACCCATACTGCTTCTTTGTTGTAGAAAACTTTTACCTACACCAACCAGCTTTCACTACTTTGCACAGTCTTGATACACAGGTCGTGAAATTATATCACTTGTCCCACTGTACCCGCTTCTTTTTTATCGTCAGTTCGTGGGTCCTCTTCTTCCTACTATTATTAATCGCTGCACTGGATGTAGGCAAAACTGCAAGATACTGCGTGTTCTAGCACTGTGTTCTTGTATGACTAAAATGTTCATTATGAAATTTGGAATAGTAATAAATTTTTGCGTGGACATGGAGCTAAAACAGCTATTCTACACTTTGAATGGAGGTAGCACGGACATAAACAAGTAACAATGTCCAGTAAATATGGGCTCTAAAATGCATACCTGAATAGTTATGAGCACCTTGAGTACTTGTTCCTTGTTCATCTTCACTACTGTGAAGCACATCTCATCTTCTGCAAGGTTTTGACTTTCCATATTTTGAGAGATGGTAGTCTGGACCAAAGAAAGGAAAAAATGACGAGTGAACATGGACTCCAAAATGCATGCCTAAAGTGCTATGAGCACTTGTTCATCTTCGCTGCTGTCAAACTCATCCCTTGCACTGCACAAGTGTCCATAGCCCTCAAGATATGCATTTTAGAGACTACGTTAACTAGACTTTTTTTCTTGTATTGGTCCATGCTACCACATCTCAAAATACGCAATACTTCTTTAACACACTGTATTTTAGTAATTCGTAGTTAGGTTGTCTGTATATCTTGTACATAAGAATAAGTACAGTATTATTCCATTTTTGCAAATGAATTTTATTTTCTTTCTTTAGCAGACATCTTCGTCTAATAATTTTACACATCTTCAGTGATCTGTCTCTACAATGTTCCGCATGTGATGAAAATTACTGAAGATGCCTATAAAATTATATGAAATGTGTTTCCTTAAGAAAGAATGAAATATAGATTTACGTGTGACGTGCAACACTTGCTCTTATTTCCAGCATGAAAGGCATTGAACTAGTAAACAAACATGCTTGACTCCAAATATGACTTCTCATCTCCATTGCTCCTACTCAATATATTTGGTACAGTTGAGGGTGAACAATATACTTTTTTCAAAACGATGATGCAATTGGTTAATGATTCTTTGAAAGGGTCATTGTCATTAACTGTTAAACCTTCTAGACTGCAATTATCATAGACAAAAAAAAAAACATACAATCGTTCACGCCAGGGTAAAAAGCAGCTTGTAAATATCACTATGCGTGGGAGACAGGAATCTGTAATTTTTTTTTCTTCTGTCTTCCACCTAGTTTGATGAGTCCCTTTCCGGTGTCTACCACCTCATCTAAGAGTAGCACTGATACAAAACGTCCTCGATTTACTGCTGGATGGATTCCACTGTCTTCCTCCTCATTTCTAATCTTACAAGCCCTTCAGCATTCTTCTGTAACACCACATCACCAACGCTTAGGTCTCTTTTTTACGGTGTTCCCGTACTTCCTGATTCACATCCATACAATGCTGTGCACCAGACGTACTTTCTCAGCAGTTTCTTCAAATTAATGTCTATGTTTGACACTGTGGGACTTCTTTAGTGATGATCTCTTTTCCCGTGCTAGCCTGCCTCTTGCATTCTCCATGCTTCATCTGTCATAAATTATTTTGTCTCCAAGGTAGCAGAATTTCTTCACTTCTTCTACTACACTGTCCCCAATTTTGATGTTAAATTTATGGCTAATATCATTTCTGCTACTTCTCATTATTTTCGATTTTCTTTGGTTTACTCTTAGCCCAGTATTTTGTACTCTTTGGAGCATTCAATTCAAGATGTCCTGTAATTCTTCTTCACATTCACTGATGATAGCAATGACATTCTTCGCCTCTTCATGTATTTCCGCTTTTGGTTTTTCGATGTACAAGTTGAACCATTTTTAATTCGTCTCTTTTCTCTTGGTCTTCCAATCTTATTGTTGTTGTAGACTGTATGTTGCCCGTTTTTTCCTATAGCTTATGCATATTTTTCTGAAAATTTCAAACAAATTAAGTACTCGAATTTCGTTTCTATCTTCACAAATACTATGGAGGCCTCGAATTTCCTTAAGTCTTGCCTCAGTTGTAAACTGCAACGTCAGAACTTCCGGTCTGGTGCCCTTACCTTTCCTTAAGTCAAACCAAGCTCCATCTAACAGACCTTCTGTTTTCTTTTCCATTCATCTACATATTAGTCTTGTCAGGATCTTGGTTCTGTAGTTGTCAAGCTTTTTGTACGATAGTTCTCACAATAATCTGCCCTACTTATCTTCGGAATTGTGAGGATGACACTTTTCCGGAACTGTGACGGTATGTCTAATGTCTAATGCCTAATCACTAATTTGAATAGTCGTTTCATTGTCACTAACCCCCAATGATTTTAGCTATTCTGATGGAATGTTATCTACCCCTTTGCTCGCAAGTTCTATTGGACATTATAAAAACTGCGTTAGTAGTCCTATGAACCTCTAGATTGACCTAGCAGTCCGATTTTTTTTTATTTTTTGCTTATTTATTTATGTATTTATTTTAGAAACAGCGTAGGAACGTTTAGCTCAATAATAGAAGGCTCGAATATATTTTCTTGAGGTCTTTTTGGACACAACTATATGTAGCCCAAGGTAGTCTTGCCCTCTTTGATACAAGAAACAAATTGACACACATTACAAGTTAATGTGCGTCCTAATCAAACAATAATTTTAATGAATACTGGTTGGGTCCTCGCAGTCATAGAGAGGTTAAACAGGTCATATGACATCCAAAGCATTAAGAGTGAAAGATAGAACATGTGTTGTAAATCATTTTCTTAAATGTATTGTACTCGTAATAGTACATTTGTCGTACTTCGAAAGTATATAATAATGAAAATCATGCGCGAACTAAAGTGGAAACTAATACTCGAAAAAAGAAGAACATCCGTTGATTACAGTGAAAAATTTGAAAGAAAAAAAGTATTGAATTGGGGTTACTGCAGACAATACTTGTGCGCTAAGGTAAGGATAAGCAATAAAAATCACTATGAGATGAGTTGGGAACAGATACAGAAGATTTTTTCATATCATATTTAATATCAAATGTTCTTTCCTCGTGCTATACGAACTTGGAATAATAGAGAATTGTGAAGGTGGTTCGATGAACCCTCTGCCAGGAACTAAAATGTGATTTGCAGTGTGTCCATGTAGATGTATATCTGACAAGAAGCCGTAGAACGTTCGGTGAACTTGTACAATATTTCCATTGCGTTACAGACTATACAGATACTAATGATCCTATGATAGTTTATCTACGGTAATATAAACATGTACTAGGGCCGGTTCCCTACATCATGTATAGGACGAGGCAGCGACAAAATACGCGGAAGACATTAAGCGTCACCTTGAACCTGTGGAACGTGCACCCGCTGGTGTCTTCAGCCGCAGCGCGATTTCATCAGACCCCCAAAACGCATTCCTCTGCTGATGACACAGGCCGTTGCCCCGGCAACAGTCAATTTTCGGATATTACGGCGTCGCGCTAAACGTCAGCGCATGCGCGGACCACGAGACCTTACCTTGCCGCCTGCGGAGACTTCAATGCAAGGTCAGGTCAGTAACCTCCCTCTCCACTTCATTCGTGCCGATCAATGCTCATGATCAGTGCGTAGTGTGTGTGTGTGTGTGTGTGTGTGTGTGTATTGTGTGTGTGTTTCTTGAGTAGCTGCTGGAATAATTCGCTGACAATTATATTTATCTCCTGCAACAGACATGAAATTTTCTGTAGATTTCTTTCTCCTCCTTTCATATTCCACTTTCGCTGCTAATGATGCGCCTTTCTCTATTAAAAGCATTTTAGAATTCGAGAATTATGTCATTTAAATTTACAGTAAGTCGCTGAGATAATTTTAACTGTCACTATACGGTTAGCAACCTGAAAAAATTATAATAATTAAAAGAAATAATATAAAAATATGAAGAGTAATATCTCCTCGACATTGAGTATAAACAACGTATACCTTTAAAGTCCGTCAACAATCTTTATTTCTGCTTTTATTGTTTTTTTAATTTTATTGCTCTATGCGTATATGGGAGCAAAATACCTGCTTCAGGACTTTAAAGTCTATTATTGATGTTCTGTTGAGGCACTTGTACCAGAGGATTAAAGCATCTTGTGGCAGGGAAAGTGAAATGTATCAGTTGACAGGAACAAGTGCAGAGCCTGCAATAGTCGCACACTACAAAAACTACTCAAAATTATTAAGAAAAGTTATTAAAAATCAAGGAACGTCCACATATTGTCAGAAATCAGTATTTCTGATAACGGACTTAAGGCTATATGAAATATGCCTTTGTCAAAACCCCTCTTTAAGAAAGGTGATAAGAGAAATGTCAATAACTACCGACCTATTTCACTGATAACACCATTTTTCAAAATTTTTAAGAGGTTGGTGTATTCTAGAATAGTATCTGACCGGAGCAACAGTAACATTCTCAGCAAATCACAGTTTGGAATTCAGAAGAGTTGGTCTACTGAGATGGCCATTTACACAATCATTCACCTAATTTTACAAGCATTTAATAAAAAGACAGCTCTGGTTAGTATTTTCTGCGACCTATCTAAAGCATTTGACTGTATGAATCACAATATTCTCCTAGATAAATAGAACTTTTATGGGACTAGTGGTACAGCAACCGATCGGTAATGTCAGATTTAACCACAAGAAAAAACATTATTCTGAATAGAGAAAACTCATGTATGATGTTCCCCAAGGCTCAAACTTAATCTGCTATCGTTCCACATGTATATAAACCACCTTCTGCCTAGTATACAAGCAGAGTCAGTTCATTTTGCTGATGACATTAGTATTGTAATTAGTCCAACCATTTCTAGAAAAAAACGGTAAACAATGTCCCTAAAGCATCATTTACTGGTTTTCTGAGAATGGTCTCACCCTCAATTTTAAACAGACACGAGGTACTCAGTTCTGTACATCTAGCAGTGTTACACCAATGACTAGCGTTACACATGGTGAGGAAATAATACGGTGGAACCTTCAAAATTCTTAGGTGTCCATACTGATGAAAATTTAAAATGGAAAAAGCATGTTTTCGGTCTCCTAAAACATCTTACTTCAGCCACATTTGTACTTAGAATCATTGCAAATCTCGGGAAGAGACAAATCATTAAACTGGAATATTGTGCATTTTTTCATTCAACAGTGTCCTATGAAATATATGCTCTGGGGTAATTCATCCTTAAGAAAGTAAGTCTTCATTGCTCAAAAACGTCCTGTAAGAGTAATGTGTTGTGCTCACTCGCGATCATCTTGTAGACACCTCTTTGAGTTAGGCACTCTGGTTACTGCTTCACAATATATTTATTACCTCATACAATTTGTTGAAAATAATCCACTACAGTTCAAAAGGAACAATGATATACATACACTCCTGGAAATTGAAATAAGAACACCGTGAATTCATTGTCCCAGGAGGGGGAAACTTTATTGACACATTCCTGGGGTCAGATACATCACATGATCACACTGACAGAACCACAGGCACATAGACACAGGCAACAGAGCATGCACAATGTCGGCACTAGTACAGTGTATATCTAACTTTCGCAGCAATGCAGGCTGCTATTCTCCCATGGAGACGATCGTAGAGATGCTGGATGTAGTCCTGTGGAACGGCTTGCCATGCCATTTCCACCTGGCGCCTCAGTTGGACCAGCATTTGTGCTGGACGTGCAGACCGCGTGAGACGACGCTTCATCCAGTCCCAAACATGCTCAATGCGGTACAGATCCGGAGATCTTGCTGGCCAGGGTAGTCGACTTACACCTTCTAGAGCACGTTGGGTGGCACGGGATACATGCGGACGTGCATTGTCCTGTTGGAACAGCAAGTTCCCTTGCCGGTCTAGGAATGGTAGAACGATGGGTTCGATGACGGTTTGGATGTACCG
Organism: Schistocerca piceifrons; assembly: GCF_021461385.2. NCBI lineage: Eukaryota > Metazoa > Arthropoda > Insecta > Orthoptera > Acrididae > Schistocerca > Schistocerca piceifrons. Next base: position 393,494,956 of record NC_060145.1, read on the forward strand.
TGTACTATTCAGTGTCCCCTCGACGATCACCAGTGGTGTACGGCCAGTGTAGGAGATCGCTCCCCACACCATGATGCCGGGTGTTGGCCCTGTGTGCCTCGGTCGTATGCAGTCCTGATTGTGGCGCTCACCTGCACGGCGCCAAACACGCATACGACCATCATTGGCACCAAGGCAGAAGCGACTCTCATCGCTGAAGACGACACGTCTCCATTCGTCCCTCCATTCACGCCTGTCGCGACACCACTGGAGGCGGGCTGCACGATGTTGGGGCGTGAGCGGAAGACGGCCTAACGGTGTGCGGGACCGTAGCCCAGCTTCATGGAGACGGTTGCGAATGGTCCTCGCCGATACCCCAGGAGCAACAGTGTCCCTAATTTGCTGGGAAGTGGCGGTGCGGTCCCCTACGGCACTGCGTAGGATCCTACGGTCTTGGCGTGCATCCGTGCGTCGCTGCGGCCCGGTCCCAGGTCGACGGGCACGTGCACCTTCCGCCGACCACTGGCAACAACATCGATGTACTGTGGAGACCTCACGCCCCACGTGTTGAGCAATTCGGCGGTACGTCCACCCGGCCTCCCGCATGCCCACTATACGCCCTCGCTCGAAGTCCGTCAACTGCACATATGGATCACGTCCACGCTGTCGCGGCATGCTACCAGTGTTAAAGACTGCGATGGAGCTCCGTATGCCACGGCAAACTGGCTGACACTGACGGCGGCGGTGCACAAATGCTGCGCAGCTAGCGCCATTCGACGGCCAACACCGCGGTTCCTGGTGTGTCCGCTGTGCCGTGCGTGTGATCATTGCTTGTACAGCCCTCTCGCAGTGTCTGGAGCAAGTATGGTGGGTCTGACACACCGGTGTCAATGTGTTCTTTTTTCCATTTCCAGGAGTGTATTTACAATACCATAAGGAAAAATTTTAGTCATTATACCGCATTAAGGCTGTCTTTAGCACAAAAAAGGTGTGCACAATGCTGCAACAAAAGTTGTTGGTCATTTACCGACTCATATAAAATGCCGAACAGACAGCAAAGTGAAATTTGAAAACAAACTGAGAAAGTTTCTCCTTGACAACTCATTCTATTCTGTAGAAGAATTTCTATTATTGTAATGTGAAATACGTGGTGGGTAGCAATTACTAACTCACACCTGTAAACTTAAAGAACATTATAAATATCGGTCTTCAGCCATATTTACAAATGTGTAAATGATGTGGAATGAATCATTTTACTTTCTCATTGCATGCAATATGAAACTAACTAACTATTAACTGTCACTATTACAGAGTGAAATAAACGCTTAAAAATTTCGGGAACAGACTGTCAAATATTTTGTTACATGATTTGTCTAAAAGTAAGAAATAAAATAGATTACAGAAACATTTGACATGCCTTTACGTGATGCTCGATATCATGTGCAGCAGCTGACATACTCATATCTTAGTGATTTAAGGAAACCACTGAGTTAAATTCCATCAGACAAATATCCTCTAGTACTCTTTGAATTTCTAAGATTCTAAGTTAAACACTGAACATTAAATTTCCCGTCGCCACCTCTTTCATACTGTTGTGTTCCTGTCTTTTTGTAATCCCTTCTTTCTTTGATCAATCAAAGTACTATTCCTGTTGTCCAAAGTTTCTTAACAGTTACCGTCCTTCTACCCACATTAGTCTGTCCAGCTTCTGTGAGTGTGCCCTTTCGAAATATGTCCGTTCCTCTTAAACTGAATTACCTACTGTGGCACTCACTGTCACAGTATCGACAGCCTCAGAGTACTTCAAACATGTCTCATCATTCCTTACTATTTCAGTAGCCCGCTTCTTTTCATAGTGACTGTTCCTAACGAGTCTCTTAAACTTCCGCCTACTCTCATAAATGCTAAATTGTGGTCTGAGTCTACATCTGATACAGGGTACGCCATCCAACCCAACAAGTGATTTCAGAATCTGTCTGACCATGATGTAATCCAGGCTGATATCTTCTCGTGTCTCCAACCGTTTTTTAAGTATACTTCCTCCTCTTGTGATTTTACAATTCGGTACTACATGCTGAAGTTCACTGCAGAACTCTGTAAGTGTTTCACCTCTCTTTTTGATTCCACCAAGCCTATATTCACACCAATATTCAACAAAGGCAACAGGAGTAGTCCACTAAATTACAGGCCCGCGTCATCAACGTTGATATGCAGCAGGATTTTGGAACATATATTGGGTTCAACCATTATGAATTACCTCATAGAGAACGGTCTGCTGACACAACAATCAACACTGGTTCAAAAAATATCGTTCTTGTGAAACACAACTAGCTCTTTACTCACACAAAGTGCTGCGTGCTGTCGATGAGGAATTTGAAGTTGATTCTGCAGTTCTAGATTTCCAGAAGACTTTTGACACCGCACCTCACAATTGGCTTGTAATCAAATTGTATGCTTACGAAATATCATCTCAGTTATGCGACAGGATTCGTGACATCCATCAAAGAGGTCACAGTTCGTAGTAATTGACGGAATGTCATAGACAAAAGGGAAGTGATTTCTGGCGTTCCCCGAAGTAGTTTTATAGTCCCTATGCTGTTCCTTATCTATATAAATGATTTAGGAGACAATCCGAGCAGCTACGTTAGATTGTTTGCAGATCACACTGTCGTTTATCGTCTAGTTAAGTAATCAGAAGATCAAAACAAATTGTAAATCGATTTACGTAAGATATCTGTATGGTGCGAGAATTGGCAATTGATCCTAAATTACAAAAAGTCTATCAACATAAGCGTTAAAAGGATTTCGTTAAACGTCAGTTACACGATAAATGAGTTGAATCAAAAGGCCTTAAATTCAATTAGTTACCTAGGAATCACAATTACTAACAACTTAAATTGGAAATAACACATAGAAAGTGTTGTGGGAAAGGCGAATCAAACACTGCGTATTACTGGCGGGAAACTTAGAAGGTGGAACAGATCTCCTTAGGTGACTGCCTACACTACGCATGTCCGTCCTCTTTTAGAATACTGCTGCGCAGTCTGGGATCCTTCCCAGATAGAGTTGACGGAGTACATCGAGAAGTTTCAAAGAAAGGCAGCACGCTTTCAGCAGTCGAAGAATGGGAGGAAAGTGTCGCTGACATGATGCAGAATTTGCGGTGGACATCATTAAAACAAACGCATTTCTCGTAGCAGCGGGATTTTCTCATGAAAATTCAGTCACAAACTTTCTTCTCCGAATGCAAAAATATTTTATTGATACCGACTTACATGTGGAGAAAAAATGATTATAATAAAATAAGGGAAATCAGAGCTCCCACGAAAAGATATAGGTGTTCTTTTGAGCCGCGCTCTGTTCGAGATTGGAATAATAGAGAATTATTGTGAAGATGGCTCAATGAATCCTCTGCCAGACACCTAAGTGTGATTTGTAGAGCATCCATGTAGATGTAGATTTAGCATCGTCTTCAGTTCATTCTCCTACAACAGTGTTCGAATTCCCCATGATCCTCAGATTTTCGTTTTCCTTTACGTAATGAGTTAACCCTTTAGTGTCTTCATATATACACATCAAAAAAAGTTTTGCATCAACCCGGTTTCCAGAATTCCTGAAGATAGACGTAGACTGTAGATATTGTATCACTGTTCAGAGATGTCACTGAACCCGACCAAAGATGTAAATAACCATGCATGAGCAGCGCCTATTAGACGGAGGGGTTCGACAGCCGATCAGTTCCAGTTATTCCAGCAGGAAGGAGGTACACGGCTCGTATTGTCTGTAGTTCAACCATGCCTAGACGGTCAATACCGCTGTTCGATCGCGTCCACATTGTTGCTTTGTCCGAGCGGTTCTAGGCGCTACAGTCTGGAACCGCACGGCCGCTACGTTCGCAGGTTCGAATCCTGCCTCGGGCATGGATGTGTGTGATGTCCTTAGGTTAGTTAGGTTTAAGTAGTTCTAAGTTCTAGGGGACTGATTACCTCAGCAGTTAAGTCCTGTAGTGCTCAGAGCCATTTTTTTGTTGCTTTGTGCCAGGAAGGACTCTCAACAAGGTAAGTGTACAGGCTTCTCGGAGTGTACCAAAGTCATGTTGTTCGGACATGGAGGAAATACAGAGAGACAGTAACTGTCGATGACATGCCTCGCTCAGGCCGCCCACGGGCAACTACTGCAGTGGATGACCGATACCAACGGATTACGGCTCTGAGGAACCCTGTCAGCAACGCCACCATGTTGAATAATGCTTTTCGTGCAGCCACAGGACCTCGTGTTACGACTCAAACTGTGCGCAATGGGATACTTCATGCGCAACTTCACTCCCGACGCCCATGACGAGGTCCGTCTTTGCAACCGCGACACCATGCAGCACGGTACAGGTGGGCCCAACAACGTGCCGAATGGACCATTCAGGATTGGCATCGCGTTCTCTTCACCGATGAGTGTAGCATATGTCTTCAACCAGACAATTGTCGGAGACGTGTTTGGAGGCAACCCGGTCAAGGTGAACGCCTTAGACACACTGTCCAGCGAGTGCAGCAAGGTGGAGGTTCCCTGCTGTTATGTGGTGTCATTATGTGGGGCCGATGTATGTCGCTGGTGGTCATGGAAGGCGTCGTAACGGATGTACGATACGTGAACGCCATCCTCCGACCGATGGTGCAACCATATCGGCAGCATATTGGCGAGGCATTCGTCTAAATGGACTAAAATTCACTCCCTCATCTTACACATTTTATGAATGACTTCCTTCAGTATAACGACATCGCTCGACTAGAGTGGCCCGCATGTTCTCCAGACATGAATCCTGTCGAACATGCCTGGAATAGATTGAAAAGGACTGATTATGGAAGACGTGACCCACAACCCCTCTGAAGGATCTACGCCGAATCGCCGTTGAGGAGTGGGACAATCAGGACCAACTTGGATGAACTTGTGGATAGTATGCCACGACGAATACAGACATGCATCAACGCAAGAGGACGAGTTACTGAGTATTGGGGGTACCGGTGTGTGCATCAATCTGGACCAGCACCTCTGAAGGTCTTTGCTGTATGGTGGTACAACACGCAATGTGTGGTTTTCATGAACAATAAAAGGTGCGGAAATGATGTTTATGTTGATCTTCACTCCAATTTTCTGTAAAGGTTCCGGAACTCTTGGAACCGAGGTACCGAGTTGATGCAAAACTTTTTTGATGTGTGTACATGCCCCCCCCCCCCCCCCCCATCCCATCTTCTTCCTTTGACGTCGGCATGTATACCTGAGTAATTGGCGTTGATCTGCCGTTGTTTCTGATGAAAATAATGATCACTGAATTCCACAACGTAACTCACTAACTGACTCATCTTCCTATTCACAACGATCCTAATCCAGTTATACCATTTGCTGCAGCCGCTGACATTACTCTACATACGTAATATGATCTTTCCATTTCAGTTCACTGACTCACATTATGTCCAGACCGAAGCTTTTCATTTCCCTTTTTAGATTTTGTAGCTTCCTTACCACATTCGGACTTCTGACACTACAAACTACAATCCTCTTTTGCCAAGTGAGAGACGACCGTAATACTTTTTCACATACAGTCTATATGTATAGCGTGGATAAACATTATGTCCTGCGTGTCATCAATGCAGTGGTTTCCATTGTCTTCTGCACCCTCATGCCTCTGATCATTGCTGATTCTCATGCTTTTTAGGGACAGTTTTTCACCCCAAGGGCAAGAAAGTGCCCCAAACATCTGCTCATTCCTCCTACACCTTTGGAAAGGCCGTTGACAGAACGAGGGTCACTTCCTACATCGGAGGTCTTCGGTCGCCACTGCTGAAGTTAAGCAGTGACTGGGACCGAACCTCGGACCCAGTCAATTTTATTTGATAGTCAGAGACACTGCGCACAGACCACTGTGATCACAGAGTCAACTGACAACATACTTAAAATATTAAAATACTTTGAAAAATTAAAAAAGGGTATATACACTTAGGTAATCCTCTCCAACGTCCCTTGTATTATATTTTAGCATGTTTAAGTATTTTTATAAAATGACGCGACAGTATACCAAGGATTGTCACTATCCACCGCTTATGCCTACATACACTGACAGAAAAAAATCACATCAAAAAATAATTAATTTAGAGTAATAAAATTTTGGGAGTACGCAAAAGTGCATGCATTGTTTTGTACAGGTGCCGGAAGTCAGTTTGTATGGTCTTAGGCGCTGCAGTCACGAACTGTGCAGCTGGTCCCGGCGGAGGTTCGAGTCCTCCTTCGGGCATGGGTGTGTGTGTTTGTCCTTAGGATAATTTAGGTTAAGTAGTGTGTAAGCTTAGGGAGTGATGACGTTAGCAGTTAAGTCCCATAAGAGTTCACACACATTTGAATTTATTTTTTTTCAGTTTATGGGATAGAATTCCACACCTGTTGTACTTGGTCTGTCAGTACAGGGACGATTAATGCTGTTAGTGGATGACTCTCGAGTTGTCGTTCGACGATGTCCCATCTGTGATCCAGCAGACCAAGGCAAACAAGTCGAAACTCAGTAGAACATGTTGGGCTACAACAACGGTATGTGGGCGAGAGTTATCCTGTTCCTGAATGGCAGCTCAACAGCACGAATCACCAGACTGACGTGCAAATTTGCAGTTAGGGACGTGGAATAACCAGGAGAGTGCTCCTGCTGCCACACGAAATCGAAAGCCAAAACATACACTCCTGGAAATGGAAAAAAGAACACATTGACACCGGTGTGTCAGACCCACCATACTTTCTCCGGACACTGCGAGAGGGCTGTACAAGCAATGATCACACGCACGGCACAGCGGACACACCAGGAACCGCGGTGTTGGCCGTCGAATGGCGCTAGCTGCGCAGCATTTGTGCACCGCCGCCGTCAGTGTCAGCCAGTTTGCCGTGGCATACGGAGCTCCATCGCAGTCTTCAACACTGGTAGCATGCCGCGACAGCGTGGACGTGAACCGTATGTGCAGTTGACGGACTTTGAGCGAGGGCGTATAGTGGGCATGCGGGAGGCCGGGTGGACGTACCGCCGAATTGCTCAACACGTGGGGCGTGAGGTCTCCACAGTACATCGATGTTGTCGCCAGTGGTCGGCGGAAGGTGCACGTGCCCGTCGACCTGCGACCGGACCGCAGCGACGCACGGATGCACGCCAAGACCGTAGGATCCTACGCAGTGCCGTAGGGGACCGCACCGCCACTTCCCAGCAAATTAGGGACACTGTTGCTCCTGGGGTATCGGCGAGGACCATTCGCAACCGTCTCCATGAAGCTGGGCTACGGTCCCGCACACCGTTAGGCCGTCTTCCGCTCACGCCCCAACATCGTGCAGCCCGCCTCCAGTGGTGTCGCGACAGGCGTGAATGGAGGGACGAATGGAGACGTGTCGTCTTCAGCGATGAGAGTCGCTTCTGCCTTGGTGCCAATGATGGTCGTATGCGTGTTTGGCGCCGTGCAGGTGAGCGCCACAATCAGGACTGCATACGACCGAGGCACACAGGGCCAACACCCGGCATCATGGTGTGGGGAGCGATCTCCTACACTGGCCGTACACCACTGGTGATCGTCGAGGGGACACTGAATAGTGCACGGTACATCCAAACCGTCATCGAACCCATCGTTCTACCATTCCTAGACCGGCAAGGGAACTTGCTGTTCCAACAGGACAATGCACGTCCGCATGTATCCCGTGCCACCCAACGTGCTCTAGAAGGTGTAAGTCAACTACCCTGGCCAGCAAGATCTCCGGATCTGTCCCCCATTGAGCATGTTTGGGACTGGATGAAGCGTCGTCTCACGCGGTCTGCACGTCCAGCACGAACGCTGGTCCAACTGAGGCGCCAGGTGGAAATGGCATGGCAAGCCGTTCCACAGGACTACATCCAGCATCTCTACGATCGTCTCCATGGGAGAAAAGCAGCCTGCATTCCTGCGAAAGCTGGATATACACTGTACTAGTGCCGACATTGTGCATGCTCTGTTGCCTGTGTCTATGTGCCTGTGGTTCTGTCAGTGTGATCATGTGATGTATCTGACCCCAGGAATGTGTCAATAAAGTTTCCCCCTCCTGGGACAATGAATTCACGGTGTTCTTATTTCAATTTCCAGGAGTGTAACTCCAAGTGTAGATCTATTGTGTCTAGCACGTAGATACGTTGGTTGCAGGCCTTCAACTAGCCTCCTTCTAACCAACACACGGCCATCACTGGCGCCGTGACAGAACCACCTTTCATCAGAAAACACAACGAACTTCTACCCTGCCCTCCAATGAGCACTCACTTGCCGGCCTTCGTGGCCGAGTGGTTCTAGGCGCTTCAGTCTGGAACCGCGAGACCGCTACGGTCGCAGGTTCGAATCCTGCCTCGGGCATGGATGTGGGTGATGTCCTTAGGTTAGTTAGGTTTACGTAGTTCTAAGTTCTAGGGGACTGATGACCTCAGATGTCGTCCCATAGTGCTCAGAGCCATTTGAACCATTTGAACACTCACTTGACAACACCGAAGTCGCAAATGGCGGTGGTTTGGAATCAGTGGAACGCATTCTACAGGGTGTCTCGCCCGGAGTTGTCCTTGAAGTGACCGATTTGTAACAGTTCGTGGGAAAACTACTGCTCAAATTGTTGCTGCAGATGCAGTGCGATATGCCAGAGTGATACCCAAATATAATCGTCTTTCTCTAGGCAGTGCCACGTGGCCGTCTGGAGCCTAATCTTCTTGCGACAGTACGTTCTCGTGACCACCGCTGCCAGCAGTCATGTACAGTGGTGACATTCCTGCCAAGACTTTCTTCAGTATCGCAGAAGGAGTATCCATCTTCTCATGGCGCTATTACACGACCTTGCTCAAACACAGTGACGTTGATAGTGGCGTCTTGGTCACCTTAAAGGAGTTCTAGACTAGGATCAACTCATCATGTCAAATCCCAAAGGTAACTAACGCTCACGACCGATTCGGTGTGTATTTAAAGTAAGCCCGATTTGCATCCTCAACATGGCGCAACTCTTACGCGACTAGCTCCAAATCTGAATAGGCGTCATCTCTCAGATATAGAAACAAGCCAACCAACTTTCGTTTACATCACCTCCTTCTTGGTGTTGCGATCTGTTTTCCGTCAGCATATACACTACTGGCCATTAAAATTGCTACACCAAGAAGAAATGCAGATGATAAACGGGTATTCATTGAACAAATATATTATACTAGAAGTGACATGTGATTACATTTTCACCCAATTTGGGTGCATAGATCCTGAGAAATCAGTACCCAGAACCACCACCTCTGGCCGTAATAACTTCCTTGATACGCCTGGGCATTGAGTCAAACAGAGCTTGGATGGCGTATACTGGTACAGCTGCCGATGCACCTTCATCACGATACCATAGTTCATAAAGAGTAGTGACTGGCGTATTGTGACGAGCCAGTTGCTCGGCCACCATTGACCAGACGTTTTCAATTGGTGAGAGTTCTGGAGAATGTGCTGACCACAGCAGCAGTCGAACATTTTCTGTATCCAGAAAGGCCCGTACAGGACCTGCAACATGCGGTCGTGCATTATCCTGCTGAAATGTAGGATTTCGCACGGATCGAATGAAGGGTAGAGCCACGGGTCGTAACACATCTGAAATGTAACGTCCACTGTTAAACGTGCCGTCAATGCGAATGAGAGGTGACCGAGACGTGTAACCAGTGGCACCCCATACCATCACGCCGGGTGATACGGCGGTATGGCGATGACGAATAAACAGAACCTGGATTCATCCGAAAACATGACGTTTTGCCATTCGTGCACCCAGGTTCGTCGTTGAGTACACCATCGCAGGCATTCCTGTCTGTGATGCAGTGTCAAGGGTAACCGGAGCCACGGTCTCCGAGCTGATCGTCCATGCTGCTGCAAACGTCGTCGAACTGTTCGTGCAAATGGTTGTTGTCTTGGAAACGTCCCCATCTGTTGACGCGAGGATCGAGACGTGGCTGCACGATCCGTTACAGCCATGCGGATAAGATGCCTGTCATCTCGACTGCTAGTGATACGAGGCCGTTGGGATCCAGCACGGCGTTCCGTATTACCCTCCTGAACCCACAGATTCCAAATTCTGCTAACAGTCATTGGATCTAGACCAACGCGAGCACCAGTGTCGCGATACGATAAACTGCAATCGCGATAGGCTACAATCCGACCATTATCAGAGTCGGAAACGTGACGGTACGCATTTCTCCTCCGTACACGAGGCATCACAACAACGTTTCACCAGGAAACGCCGATCAACTGTTGTTTGTGTATGAGAAATCGGTTGGAAACTTTCCTCATGTCAGCACGTTGTAGGTGTCGCCACAGGCGCCAATCTTGTGTGAATGCTCTGAAAAGCTAATCATTTGCATATCACAGCACCTTCTTCCTGTCGGTTAAATTTCGCGTCTGTAGCACGTCATCTTCGTGGTGTAGCAATTTTAATGGCCATTTCTTGGATTGAGGCGTTGTGCCGTCAAAAAATGTCGACAGAAATTATACCTTTATTAAAGGCATTAATCCGCATAAGGAACTAATTTCAAAGTGCACTCACGGACTTGGTAACGCCTGCCCGTGGGCAGATTAGAATGTTGTTGGCCGCTGGTTGGAGACTTCAACGCCAGGTCGGGTTAGTAACCTCTGTCTCCGAGCCCGCAGTGATCGCACTGCCCTGTCGCTGGCAATCTCCACCGGAGCGCGACACGGGCGTGGGTGAACGTTCGCTCGCCACCAGCCGGCTGGTGAGCGATATGATATTTGGAGCTGAGGTCAGTAACCAGCCGAGCCAGCCCCGCGCGTCCCGGGCGCTCGCCTTCCCGTTTGCCGGCCGGTAGTACCCGAGGCAGCCGCCAGGCGGAGCAGGGCCACTTCGCGCGAGGGTGGGGGGGAAAGTCAAGGTGAGGAGACCCCGGCATTGGAGGAGCTCCTCAGTGCTGCTAAGACTTGGCGGACGGCCGCATGAGGAAGGGTCTGCTCTAGGACGCGCGCGCCATGCCCTGTGTTGACAAGTGTCGGACATAACCTCGCCTACCGCCGCGCGTGTGCTGGTGACAATCACTCGAAACACTCAGTGTCTGTCCGCGTAAGCGTCGTTTCGCCATAGTGTCCATGCAGCTACTTCTCTTTACCAATTTTCACATTGTTTACTTTTACCAGTAGGAGATTCCCCGGAGTCGTACAGTGCAAATTGTTGAACGGTGCTTCGTTTTTGGTGACACTGCATTCAGTTCCAGCAGCTGAGGACGTCTGTGGTCTAATATTTCGAAATGATCCGTGACAGTGCACGTGTTTGACAGTGACACAGCAGTTGTGACAGTGGAATGACCTTTGCTGCAGTCGAAAAGGAACAGACGCTCTCCAATGGTTTGTAGAGATTGTGTGTTGAGGCGGTGAAATTCTTCGACCGTGTGTGACATTTGTTTGCGGATTGCGCGCTTTATTCAAGAAGTGCAAGGCCGCACATACTTTGGGAGCTGACAGAACGTGTTTTCGGGAGTAAAACAGTGTGAAGGTTTCGGTTGGAGCAGTGAGACGGTACGCTGACCAGTGAGAAATCGCGAGAGAGGAGGACAAGTGCGTTGGTGCGTGGAATCGTGACGTCGACCCCTGGCCAGCCGGCGGGAGCCACGTGCGTTTGTTTGTGAGCGCGCCGGGAACGATTGTGCGCACTTCCGCGAGCCATCGGCCGCGGCGGTTTCGCAAGACTTTGAACTCCACCTTGGCCGGCCGCAAAGTGTCGACGCTCCCGAGGACTCCGGAACTACGCAGAGAGCGGAAGGTAAGTGAACCCACTAGGTTTCCTCAAGTCGCGGACGCCATACAGCGTGTTTGGCGTAGTTTTATTCGACAACGACGTCTCTGACAAGAACGGAATGGTCCAGGCAATCACGGGGTTCGCCATTGCATAATATCTTTGCCGACGGAGGACATTGACCTTCCGTTCCCGTTACCTTCGAGAGCTCCGCGACGTGCTACTTTGCGCTGCTACTGACAGCAGAGCCGCTGGCAGGGCGGAGGACAGTTGCCAGGCAGCAAAACAAATAGAGAAATCTCTGGGGTGAACAGCAGAATATAACAAGTTCGGAAGTCAAATGCATAGTTTCATTCCATGTCGCTTCATATACCTAATAAACACAGGCGCTCTATATAACAAGTGACACGGCAGACGTTTAACTCCTCCTGATGCTTAAGAATGGTATCGTATACGCATCTTCTATTGCTTCAGTAAAAGTTTTAATGGTAACACGTTCAGCTACCGGCGTCGTATTTGCCGATACTTAAGCACAATAAATCATAACAAAACTGAAGCGTTTTACAGAGCTATTTGCCGCGCCGCAACTATACAAGCTGCATATTTAGTGATACCTCATTCAAAGGTGTCTCCAATATGCTGCATTTTTTATACGATTTGTTGAGCGAAAGTTATGAGAAATGTTACTTCAGCAACTAAATATACAATCATTGTTTTTGTCTGATGTAACATGGACCAACGTTTTGCTACCATCCCAAATGACCTTCATCTGAAGGGCCATGGCCGCAGTAAGCAAAACATAGAGCTGAAAAAGAAAAAAGAAGCATTATCTTAAACTAAATGGGAAGGTTACTCCGAGACGTGATGCACACTTTTTGACTTTCCTTAGTAATTGTATCATCATGTCCACAACACGGGAGGCCCCCTTACACATTTCTCTTGTAGAATAAGATCACCGTTTTATTAACTTATCAAACTTGCATACGAATTTCAAGCATCCGATGTTAGGAAGAAAGCCAGCAACATTGTAATTAGAATGTAGTCGCGAACTAATTTCCAGCGTCACTATTTTGTTATTTTGAAAATTTTATTGTGCCATTCTTCCAATTTACCACAGGGTCATCACCAGGGGCTATAGTTTCTAGAATGTTATCCCGTGAATTAAGTGCAGAAAGTAGCCATACTTGTGATACTACTGAGCACACTTAAAACTCGATGGTAAAAATAGAAGCACATGTTTTTAAAACTTTTTAGTTATTCGTTTTTCTCGCAGGTCGTAGCTGTCGAGTTATTATGTGAAATTTTGTAGTCTAGAATAAAAGACACTGTGACAGCATCCGTTATGTACCAGCGCAGGTAAAAGGCAACAGAAGTACTGCAAAACGATAAATATCGAATGGTTGCTGGCTCTGTCACATTATCCACTATTATGTTTCAGTCGCAGGTCGCAACGATTTCCACACTGGAAAAAATGCTGTAGTTTGTTTCGAATTGTATTCAATCTCGTTACCTTTCCTGAATCAGTTTCCACCTAACCTGAGTGCCTGTTATTTTAAGTCTTAATCGGGTATCTGTTAAGTCTCCTTCGCAAGGGAATAGGTTTCGTGTTCCACATATTGCACATTCGGCGTAGTGTAGTTGACAGATGTGAGTAAAGCAACTGCTGAGCAACAGTCTAAGCATTGACGCACAGTCGCCGAGTTTCCTAGAATTACGAAGGAAAACGAGTTGCTCAGAATCGTAATAGCCTGTAGGAGATGAACTCTAGTGTGGCGTACGGCATTTTTGCTACCTTTGTGAGAAGCTGGGTGTTAAAATGTTTCATTGTCAACCTGTGTGCCCACCTCGAACCCATTATTCTCTTCGAAAAAAAGGTCTCTAATATGAACCGTTCTTAAGAGAGATTCGAATACGTAAGAAAATTAATTGGCAATTATCTCGCCGCAGCACAGCAGATTGTTACTCGTCTCGATGTCGGAGCAGGTCGCTTGCCGAGGCGCGTGACCTTGAAATGTGTCGGCTGTTGCATATGTCGTATGGTAGCGGTGCAGTCGCATTCAGCTAGCGCTTTTCAGCTAGAGGGGTGTGTAGGGGGTTGGGACCGCCGCGCTTTGTGGGGTTTTCCCCGCCCGCGCGAATGCGGCGGGAGGTTTGGCGAGCCGACCAGCACTCCGTCACGTGCGGCGAGGCCGCCGTGGTCGTTGCTCTTCTGGCGAGCCGAGCTATAAGCGGCCGCGCGGCCGGAAGGCGGCTTCACACGCCAGGGAACACGGCTTCGATTACCGGCCGCACGCTCTGCCCGCCCCCTCTGCCGTGCCAGCCACGGACCCCAGTCTTCTTCTAGATGTACGATCGCTTCACGTAATACATCGTAAGCCTGACGAGAAAAGACGAAAAAAAATCAACGTTACTAATGGAAGCTTTGGAACATTTTGCACCATAATCAAAATATCCACGGGTGTACTGCCGGTCTACGGTGTTCAACGGGCACAATATTTCGGGGATCATACATGTCGCCATCATCAGGTGAACTGACGGACTGAGCTCCTGTGAACGTGCCGGCACGGAGATCCGTACGCCGCGACCGAACCCAGTTCCCTCTGAGCAGCCATAGCGTACGGATCTCTGTACCGGCACGTACACAGGAGCTCAGTCCGTCAGTTCACCTGATGATGGCGATATGTATGACCGCCGAAATATTGTGCCCGTTGGACACTGTAGACCGGCAGTACATCCGTGGATATTTTGATTATCAAATACGCCGGGAGAAACTCAAGAATCATATTGCACCATGTCGCGGTCACTTTTCCGCAGCACTTCTACTGATGGTTGCAAATTAAATTTCTTTTTCTCCACATTATTTTAAAGAGGCAATGATTAACCAGTTTTGAATATTTACGAAAGTATGACTATACAGTATGTCACCTCACTAAAACTGCAATTTTCTTTCACACATTAGACCGTCCTCAAGCTCAAAAAGCGACATTAATTACACGACATGCACCTGATTATGGTAACTTATATATAGATCCACTTTATACAGTAACTTCGTCGAAATTACAAATTTCGGGGAAGTATCTGATTTCTTCGTTATGCAACACGTTCACTGGCCAATACAGTAGCATTCGTTCTTTCTTCTCTATTGATGCATTCATTCATTTACCCCTCTTCTTCTGGCGAACAATTTGAAAAGTGTTATATTACGATATTTTGTTGGTTAACACAAACAAAGTTTATGTTAATGACTGATTTGAAAACGCCATAGATCGATTGTTGGTTCAAATGGCTCTGAGCTCTATGAGACTTAACTTCTAAAGTCATCAGTCTCCTAGAACTTAGAACCAATTAAATTAACTAACCTAGGACATCACACACATCCATGCCCGAGGCAGGATTCGAACCTGCGACCGTAGCGGTCGCGCGGTGCCAGACTGTAGCGCCTAGAACCGCTTGGCCACCCCGGCGGCAGACCAATTATTCATAAAATCGCTGTTCATTACGACAAATCCGAATATTACTGAAAATAGATTTTTAAATCCTTGTGGTTAGAGAGTTCTCCTTCGGAATGGTACAAACACATACTTGCATCCCAAGTCTTCCATCAAATTGTAATTTAGTAAATATCTTGCAAGCGGCCCTGAAACCCTAGTTCGGCTACACATATTTAGATGTTTTCTCTGAAGTGTCTTTAAACAGCTTAATCCTACAACAGCAAAATGTTAGTGTTACTAAACCATCGTACATTTTGCTACTCCATATTTTATTCAAAGGAAGTGATAATGTATGGTTTATGCAAAAATGCTCAAATGTGGGTGAAATCTTATAGGACTTAACTGCGAGGGTCATCAGTCCCTAAGCTTACACACAACGTAACCTAAATTATCCTAAGGACAAACACACACACACCCAAGCCGGAGGGAGGACTGAAATCTCCTCCCTAGACCGCTCGGCTAATCCCGCGCGGCTATGGTTTATGCCCTAGCTAATGTCAGTTATAAGGTCTCCAATAGTATGTCATTTACAAAGTAAGTACAAATTGCCCTGGTTTACTTCCTGTACTGACAGTACCAGATAGACGGTAACCACGAACTGCTAGAAAACTGCAGTCGTAAATTTTACGAGGGTATAGTCACCTAGAGTTTGGTCGATTTCCTGATGGTTCTTTGGAAATGGCCATCACCAACTTCCCGGCCATAGTTGTCCAGTGCTACCTTGCAATCTGTTGCTAATGACGCTGTCGTCGACGGAAAGTTAATCACTAATCTATATTCCTTTTTTACGAAATGTGATGCATTATGTTACGTCACTCATTAGGTTTCGGGTGTACCGCATGGGCCACGAACAAAATGAACAAAATACACTGCACTGTACTCACTTGTGTGAAACTTGTTATACCTCGTGTACTTGTGAAACCTGAAGAAAAATGCCGCTCAAAACTTGTCGTTTTGGATAAACAGTCTAGTAGAGGAGCTGTCCTTAACTTATTATTTCTTAATGATGAAAGACGACAAGATAAACTGAACCCGTAAAGACAGCTGTTTTTTTTTCGGTACTTAAAAACATTGATGTCGTCTTGCCGCTGTTACAGACCCTAACTATGCAGTCAGATTCTAGTCAGCTACTTTTTTTGTAAGAGAGAGTCAGAATTATAAGTCATGCACGATGTCAAATGAGAAAAACCGATTTTTTCAATAAGAAAAGCTAAGAGATCATTACTTTGTTCAAAAATTTGCTATAAGTAGCAAACACATTTCACATCAGTACTTTTCTTTGAACTGTCCCCTCAGTTATTCTTATATCGTAACGTAATGGAATACTTTGGGAACGCTCTTCTTAGAAAATATGTCATATATTGCACAAGAGTGCGGAACGTCGCATGCGTAGGCAGCAGTCTAAGAATACTTTGTGCTGTTAGTCATTCAGCTCCGTCCCGTTATCAGCAAGCAGGAACGTTAGACAGATTGTGGAAGAGAAAGCGATTCTGATACGAATGTTGCAACGCTACATGGCGCACTAAGACAAAAATAGGGACATACAGCAAATGGTTGTAATAGGCCCTCATCGTAGGAGGCGCAACTTTACAATCTTACGCACCATCTGTTGTTTACCGTTGCCAACAAAGAGAAAGGCAAATGTCAAAAGGAAGCGGATATAGAGGACTTCTGCACTGCTAACCATCGTAAAAGAAGCTTATAGACGGTCTGAGAAAACATCTACGTTACACAGCATATTCATTAATACATCATTGCATATTTTAGTATGAATAATAAACTCTTAATTAACAGAGAAAACGGTTACTAGAATCCTTTTTGTTTTACTTCCTTTATTGCAGGTACAATTTTCATGCCTAGGTCACACGTAATGGCAATCAAGCTCTCGGCCCACTACCGACAACGTCCATTAGCCGTTACTCTAAAGGACATGATCATTAATGCAGTCCTTCTATTATGAAATGCTGTAGTGGCCAATCTTGCTTTCAGAGGACGCTTGGAAGAAGAAAAACCGCGATTGATACTTCCTGTAAGAAATTGTTGCGCTCATAACCACTCAAAGAATTCCAGCTTGATATTAAATAATCCCTGTTTTCCACTTGCCCTGCCCCCACTTTCGACGGCAGAAGCATTAAATTATGGTAAATTCCGCAAACGGGATATCGTTGTTTTCTTTTCAGCGGCTATGTTAAAACGGTCTACTCAACAGCCAAAAGCCAGTTCTCATCCTTTTTGCTCTGCCGATTTCGTCACACCCATGTCGGAGAAGGTGATTTTGGCACTGGTCGCGGTTCTAAATCTCCGTGAATGCGATTCACTCGCCCGGAGAGGCAAACAGGTGGTTTTTTTTTCTGCTCCGGCAGGCGCCGGTCTGGAAACAGGGATCCTTGCTGCAGGTCGCAAGGGGTCGTTGACCTCCGCGCTTGTTTTACCCGCGAGAATTTCGCACGATGGTCGACTGTCTGGCATTTCTTTCCTTTTCATCTTAATTCTCGAATATGAAGGCACGTAAAGTATTACTGCAGCAGAGCAGATTACAGTAACCCAATCATAAACTTCATTATATTTCCAGAAGAGCTGACTTCGTGACAGTCAGAATATTAAGTATCACACATATTGCTATCCGTAGAGTTCATAAAGGCACTTTTTCTCACACGCAGTTCTAGCTCCATCAACATACGCGCTTTACTAGGAAACGCGAAATGGTAGACTGGCAGTGAAGGTTTCTACAAATATTCCGTCAGGAAATTTTCTCGACACTTGGTAACATGTCAGGCGTGATATTCCAGACTAAATAGGTCGCCTTCAATGTGACTTTGGGGACAAGCAGAAGCAGATGTACCCACTCTGCGACCATTCTCTATTTGGGAGGATATATGCATCGTGTATGCTTGCACGATTTCGACACGACTGTGTTATTCTCATCGATACCACTCGTGTTATTGTCACAATACTAGTGACGTACTCCGCTGAGCAGAACCTATGTTGTCCATTTCGATGATTTAGATACAATGGAGCTAATTTCCATTGCCAAAGTCAATGATAAAAATTTTCGTCGACGCGAATATGCTGTTGTATCAGTCGTTGTACTAGCACAAAGTCTAACATGGACTCGCTGAAATACTTCTCCTCTTTTGGCCTGTGGTCCTGATCCGTGCATGAGCTCTCCCTTCGACTAGAGTGCACCTAACCTCAATCATGCAAGTGCACTCACCCGTCGGAGCAACCGCCCTCGAGTGGGGGCAGAACGCTTGAAATGTGTTATCGGGAGACCGAGGCGGCAATGGCGCCTGCTTCCCGTCTCGAGGAATGAGGTTAGCTGTGCCTGCAGCTTCCCGGATTCCACAGGCATTCGCCATTAGCTCACCACTGCAGGCTGCAGTCCGCACACTTAGATTTTCGTTATCGCTCGCTAGAGGCAAGCAACTAGGAGCGGTCCCCAGTGCACACAACTGTTTCGAATATGTATTATTAGTTTTACGATATTTAAATTATTATTGCGCTTCACTGTGTAACCTTAGTAACAAAAAAATCCCGGTGAAGGAGACCAGCTTGGTTGCTAAAAACTCTGTTTTTCCATTCTTTACAATCAAAACCAGACTGTTTCAGGCCACACGACCATTTTCAAGAAGTTTGAGGCTTATATAGAACTCTCGTCTTGACAACAAAACACTTATTTCTTTCTTACGCGTTTCAGCATTTCTCCAATGTCAGAGAACAGAACGTAAAATGAGAGACGCACAACAAGAAACATATTTACATCACACATTTAATACAATAGTACCGATACCAGAATTTACACCTACCAGAACACAAAGTACCACGTCCAATTTAGTTTTACAAAGAATAAAGGTTAGCTGGTTCGTAAGCGACCAAGAACGGTGAAGGAAAAACAGCATCGTCAGAAAGCGCAAACTTACCGTAAATAGGACTCTCGTAAAAAGAGTACTTGTCTTTCCGCTTTTGCAAAAAGTGACAGAAGCGCGGGGTAGCCAGGCGGTTTAAGGTACCTTGCCACGGTTCGCGCCTCTGCCTCCGTCAGAGGTTCGAAAAATGTTCAAATGTGTGTGAAATCGTATGGGACTTAACTGCTAAGCTTACACACTACTTAACCTAAATTATCCTAAGGAAAAACACACACACCCATGCCCAAGGGAGGACTCGAACCTCCGCCGGGACCAGCCGCACAGTCAGAGATTCGAGTCCTCCCTTGGGCAAGGGTGTTTGTGTTGCCCTTAGCGTAGGCTAGTTTAAGTTAGATTAAGTAGTGTGTAAGCCTAGGGACCGATGCCCTCAGCAGCTTCGAAGTCATAGGCCATTCACGTAATATCTCTCTCTCTCTCTCTCTCTCTCTCTCTCTCTCTCTCTCTCTCTCTCTCTCTCTCTCACACACACACACCCACCCACACACACACACACACACACACACACACACACACACACAAAAATGGTTCAAATGGTTCTGAGCACTATGGGACTCAACTGCTGAGGTCATTAGTCCCTTAGAACTTAGAACTAGTTAAACCTAACTAACCTAAGGACATCACAAACATCCATGCCCGAGGCAGGATTCGAACCTGCGACCGTAGTGGTCTTGCGGTTCCAGACTGCAGCGCCTTTAACCGCACGGCCACTTCGGCCGGCCCATACACACACACACACACACACACACACACACTCACACACACACACACCCATACACACACACACACACACACACACACACACACACATATATATATATATATATATATATATATATATATTCAAGACATAGTAGTTCCATAAACATGGAGACTCTGCAAGCAGGATGTCATGTTTTACAGTGTTTTGAGAATTACCCAGCAAACAAAAATAAGCCGTTTCTGAGTTTACAAAGAATAATAAGAGTTTTGGCGGCCGGTGGGTTCCTTCACTAGCATTTTCTGTTCCCACTTACGAATGGATGCAGCACTATCGTCGGCCGGTGTGGCCGAGCGGTTCTAGGCGCTACAGCTGGAGCCGTGAGACCGCTACGGTCGCAGGTTCGAATCCTGCCTCGGGCATGGGTGTGTGTGATGTCCTTAGGTTAGTTAGGTTTAAGTAGTTCTAAGTTCTAGGGGACTGACGACCTCAGCAGTTAAGTCCCATAGTGCTCAGAGCCATTTGCACCATTTTTTTGCAGCACTATCAGAAATAAAAATATTTTATTACGAATAATCACCGTACCCATTCTTCCGATATTCTATCTACGAGTTCCTCCCGAAACATGATCCCATCGAAAGAATTAGGATAAACTTCTTTTCGTGCAGCGGTGTCAGAAATTCATGCTATTCATTATTCTGATGCTTCGAGTGGAATATCATAAGCGGAATTTTTCTCTATCGCTATTATTTGTCCTATAGTTTTTACCTGTTTTTTCCTAAATTACTTGTCGTATAATTCTGTTTCTTTAATTTCCGTCCCATCTAGTATTCAACAATAAATCGAGCCAACCGAGCTTTTCTTTGTTTCTAAAAAACCTCACCACTGCAGCGCCTTTACAACTACACCGAAACCCACACTGGTGCTCTCATTCATTCATCTACTACCAAAAGATAAACATTTCTTAAAATTCCCCTTTTATTCTTTGCAATATGAAGTACGGGCATGAACATAATCTTTGTGTAGCGGTAAAACAGAAAAAAAAGAGAACGTAAGTTTCAACCACAAGGACGAAGTGGTTTAAATATTGTATAATTTGGGGCAAAGGCAAAATGTATAGGAGTAAAATAATAAACTGGTTGCCTCTGTTGCCCACATTGCTCCAAAGTCAGTTTTCGAACTACTATTTGTTAATTACTGTTCTTGGCAATACCAGCTGTTCTCCTGCACTCAAACGCACTTTTCAGAATGAAGATTGGTTTTTACAGAACAGACACAGGCACCATTTTCTTGAAATCGTTTGTTCTGGGGCGTTGCCATTGCGGCTGCCATGATCGCAAACTCCGTTAACAGAGGCTATAGTTCCTTCCGGATCTGTCATTAAAACATTTTCCTCGAATCCTAAACGATTTTCCCGTCTCACTGCTTTCAGTATGTGCTAATGTCACATGATTGTTCTCAGTGTTTGCGAATAATTTCTTAATGCCCAGAAATAACTATCTCTAATGGAAGTACGCCCAGTAGTCGAATTCAAATCAACATTCAAACTGATTTGTTTCTCTAATACAGGTCTATAGTTTTAACATTGCGACTTGTTTTATGCATTGAGGTTTGGAATTCGTCCAATCAACATGACGTTTTAAATGGAATTCCAAAAAGTGGTTTTCTTTTATCCTTTCGCCTATTGAAGGGGACACCGCAACATTGTACTTGGTAGACCTAAAGATGCCTCTGTCATCAAAGACTACGCAGATAAGAGTTCAAAGCACTTTTACGCAATACGGGGCAACTGCTTTACGTCGCATCTCAATGAAAGATGCTATCATTCCAGCTGTTGAATGAAGTTTGATCTGAATTGATTTGATGAAACCGGAGAAATTGACACGGTTTCTTAAGAAAACAGTCGACGACAGCGATTAGATCAGCCATGCTGTTCGTCACGTAATCCAGAAGCTGTGGACTAGGTCACAGTGCGGTGTGGAATTTCCCACGCTCCGCCATACCACAACAGAACGTTCACCTCAGTCAGCACCCAATATCTAAACGGATATGACAGACGCTACATTAAACAGCTTAAGTCGGCTCGTCAGCACGTTTACTGCAGCAGTTAATTGGCTTTTAATCCCAAATAACACGTAGCACACACGTTTGCGCCAATAAAATAGTTTCATAATCCCGAAAGAACGACATAATAACAAACAAAAACTAATATCGGATTAGAATGACACTGTTCAACATAACAACTGTTGTACCAGAAATTTAACATGGTGTATATAGAAGACAGTTGGCGAATTTCTCCAGAAATATATATGGAGGTAGAATATTTAGCAACAGTTAGCTTACTGTATGGAATATTTCACAGAGCGCTACAAGAGATTTTTTTTTTTTTTATCGTGATGAATGTTTTGCCTGGAAAGAGATAAATCGTGTTGTTGCTTTCTGTCAATTCACAGATGAAATTTCGAGCTGTCGCATCGACATCGGACATTAAAACCCTCGAAATTCTTGGCGATAAATCTTCATTTCACTCTGAGGGTCCGTAGCTCCTGGTTTTGTGGCCAGTGTTGCTATCTGTGGATCACGGGGTCCCGGGTTCGATTCTCGGCCGGTTTGGGGATTTTCTCTGCCCAGGGACTGGGTGTCTGTGTTGTCCTCATTATTTCATCATCATCATCATCATCATCATCATCATTCGTGACAGTGGCCAGATTGGACTGTGTAAAAATTTGGACTTCGTACGGGCGCTGATGACCGCACAGCTGAGAACCCACAAAACAAACGTCATCATTTCGCATTTTGGAAATATTTTTGTCACTGTTGATATCTTGGAATTCAAACAAACGGCGTATCGGCCTCATTAACCAACAGCTACCTTAGGGGCCGCACAACTCTTCAGTGTAGAGATAGTCTTAGCACGTTGATAAATTATTCTGCTTTTAATGTTACTTTCTTGTGGAAACCAATACCTATGATACAGCAACACGTTTTGTTATGTCTATCTGTGGCTTCATGGAGTAGCTTCAACTTTGATTATAGGAAACATCTGTTTGTTGTCTACCGCTCTGTGTAATATATCTCGTTGTACAGTGCTCGTAGGAGGCGGAGCATATCTCCTGCACATTGCTCCTCCCCACACATCGTTGTAGAACAGAATATTCTTCTTGTTCATCTCCTCCTCTTTCTCTTTCTACTTCTTTTCCTCCTCCTCGTTAAATACCACACAGCAGTTCGACGCAACTCTCAAAAACTCTCGAGAACATTGAGTGTGAAGTCTTCCAACCTTGTTTAATACCCAAATATAAGTCAGATTTTCTCGACGGGCAGCTTGGCTCTGTGGTACTCGCCTACGGTGTACGGGTTGTGTTTGCGATTCCCTGCCGATGTGAATTTTTAAACAGGAGTGCATGTTCTACTAGCATTTCTGTACGCGGTTGAATTTTTGTCGTGACAATTTTCATCAAAACAGCACTTCGATACTAGTGAATGTATGATCATAACAACGTTTGCATGCTATTACGGAAGACACAGTTTTTTTCTGTTTGGTGTGTATATCCTACTACAATATGTCCTGCATATGCACATATTGTTTACTGTTACATGCACTCAAACTTTGTAACAGTTTATTGGGTGAATTTTAATTCTAGCTTTCCGCTAGTAGTATGATTTGAAACTGGGTTCAAGTAACCCGAAACTAGCCATCAATTAAATAAAAAAAACTGAATTTTGCAATTTGACTGTTTTCTACATCAGACCTTATTTTAGGGTATTAAAGACGTTCGGAAAACTTTGACGTCAATTTTATCGAAAATTTTTGATAGTTCCGTGGAACCGGAAAGAACACACAGCGCCGGCTGGAGTGGCCTAGCGGTTCTAGGCGCTACAGTCTGGAGATGCGCGACCGCTACGGTCGCAGGTTCGAATCGTACCTCGGGCATGGATGTGTGTGATGTCCTAAGGTTAGTTAGGTTTAAGTAGTTCTAAGTTCTAGGAGACTGATGACCTCAGAAGTTAAGTCCCATAGTGCTCAGAGCCATTTTGAAGATCCTTTAGGAACAAAATTTACATTTCTCCACATAATTTCCATCCATCTCAACTGCCTTACGCCATCTTGGAACCAGCGCCTGTATACCCGCACCGTAAAATTCTGGACCAACCTGTTGGAGCCACTGTTTGGCAGAGTGCACAAGGGAGTCTTCATCTTCAAACCTTGTTCCACGAAGAGAGTCTTTCAGTTTCCCAAAGAGATGACAGTCACATGCAGCCAGGTCAGGACTGTAAGGCGGGTGATTCAGTTCTGGCGCTGCAGTCTGGAACCGCGGGACCGCTACGGTCGCAGGTTCGAATCCTGCCTCGGGCGTGGGTGTGTGTGATGTCCTTAGATTAGTTAGGTTTAAGTAGTTCTAAGTTCTAGGGGACTGATGACCTAAGATGTTGAGTCTCATGGTGCTCAGAGCCATTTGAACCATTTGGAGACACCCTGGTTGCGACTTTGCTGCCACTGGCGACGCTCGGCAGAGCAGAGGTGAGCGAGCACGTGCGCTAACAGCTGACGGCGAGGCTGCGAGTACTCGCCGGGTGTGGAGCGCGCACGATGGGACGCGGGCGGCCCTGCGCTGCTGGCGACCTTGAGGGCCGCGTCCTGGCCAGAGGCCAGCGGCCGGCCCGCCCAGGATCGCGGAAACACCGCACCCGGCCCGACCGGACACAACTCTCGGGCGCCGCGTCAACGACCTCTGCCCCGCGCGGCCGCCGGTACACCCCTGCATTGATTTGTGTGGTTAGCGGGTCTGCATTGACGATGGTGGCGCACTGGAGGTAAGGGTCGGGAATCTCGAAATATTCTCGGCGTACTCACAAGGGGAGGCCGCCAATTGTGAAATCCAGATTCGATTCATTCTGCGCATAATAAAAGCTCATGGCCAGAGGTGTAATGTGGCAAAGCACCAAGATGCACTTCTCAGCCGTTGTCGAGAAAATCGACAGTTAAAAGAAACCGTTGCGGTGAAATACTCTCTACGATTAATAATTTTCTACAGCGTCGTGGTGCAGCGGTAAGCGCTCGGGTTCGTAATCCGAAGGTCGCCGGATCGAATCTCGCGCCATGTAACCCATTTTTTTAGTATTTGTTTTTTGTAAAATATATATATATATATATATATATATATATATATATATGTGTGTGTGTGTGTGTGTGTGTGTGTGTGTGTGTGTGTGTGTGTGTGTGTGTGTATGTATATATAATTCCCGGCAATCAGTTGCAACAATTATGCATATAATAAGTTGTTGAAAGTCGTTTGTCGTGGAAAAACTGGCGACTTCGAACATCATTATGTTTTCCGCAAACAAAGTTGTATTTCCCAAATGTTATTAATTGTCCTCATAATGTTAACCACGTATAGTTAACGGAAGACGTAGAAACGGTATTCCTAAACGAATACGTATAGCGTAAGTCAAACGTTCGAATTACAATAGAGACCCCACGAACACAAATTTGCTTGCTAACTTCGAAAGAAGGTAGATGCGGTCCCTAGCGCAACTTATAACATCGTCGAAAATCAGTGCGGACGGGAGAGCTCTGGTACACCCTGTTAAAAAAAAAAACGGAAAAATGGTGGCGGTACAATTGGAGAGCGATCCGCCTTCACCAACATGCATAAGCAATTTATTAATAGTATATATATATATATTTGAATTACAAAAAACTAATAATACCCAGCGAGGTGGCGCAGTGGTTAGCACACTGGACTCGCATTCGGGAGGACGACGGTTCAATCCCGTCTCCAGCCATCCTGATTTAGGTTTTCCGTGATTTCCCTAAAGCGTTTCAGGCTAATGCCGGGATGGTTCCTTTGAAAGGGCACGGCCGACTTCCTTCCCAATCCTTCCCTAACCCGAGCTTGCGCTCCGTCTCTAATGACCTCGTTGTCGACGGGACGTTAAACACTAACAACCACCACCACCACCACAAAAAACTAATAATAAAAAAAATGCATAGCGCGAGATTCGATCCGGCGACCTTCGGATTACGAACCCGAGCGCTTACCATTGCGCCACGACGCTGTAGATAATTATTAATCGTAGAGAGTATTTCACCGCAGCGGTTTCTTTTAACTGTCGATTTTCTCGACAACGGCTGAGAAGTGCATCTTGGTGCTTTGCCACATTACACCTCTGGCCATGAGCTTTTATTATGCGCAGTATGAATCGAATCTGAATTTCGCAATTGGCGGCCTCCCCTTGTCAGTGCTCTATGATGTTTCGGGAGTGCGGAGTCGCTCGAATAGCCGTGCGTGTTATAGTCTGTCTGTAAACTCAAGAGCGAGCAGCGCTTTTGGTGGAGGAAGCGGCCTTTCCTGGAAGAACCCTGCTACTGGCCTACAGGGCAACCCAAAATCAGTTGCCCGTTACCTATCTAGCGGTGTAGTTCGTTCGGGGTCAGGGATTTTCTCTGCCTCGTGATGATTGGGTGTTGTGTGATGTCCTTAGGTTAGTAAGGTTTAAGTAGTTCTAAGTTCTAGGGGACTGATGACCGTAGACATTAAGTCCCATAGTGCTCAGAGCCATTTGAACCATGTGTGATGTCCTTAGGTTAGTAAGGCTTAAGTAGTTCTAAGTTCTAGGGGACTGATGACCGTAGACATTAAGTCCCATAGTGCTCAGAGCCATTTGAACCATTTTTGGTGTAGTTCGGCGTGCAGTGATATACGTCGTTCCAGTTCGTGGGATCTTAGTTGCCAATCTCAGTCAGTTGACATTGTGTACTCACTGATATACTTCAGTATCTGGAAGTGATGGATAATCGCCCTGCATTGCAAGAAAATGTGCAGAATACGAAGGAGATATTTGCGCAGAACGAGCGATCGATCGTCTCTAACGTTATTACAGCTTGTGTTAAGTAGGCTACACAAAAAGAACTGTTGCCTAATATTACCAGTCCCAATCAAAGGACTGCAGTTTATGCAAACGTCAGCCTCGCCAAAATAGGACGCATAAGGAAGGAACGTGAAAACAAGGCGCATGGTTTTACTGGAATCCCCGCAAAGGAAAACTAATAATTTAGGGAGGAAACCCATCGATGTAGACAGTTTCACAACATCGGTCATTCGACAAACGATGGAGGACTTTCACATAAACCAAAAAATAATGCTCACATTACGGAAATTACTCACTGGCGCGAAACGAAAAATACATTTTCGTTGCAGAAAGATGTTATACACAAGACATTGCGTGGAATGGGATGTACCTGGAAATACTTTTCAGATATGTTTACGAAGGCAATGACAAAAAAAGCAGTGCGAATCGAACTAATACAACACACGTAATTATAAATATCTGGTTACTTTTTAAACACTCTTCGTGTTGCAAGAATTGTTAAGTTTTAATGCAGCCCTTCATTGAAAACTTCTACCTTTTAGTAGAAACACAAAGTAAGAACAAGCCTTAAATTCTACAGACTGATTGCACTATATCTGGTTAGTCTTACCAATAGAGGAACATACATTCATACGAATAGGCATTCGGTTCTATGTTTGTAGTAGAATCCTGATTTCCGTTCTTATGTTAATATTATCTACTCTATAATGTTTTGTTTAGAAGAAGCTATCGTCTTTTGTTTTCGCTATACGCTTAACGCATATGTCTAAAAATAAACGCAGATGGCGTCGTCACAGATTTAAAGCGCGCGCCGCGGCACGGACTGTACTACGTTGTGGAACAGCCTGTAAAAGCGCCCTGTGACGTAACTGGGTAGGCAGAGTGGGGACTCGCGCGCTAGCTCTTCAGTTTACCGACAGACTATAAGGAGCAACATCCGCAGTTTGGATTGCACAGACCCCTCATAGAAGCCACGCTGCGGATCGACGTCGGTGGTCGGTGTCCCCAGACTGGATTTTGTTTCTAGGCAGTCTCCCACACCTCTCTGCTTGAATATCGGGCTGGTGCCCAAGTCTCGCCTCAGTTACAAGATTTGTAAACATTTAATAGAAAACTATGGCTAAGGCTGACTGTTGGGGTGCGTCCATTCCGACTCGGGGCGTAAATAGCTGGCGACAGAGAGGGCATCCTGCCACCCCTTAAACCAAACATGCGAATCCTGTAATAACGATGCCGACCTTGTGCTGATGCGGGACAGTGGCGTAAGGGAAAAATAACTTTCAGAAGTGCACATTTACGCACCTGCCAGATATCTTCGCCTCCCGCGGTGGCCGAGCGGTTCTAGGGGCTTCAGTCTGGAACCTCGCGACTGCTACGGTCGCAGGTTCGAACCCTGTCTCGGACATGGATGTGTGTGATGTCCTTGGGTTAGTTAGGTTTAAGTAGTTCTAAGTTCTAGGGCACTGATGACTTCAGATGTTAAGTCCCATACTGCAGCACACTGATACAGTGTGCGATGTCAGTCTCCCACGGCTCGTCAGAAGATGTCTGGTTCAAATGGTTCAAATGGCTCTGAGCAGTATGGGACTTAACATCTGAGGTCATCAGTCCCCTAAAACTTAGAACTACTTAAACCTAACTAGCCTAAGGACATCACACACAGCACTGGCCGAGGCAGGATTCGAACCTGCGACCGAGGGGTCGCGCGGTTCCAGTCTGAAGCGCCTAGAACCGCTCGGCCACAGCGGCCGGCGTGAGGTTGGAAAAGGACATTCTGTTTGTGAGCTGGCGAAGACAACCAGTCTGAAAGCAGAAAATCGTTGCGATCACAGGCTGTTCTGTAGCTTAGTCTCAGATCTAGGCTCGGTTGGAACATGGCTGTGAATTGGTGAAGCCAGTAAATATGAAAGCAAGGAGCTACCGAAAGTTTCTTGTACTCCGGAGGTAGGGAGATAGGTCTATGCATTCCATCTCCTCACAACTATCACAAACTTGTCTTCATTGAGAGTAAATCATGGCCTTAGCCCTTTCAGACCGTCTGGCTACAGTTGTGTACATTACCTTTACTCTATCTTAGTTGCAACAGAAGTGTTTTTTTCTCAATAGAAACCTGAGATACATTTTTGTTAACGTTCAATCTTTTCATCGTGCACAAGTGCTGTCAACTGTTGGGCATCACTGTGAAAATATCAACAAATCAGTGTAGCAGTTCGCAGCAGCTTGTGACCACCAGAACACGCAGTTGTGGTTAGTTCTCTATATTCCACTGTATAATCGAATAATTGTTATTTTGCAGGGCAATTATTGAACGATCATTTTACTATTTATTACAGTAGAGAATATTTTGTAATTAGTTATTTTAGTCCATAAAATTAAGCGAAGTGTACAGAACATGTTTTGAAAACGAATACATATTTTTGTATAAATCTTACTTCTAAAATCATTTAAAAATCGCCTAAGAGCATTATCACACAAAGAAAAATATTCCTCCCTGCAGAAATCATGACTGAATGGGTCAATGTAATTCCATGCGTAACCCTCAACTGATAGCCGCTGTCCCAGTTTATAAGGTTTTTTGCCATCCGTATATCCGCGGATGCCCTAAAAGAATTCCAGTGTAGATACACATTAGCCGAAACTGATGTTTTTTGTACTCCATCGTATGCCTAGTGGATGTTCAGCAGTAATGAGCTTTATGGGTTGTAAAAGGTCATCTATAACTCATTTCAGTTCATCTCTCTAAATTATAGATTTAGGTCTACAGTGCGAAAACTGTACAGTTCTTCCTATCAGTATTAACTACTCCCACTGTTACTCCACTCTGTTACACAGCGAGAAAGAATAAAGTCAAGAACCAGAATACGAAAGTAACGAGACTTCTCGCATCAGTGAGAACGGAAGACCTAGCATTGCTGGGAAGTTTCTGGGGAGGCGTGGTTCATCAGTGAAAGAAATCACTTACGAGACGCTAGAGCGACCAATTGTAGAATATTGTCCCCTGTTTGGAGTCTTTATCGAGTAGGCGTGACAACAGACAACTGACGAATGCACATATGCGCTATTAGGATCGTAATATGTTCGTGTAGCCCATATCAAAGTGTAACAGAAATTACAGGGTAATTTAGAAAGAAATCGTTGGAAGAAACCATGTTGTGTAAATTTAGAGAATCTGTATTTGAAGAAGATCGTGCGATCATTATGCTGCCATGAACCTACACGTCTTTTGAGATAACCTGGTACCTTACACGGTTATTTGGAAAGGATTAGCTTGTGTTCCTTGGAGGAAAGTATGTGCGTTCTGTTATCACGTGCTGCAAGTGTTACAATACAGTCGAGGAAATGACACTGCCACATAGTCTGGACTCTGAATCCGTCCCACAGAAAATATGGCAGTGATGCAGCATTAATTCTGATTCGTAGCGCCTGGCGGCTTTAATTCAACAGAAGGGATTGCTGTCTGTTGACCCTTTCACGTGTCTGACTCTCGCGTACCGCTTCAAGCCACGTACAAGGACATTGTGTACAAACACTGCAAACTTGTAGAAGCATCGTCCCTGGCCCCTCCGCGTAACACGATACCTCAAGCGACACGCGATACGCTGCAGTCTTGGGCGCAGCTGGTGGATGCCAAAAGCTACCTGCCACACTTCCCGCGCAACTTCAGAGATGTTACAGTGCAAAACGTGCTTCAGTTTATGGTGAAGTGACATTGGCGTAGTAATATTCGCAAATATTTCCGATAATGAAATAGCTTCCACCCTCGTTCCGTCCTCATTCAAAGACGTTGAAGATTTTTAGTTCATTTTTGTCTGTAAGAGCTCATGCTTTCGCTCCAGGAGTCTATTTCGATAAAATTCCTCTGGGGGTGTGATCATGTCATATGTGACAAAAATACCAGCGTTTCTGTAGCTATTTCAGGCAGCCCACATCAGGATAACATTTTTTGACTTAATTCTAATGTAAAAATATCGATTAGCAATTCATAGACATTCCTGCAATGAGTGTGATGAACTAATTATTTCGGTATTCGCCTGAAATGATTTGAAGACGTTAGGTGTAAATAATGGTAAGGAACAAGTCATTTGTTTTGAGAAATTGCGCTTTAAAGTTTAAATAAACTCTCATAAATAAGATATTTCAGATACACGCCGTGTAATTTTTTTATTCAAGTAAGTCATTGTTTTCTACGGTAAAGACATATTTCTAAAATGACTAATCCTACCCAATATTCTATTCTTAAAAACTAGTTAATGGTTTTTTTACGTAATTTACTTGCAAACTTAGTGTACTTAATATGGTTTAGCATTTACTTACTACTGTTCAGTTTTTGGGTGAATTAACGAAAAATTACTGGGAAACCTCTCAAAAATACAAATGTAAAACACCCTAATTGTTTCAATTTTTATATGCGAAGATCTGAATTACCAATTTTTGCATTCATAAAGTACAGCATCCCTGAAAATTAATGAATGATTCCGTGCAGTTAGAATCAGTTTTAGCCAGCACCTTACTTCTACACATAATCAGTGTTACGGACGACCCTTAGCATTTCTACTATCATCCTACCAGGTAAATATATGTAAACAATGGTAAAAGACGCAACGTCGTTTACTTGCTTAAACATATATTTATGTTTATCAGACTATCTATTTCTGAAGCGCCTTCGCGTTCAGGAACATATTCAGGCAATTTGTCTGAGTCGTAGTTATCCATCGTCAGAGTCGCGCGGGATTAGCCGAGCGGTCTTAGGCGCTGCAGTCATGGACTGTCCGGTTGGTCTCGGCGGAGGTTCGAGTCTTCCCTCGGGCATGGGTGTATGTGTCTGTTCTTAGGATAATTTAGGTTAAGTAGTGTGTAAGCTGAGGGACTGATGACCTTAGCAGTTAACTCCCATAAGATTTCACACACATTTGAACATTTTCATCGTCAGATGCGTATAAATCATCTCTGGAAAGCATTTCCCTGGAACGAACGTGGCACGTGTAGCTATAGCTGGCAGCCGCGTTTCT
The DNA here is from genome assembly GCF_021461385.2 of Schistocerca piceifrons. NCBI lineage: Eukaryota > Metazoa > Arthropoda > Insecta > Orthoptera > Acrididae > Schistocerca > Schistocerca piceifrons. Next base: position 393,526,709 of record NC_060145.1, read on the forward strand.
TATACTGACCACTGTTAACATGCCACACCATGACAAAGCTGCCATTAGCGAGAATTTGAAATCAGAGATACATCTGCTACTTTCGGTTTGTCGCTGAACTGTCAACTAATATGAATAAACCATACCACTTCCCACGTTTGCCGTGCAGTAACTATGTTTCTCATCGGCTGTCGCTTATATTGTTTACAAACGAGGTCTTCATTTAGCGAATTCGCTACAGCCTGGTTATCCGTATGTGACGAGCGTCTTGTGCCAGGGGCCACCTGTCTCGATTACCATTGCAAGACATTGAGTACTGAAACGAACAACAGCACGCTCGTTCAGTACTTGCGTGACAAGCATTTCCTTTACTAGGACAAGAAGTCCGCGTAACATTATTATGACTGTCAAGTGTGTTGTCCAGCGAACTCCTGCAGTTGCGTTCGTTACCAACCAGGAAGCGAGAGACAACAAGAATAAGGCGATTGCACGCGACCTGTGGCACCACTTGACAATATGCTCGCACATTACGAGTTCTGTACCGCGCGCATGCGCTGTCGGTTGGGACGCCGCGCGCGTCGGCATATTTCATTCCGCGTAAGGAAAGGCACGGGGCCGTATGGACTGCGGCCGCAGAGTCAATGTGCTCCGAGCTCCCGGCGAGCGCGCATGATTCACGGTTCAGCAGGACGTGACACGTCAACCACCGCCCCCACCTCTCCCTCCCCCCACATACAACTTACCAAGCTACTGCCACGCCACACGCGATGGCTATCGAGGTTCACGACACCTGCACTATAATGGCAGATGACCACTCAAAGGTTTGTTGGCGCGCACACACACACACACACACACACACACACACACACACACACACACACACGCAAAGAACAGATGTGACATACATACGAGGGTGACTCCAAAAGAAATGCACACTACTTTTTTTTCAAATCCGTCTTTTATTCTACATGTTTGAAAGTTTTACAGTGTGTAGATACATCCTTTAGGAACAATATTTTCATTTCTCCACATAATTTCCACCCCTCTCAACTGCCTTACGCCATCTTGGAACCAGCGCCTGTATACCCGCACGGTAAAATTCTGGACCAACCTGTTGGAGCCACTGTTTGGCAGCGTGCACAAGGGAATCATCACCTTCAAACCTTGTTCCACGAAGAAGGTCTTTCAGTTTCCCAAAGCAATGATGGTCACATAGAGCCAGGTCAGGACTGTAAGGCGGATGTTTCAGTGTCGCCCATCTGAGTTTTGTGATCACTTCCATGGTTTTTTGACTGACATGTGGCCGTGCATTGTAGTGCAACAGCAAAACATCCTGCTTTTGTCGATGTGGCCGAAGACGACTCAGTCGCGTTTGAAGTTTCTTCAGTGTCGTCACATACGCATCAGAATTTATAGTGGTTCCACTTGGCATGATGTGCACAAGCAAGAGTCCTTCGGAATCGAAAAACACCGTAGCCATAACGTTTGCAGCATAAGGTGTGGTTTTGAATTTTTTTTTTTTTTTCCCTTGGGTGAATTTCCATGATGCCACTCCATTGATTGCCTCTTCGTCTCTGGTGAAAAATGATGGAGCCATGTTTCATCACCTGTCACAATTCTTCCAAGAAATTCATCTCCACCATTCTCGTACTGATCCAAAAGTTCGCTGCATACCGTTTTTCTTGTTTCTTTGTGAGCCACTGTCAACATCCTGGGAACCCACGTGGCACAAACCTTTTTTAAAGCCAACACTTTCAGTATTCTGCAAACACTTCCTTCCCCTATCCCAACGTAGCGTGACAATTCGTTCACTGTGATGCGTCTGTCAGCAGTCACCAGTTCGTTAACTCTCTGCACATTGTCTGGAGTGTGTGCAGTACGAGGCCTGCCGCTGCGGCGACAGTCCTCAATATTGCTGTGCCCGCAAGGTTACCCAAGAGACTCATGGGTTCAGCAGTAGAGGGTAGGTGGAGTCGGGGTAGACCAAGGAGAAAGTACCTGGATTCGGTTAAGAACGATTTTGAAGTAATAGGCTTTACATCAGAAGAGGCAACAATGTTAGTACTGAATAGGGGATCATAGAGGAATTTTATAAGGGGGACTACGCTCCAGACTGAACGCTGAAAGGCATAATCAGTCTTAAATGATGATGATGATAATGATTTGATAGGCCAAACCACGTCACGTAACAACAAACACATCTGCTTTTTGTTTGGACAATTAAGTTTCTTTTGTGCACTAATTACATGGAAAATTTGGGTACCTCTCTCTCCAATCCGGCCGCTCATTGTGCATTCATTACGATGACTCTCATCTCTCGGTAGAGACTGAGCGCTTTCTCATTAAAGCAAGCCTCAAAGGTCACAGCCGATACCTATTCGGCACAAAGTTATTATTGAAATAAATTTTTGTAGCTCCGTCATATGTCACATCTTATGACGGAGTTGCGACCATTTATTTCAATGATAAGAGAAGTTGCGCACCTACTTCTCACTTGCAGCATGCTGCAAGTTCGTATAAAGTTATTGGGTGAACCTCATCTCGGATAGTACACACCGTCTACTCCAAAGTGCTCCGCTCGCCGCCAGAGGCGTGTTCTGCGCACGGTCTCCTGCGGTGCTCTCCGCAGCAAGTAAACAGACAGCCCGAAAGGCTGGATATTTCGAGGAGCTGTGGCGCCCCTGCCCGTCTCTCTGTGTCCTTTCGCCTCCTCGCTGCCCGCTCGGCTGGCGGGCGCCTGTCGCCGATCGATAGCAGGCGTCCCCGACCTTGGCCGTGCGACCGACACTTTCGCGAGGACGCCGACAACAAAAGACGCCTCGCAGGGTGCAGGCGAGCACAGAACGGCTCCGCCAGAATGGAGCTTCTTCGAGCTGCTCCTTTTGCCGGCTCCTCCTCCAGCCGATTACTGGTCAATCTTCGTGTGGAGGAGATATTACAGGGCCACAGAAGAGCCACTTTCACTGCGACGCACGAACAGCGGATTAATCGCGAGAATCTGGGCGCGGTTGGCCCGTGGAGGGGGGTAGCCTTTGTGCTGCCTCGCTTGGACGCGATACTGGTGATTGCATTGTCCCCTTAGTGGCGTCCGCTCCTCTCTCTTCTCCCTTCCCTCCATCCGACCGTCACCTTGCCTGCACGGAATTGGGTATTGTCCGCCGGCGGGGAACGAACCCATCCGTCCCGGACTGGCTTCGTATCCACGACCAACGCTCTTCTGTCATCGCGACCAGTGCCAGATACACTTTATGAAAAAAATCCTAATTTGTCGCTAACTTTAATAAATAACCAATTATGGTCAAACAGCACATTATCTTTCGGTATCTGCCTATAAGCAACGAAAAATAAATAAATAAATAAATAACCTCACAACTGGGCTCAGTGGTCACAAACTAGAAACAATCATATAATCGCAAAACAGTCTTCATATAACGTATACTTGCGGAAAGAGAATGCGAGTAATTGCAGCACGTAGGCCGGCGGGGGGACCGAGCGGTTCTAGGCCCTACAGTCTGAAACCGCGCGACCGCTACGGTCATAGGTTCGAATCCTGCCTCGGACATGGGTGTGTGTGATGTCCTTAGGTTAGTTAGGTTTAAGTAGTTTTAAGTTCTAGGGGACTGACGACCTCAGAAGTTAAGTCCCATGGTGCTCAGAGCCATTTGAACCATTTTGCAGCACGTAGATCCAACTATTAGTATTTATACCCGGACTAACGTTTACTTACACATTAACTGCACCAAAGTTAAAGAATGCAGAAAACTACCCAGTTAATACAAAAGGGAACATGTTAGCAAGGCGAACACAGAATGAAGTGGCATTTTTTTTTCGTTTTTTAATCAAAGATCTTGAAGTCAATAAATTTTTTCTGGGTTTGTGACCGCATTGTCAGTACGCAAAATTACGAATGTTTCGGTCACTGTTGCATGTCATCTTCTTCAGGATATATAAAAAATTCTCGGTATTCTTGCCACGTCAGTTCTGGGTAAAATCTCGTGCTTTCGACGTTTACCTCCATCCTCATCGTCAGGAGCTGACTGTCTTCACTGCTGCTGTGGTAGCCTCTACATAGCCCGAAGACAGCTTCTGATTCGTCGGCTTATGATTGGTCGGCGATTAAGTACTGCTGTCGCAGACGGTGTCACTGTGTGCGCCGGTGGCGCCATCGCTTCCGTTTCAACGTAAACCTTGGAAGGAACGTCTCTACTGTTTCTCTGCATCAAGCGCTCGTTTCCATGCACAGCTCAGATGGCATCCGCTATCGCGGTTAAAGTTATTTTGGCTCATTCTTATTTCAACAGCCTCCTTAATAACAGAATCCCAGTACGTAGAGGCATGGGACAGAATTTTAGTTTCATCGAACAATATCAGAAGCCGTCTTCGGGCTATATACAGGGTGTTACAAAAACGTACGGCCAAACTTTCAGGAAACATTCCTCACACACAAATAAAGAAAATATGTTATGTGGACATGTGTCCGGAAACGCTTAATTTCCATGTTAGAGCTCATTTTAGTTTCGTCAGTATGTTCTTCCACCTACGCTCAATGGAGCACGTTATCATGATTTCATACGGAATACTCTACCTGTGTTGCTAGAACATGTGCTTTTACAAGTACGACACAACATGTGGTTCATGCACGATGGAGCTCCTGCACATTTCAGTCGAAGTGTTCGTACGCTTCTCAACAACAGATTCGGTGACCGATGGATTGGTAGATGCGGACCAATTCCATGGCCTCCACGCTCTCCTGACCTCAACCCTCTTGACTTTTGTTTATGGGGGCATTTGAAAGCTCTTGTCTACGCAACCCCGGTACCAAATGTAGAGACTCTTCGTGCTCGTATTGTGGACGGCTGTGATACAATACGCCATTCTCCAGGGCTACATCAGCGCATCAGGGATTCCAAGCGACGGAGGGTGGATGCATGTATCCTCGAGAACGGAGGACATTTTGAACATTTCCTGTAACAAAGTGTTTGAAGTCACGCTGGTACGTTCTGTTGCTGTGTGTTTCCATTCCATGATTAATGTGCTTTGAAGAGAAGAAATAAAATGAGCTCTAACATGGAAGGTAAGCGTTTCCGGACACATGTCCACATAACATATTTTCTTTCTTTGTGTATGAGGAATGTTTCCCGAAAGTTTGGCCGTACCTTTTTGTAACACCCTGTAGAGGCTACCACACCAGCAGTGAAAACAGTCATCCCCTGACGATGACGATGGAGGTAATCGTCGAAAGTTCGAGATTTTATCCAGAACTGACGCGGCAAGAATACCGAGAATGTTTTATATATAAGTTCCGTCGCGAAAAACTTCGTTCCCATATTCTTCAGGATGTTTTTGTTCACTGTAAACAAATTATTAAATTCTACTACAGATGTCACTATCCGGGTAGTGCCCATCGCAGAAATTCTCTCCAGTTTTCTCAACGAGCCCAGAAAGTAAGGAGAGCTACAGCATTCGAAAGATGATAATCCTCTATCCTTGCTGAAGACTGAAGAAGCTACTGTACTCGTACTATAAGCTGGAGTGTGCCTGACGTGTTTTCTAAAGTATTTCCCCAGTTTTCTCGGCCGCTGTATTCGGGCTTTTTCTGTCGGACAGTCATGCGACAGGCGCGGTAAACGCTGCCCGCGAACGAGGCGGTACCGTAACAGCGAGTTATCTCTCGCATGATTAAGCCACCATTACACGCTCGGCCTGGGCGCGCAGCACGCCGCGGTCGTTGCTCCAGACGGCGCCCGCACTCGGCGCGCGATCACGTAACGGCGGAACAGCGTACCTGCCAGTAGGACGGGTGATATTTCCAAAAATATCGGGAATCCCATATGTCGATATTTAAGAAATATCACCGTCTGCCTTCGATACGTCGGAGAGAATTATCGATATATTGGTGAGTCGACGGGATTAATATGGACGCACTGGCCAAAAGAAAAAAAAAAGGCTGCGCACTATAAATATACTGCCAGTTTTAGAACTGTATATTGAGTATTGATTTATTATTAGTTATTCTGTACATCTAAAATCTAGTACCCTGCTTATCCCCTGTGGCGATAACCACTTTGCTAACAATGATAACTTCAGGTAAGCAGCACAATAAAGGTGTCCGATGGGTCCGTCTACGGCCGCAGGTTCGATTGCTGCCTAGGGCATGGATGTATGTGATGTCCTTAGGTTAGTTAGGTTTAATTAGTTCTAAGTTCTAGGGGACTGATGACCTCTGATGTCAAGTCCCATAGTGCTCAGAGCCATTTGAACCATTTGATTTGATAAGCGTTAGTGATAAACGTTACTTTCAGTTCAGTTGTTGGCGATATAAATTGTAGTTATACTTGTTTTTATTTTGATCCGATGATGGATAGCTATAACAGGAACGCATCATAACAAATAATAAAAACATTGTGATCTAGAAAATTTCTGTGAATAATTGCATGGGTTCTCACTATAATTGACGATAGTCGCAAATGCCTAGTCTCCTTTGTGCTATTATTATTATTATTATTATTATTATTATTATTATTGTTCTCGCCTCTTGAAACACTATAATTCCTACAGCAAGAATACTTAATACTGGCAACATTACCGCACATTGATAAATAACTTAGAGACACTGCTTGAGCTAATTGTTACGAGGTGGACTATCACTCACTACGGGTAACAATTTGGTCGAAATGACTTACCCGCGATTCACACGTATCACTGTGCATAGCAAGCACTCTTGTAGGGACAAAAGGGCCTGTTTCGAAATTAGATTCGCAGGAATAAATTTCGATCCCTTCAGACGTCGTAGTTGTGTGGCGAATTAATCGCACTTGCAACCCTGAAACGCTGCTATGGTAGCCCTGAAAGATGGGTGTTTTTCAGCGTCGATAGCTTCCCCAGACAACCGACATACGACAGAGTTTGGTAACGCATGCAGAGTGTTTCAAAACAGATGCAGCCACCCGTCATTGCGTGTTCCACACGTACATAACGCGATTATGGCCGGGCTGTTACGTCTCGTACTCGACGCAATACTGTTACCGCAAGGAGAAAAAAGCTTAATAGGCAAGAAAGGTATCTTCCGTAGGCCTTCTTATCACTGAAATAAATATTTTGCGATCCGCTTCGCAAGGAGCACACACTGTCGCCTAGGTAATGACTTGCTTCGGAATTTGGGATTGCGTAGTAAAACACCAGCATGAAGTTGAAAAATAATTTGGTTGTTATCGTATGGAAACACTTATACTGAAGGAGGAAGTAAGAGATTTGTAATTGCGTAGAGTGCAGTTGCTTGTTTGCGTGGTGATTGGGATGGCAACAATTTTCTCGTCTATAGATGAAAAGTCCGAAATACAGGTGTATCAGTCGGCATACGTTAGCTAGTGTCGAGCCCTTTCATAGGCTGCTCTTGTGATGACCTGAAATGGACTACAAAAATGGGAATGTCAAGACAAAATTATGAAAGTTGGGAAACAAGAAGCGGAGATAAATTTTTTTGTCGGTTAAGGCTGGATCCAGAGAACTGTTCTGGTCTCTGACAGTCTCCTTCTCGTTCATACGACATGTCTTTCTCCCTTATTATTCAGTTCTTGAGGGATAATTTCGTTCCTTAGTCCTTCAGTAGATTCTTTAAAATCTCATTCTTACTGTTTGTATTACGTGCTTTTACTTCTTTCCGAATACCCAAGCTTCCCTTGCACACAGTATGATTTATGAAGTTTGTCTTCGGAATTACTTTCTCTTCCTTATTGTTTCACAAAGTTGTTGATATTTGTGAAGTTTATTTTTAGTGTCATTACTCCTATTATAAGAGATATCGTTCCCGAGAAACGTGAAATGTGTGCCTTGTTCTATAACGCTTCAGTCAGTGATAATTTTGCATCTAATAAGGTGTTAACCTCTGAGTAAAAATACTTTTGATTTTCTAGCTGTATTTGTTCGCTCGTACATTTAGGCTAGGGGCAAGAACAAGTAGCTTGTGTTATGTCTTGCCAAATATTAGTTGGTTTTTGCAAACAAAAAACTCGTCTCGTCCCCAGTTTTAAAACCATCACGTTTACCCATCCATTCCAGAAGGATGATGACTGTGTACTCAGAAGCTTCATCATCAACCATTTATCATTCACTGCCGAATAAAGGCCTCTTCTGGACTTCTCTATAAATTGCGATGTTCTATTTTTTTTTTACATTCGCGTTCAACACTTTTATTCCCTTATGTTATCAATCTTTCTTGCGTTAGAGCTCCCATCATTCTATCTTTATATGTGCCCAACTTAGCTCCATTTGAGTTTTGTAACACTCATCATAACGTCCTCAACTCCTTTTCTTTTCTCTCACCCATTTGCTTCTCTGCCCCTTCTGGTTATATCCAACATGCATCTTTCCATTGATAGTTGAACGACCCTCAATTTTTTGAATTGTTTGACAATTTGACGTCCATGCTTCACTGCCGTAACCTATTATTGAAAGAATGCACCGGTCCTAGACCTTCAGCAGGGACTTTGTTTATGAATGGAACATTTGATTTCCCCAAATCAACGCTCAGCTATCTTTTACACTTATGTTTATTGTATTAACTTGCCATCTACTTATTGTTCAAGCAAATACATTGTTTCTGTAGCTTCATTATTAACCTTTAGTATTCTCATTACCGTCTGCTGTACCCTCATTTATCAACTTTTTTGAAAGAATGTGTGGCCCAACGAGACGATCACCTAGCACCCTTACCACGCACTCAGTGAGAAACTTTGCAGATGCCTTGATTCATCAACAGCATGCTCTACGTCTGCATCTACATGACTACTCTGCAATTCACACTGACGTGCCAGGCAGAAGGTTCTTCGAACCACCTTCAGTTTCCTTACCGTTCCACTCTTGAACGGCGCGTTGGAAAAACGAACACTGAAATAATTCCGTGATAGCTCTGATTTATATTTTATTGCGGTTATGATTCATCACTATATTGGTAGGCGTCAACAAGTATTTTAGCATTCGGAGGAAAAAGCTGGTGGCTGAAAATTCGTGAGAAAACTCTCGTTGCAACGAAAATCGTTTTTGGTTTAACGATTGACACTCCAGCTCGCGTATCATACCCGTGACTTTCTCTCCCCTGTTTTGCGATAATACAAAACGAGGTTGCCCTTTTTGAACTTTTTCATTGTTCTCCACAAAATCCTGTTTGGCAAAAGATCCCATATCGTTCGTCCATTAGACCTGTTGCATTTTCCGATACCACGCGGCAACACTCCAGAAGAGAGCGGACAAGCGTGGTGTAGCCAGCATCTTTGGTTGAAACTTCCTGGCAGATTAAAACTGTGTGCCCGACCGAGACTCGAACTCGGGACCTTTGCCTTTCGCGGGCAATTGCTCTACCATCTGAGCTACCGAAGCACGACTTACGCCCGGTACTCACAGCTTTACTTCTGCCAGTATCTCGTCTCCTACCTTCCAAATTTTACAGAGCACTTGCCCGCGAAAGGCAAAGGTACCGAGTTAGAGTCTCGGTCGGGCACACAGTTTTCATCTGCCAGGAAGTTTCATATCAGCGCACACTCCGCTGCAGAGTGAAAATCTCATTCGGGATCTTTGGTTGAATTGTTACATCTTCCCATATCGTGCAGCAACATTCCAGAAGACAACGGACAGGAGTACTGTAGACAGTGTCTTTAGTAGATCAGTCAGATCCTCCCACACCGTACAGCAGTACTGCAGAAGGGAAGAGACAAGCACCGTGTAGACAGTATCTTTACCAGACCTCTCACCTATTTCCATACCGCATAGCAATACTCCTGAAGGAACTGAAAAGCGTGTTGTAGGCAGTATCGTTAGTAGACCTGTTGTATCTTCTGAGATATCTACTAGTAAAACACTGTCTTTCGTTCGCCTTCCCCACAATGTTACATACGTGATCCTTCCGATTTAAGTGGTTCGTTCCAAAGTATTTATTTACGGATTCTTCCGTTGCTTCTTAGAAAGATTCCATATTTAAGGTTGAATAACAAGCACACGGAAACTGCTTGGGAATGTAATGTGGTAGTTTCCCGTTATTTTCCACATAGGCAGTAGGATGCCCAGCCTAAAGTCAGCCGCTCACCATGAGTCAGACGCTGTCTGTAGCCGCCCCTCTGGGGTTCAGTCGCTACTTGTACTCTTTTTGTACCCAAGGAGAGAAGGCGCCTCTTCCGCCAGCTCCGCCGTACCGAAGTCCATCTTCTCCGCCTTCGCTGCCATTCAGGTCTTAACCGTATCCCTGGCAAGGGGCCCACACGATGTACAATCACCCGGGCCAGGTGAACCAAGGCTTTTAACGAAGTGTTACTCCTCCCCCTCCTCCTTTCTCAACCGGGCTGGGGACCGACTATGGCGGAGTGGGAAGATTGGTTTGTGGGAGAAGACTGAGAGGAAGAAGGAAACCGAGCGGTTCTAGCCGCTACAGTCTGGAACCGCGCGATCGATACGGTCGCAGGTTCGAATCCTACCCCGGGCATGGATGTGTGTGATGTCCTTAGGTTAGTTAGGTATAAGTAGTTTTAAGTTCTAGGGGACTGATGACCTCAGCAGTTAAGTATCATAGTGCTCAGAGCCATTTGAAGAAGGAGATAAAAGATGGTAGACGACATAAAGGGAAGAGGAAATTATGCTGATCTGAAGAGGATGGCAGAAGACCGGACAACCTGGAGAACTACCATATGAAAACCTGCCTTTTGGCAGAACAATGATGATGATGATGATGAACAAGCACACTGTTTTAGTATTACAGTGTACTCGTTGTTCAACCAAATGAACTAATATTTGTGTGAGTTATCCTGTAGCGGGATTTTAAAATATTTCTTACAGAACTTGGTTTGCATCAGATTTGAACCGTGTTTCATTCGGAGTTACACTAACATGATTTCAAATACGTCTATACTAACTAGGATAATATTTCATACTGAAGGCAATGGGGAACCGTATCGACACACATGCAATCATCTAGCAAACAGCTCAGTTGCAGAGCCACGTTTACAAGAACGTTTTTGCGGGTATTATTCGACCACAATGTTATTGCAACTTACAGTGCGGACGCTTCGGTCGGCGCGTAAATTTTTGTTGTGTTATTTCACGAGGACACGGTGAACCATTTGGCAGTATATGTACAGATGCCTTGAAATCATTCACAGTGCGACGCGTTCTCCTTAGTAATCACTGTACTTGTTTAGTGGAACGTCACCGCGTCTTTGCGATAGCGACCGCCGGGCGCCAAGTGCAGCAATATCGTGGTAGGGTAATATTATCCTATACTCCTACCCTCGTCAGATCTCGTTAACTTTGAGGCAGACAGTACATATGGACTGCTGGATTTACTTTGTGTTGTGAAGTCGCAAGTGAGGCTGTCAGCGAGGCGTCGAGCGCAGCACGGTAGCAGCACCGGGCCGCGCAACCACGAGGAAGCGGGCGGCATCGCGGCGGCTGCCGCAACGGCCGCCGTGGACGTTGAACCTGTGGCCCGCGAGGAAGTGACGCGGTCGTTGCTCGCGCAGCCTCCCGCTCGATCACGGCGTCGACTCGACTCGCCCGGCCCGGCCACGATACATCGATACTCCCGCAATGCGCTCCAACTGCCATCAGATAGGGCGGCTGGTGCCGTTCTCGGGACTGGACCCGCGGCCGATAGCAGGGCGTGATAAGGCCGACACACAGACACACTCCTTTGTGTCTGCGGCTTCATCGCCCGGCCACCGGCACTTTGCTCAGTCGACAAGAAACGCTTGCGTAAATGCCCTTCGGAACTGTGGTCACGTCACTCCGTTGTTCGTACGAAGGATCCGAGGCCGGTTCTTCCATTGTTGCTGAAGACAGACCTCGCAGCAGTGGATGATACCACAAGGCGTGGCAAAAGACGCTCAAGAACTCTTAGACTGTGGAAACTTACCTTCGTGCTACTCCTTCGCGTTAATCTCACCTCAAGACATGGCTAAATTGTTTTAACGAGAGTTGCCCAGAAACCAATGCACCACAATTTTTTTTTCTCTCTCAGCCGTAAACAGTGCTACGAATGCGAAACGTTACGTAGTATTATCTGAAGTCCCCTGAGAGAGTGCACCAAGTTTCCGTCACTTCCGACAGATAGCGTGGCTGCAGGACGGTTTCAAAATGGCGCCTGTAGGTGATGTACGTTACAAGCAATTTCTCGTTGCAGAGCCGGCCGGTGTGGCCGAGCGGTTCTAGGCGCTACAGTCTGGAACTGCGCGACTGCTACGGTCGCAGGTTCGAATCCTGCCTCGGGCATGGATGTGTGTGATGTTCTTAGGTTAGTTAGGTTTAAGTAGTTCTAAGTTCTAGGGGACTAACGACCTCAGATGTTACGTCCGATAGTGCTCAGAGCCATTTGAACCATTTTCTTATGAATCTACAACGCACTGTTGCAAGAATTCTAAAAGGTATTATAGAAGTAGTGAACCTGGAGTACTATGCTGTGTACGGTGCGCTTTGATGAAGTCCGCGGTACCTTAGAATCGAAAACCGTTCACTTATTCTCTCGTATGCAGTGGAAATACCAAGGGCGATCAGAAAGTTTCCATTCGAAGTCTGAACCGTTATGCCAATCAGGCAAAATCGTCATCAGCATTGAGGCCATCGTCCCATCGACGCACCCGTTTAGTAAAACACCGTATCCTGCTGCGTGAAGAGATCTTTAACTGCCCGCTACACACCCTCGTCCTACAGGAATCGTCGCCACTTCAAAGCCATTTTTATGGTCTCGAAGACTTGAAAATCCCACGGGGAGAGATCAGGACTATAGGGCGGGTACCTGAGCCTCTCCCACTTGAGTTCGTATTAACTTCTGCGTTCCCACATTTGCAATACGGGGACGTGCGTTACCATGAATCAGCAGCATCCGTATTCGTAATTTTTCCAGACGGTGGTTTTTGACAGACGTGCTGCCCCATACATACTCTTCGTTCTCCGATGGATGTATTTGCCCATTGGCAGCCATGAAGTGAATAATAGTACGCTGGTCCTGTTTGGACACACTTGACAAAAGCGTCGTCATTGTTCACGTTGCTCTATTTGGAGCATGCACATTAGAAAGACACGAATTCCTCACTAATACCTCGCTTACATGTTGGTGCTTGTATACCTACATCAGACTCATGCTATGTTGGATATACGCTGCAGTAACGCCCTCAAATGAAATCTTTTTGGTCGACCCTTATATAAGTATGAAACGAAGTATATGTATCATAACTTAAGATAACGACAGCGAATGTTAAGACTGTTAACCTTCCAAGGTTTCAAAAAAGAAGCAGCTCTACAACACAATAGTGACACAGACATACGTGTGAGAGTTGCCCATTTTTCAATAATAATGGAAAAAAATTCGGAAAGTTAATGTTTGCTATCATATTCACGGAGACTCTATACAACAGCCATAATACGAGACGACGTATGAAGTTTGTTATGTTCTGAGGCGTCACAAACTACATGCAAGTGCACTTTGTAGCTTTGTATATGCAGTAGTAAACCAACTTGACTGCTTCTAGTGTATGCACCATTGAAGAAAGTACCTAAAAACTGGCTGGCCATTTGGCCAAAAGTCTTAACAACCACTAGGTCGCCTCAGAGTGATGCAGAGTTGTGACCAAATGTGCATAAACATACGTGTTTGGAAACAAAATGTTAATCGTGTACAGATCTCTCGATGGTGAAAAAATGGTTGAAATGGCTCTGAGCACTATGGGACTCAACATCTGAGGTCATCAGTCCCTTAGAACTTAGAACTACTTAAACCTGACTAACTTAAGGACATCACATAAGTCCATGCCCGAGGCAGGATTCGAACCTGCGACCGTTGCAGTCGCGCGGTTCCAGACTGAAGCCCCTAGAACCGCTCGGCTACAACGGCCGGCTCTTGATGGTGAAATGCTGCAACTGGATAAAAGGACAAAAGTTAAATTTCTGCATCCTATAATAACTTCCAGCAAAGAATACCGTAACAATTTTTAAACTACACGAACAGAAGGTGTGAACGTGAGTGACTATCCAGTCACACAAGAAAGCCAATAATAGTGGTAAAAATAATAAACATGAAATTCTGCCTTTTTTGAAGCATTTGCTTTGGTGAGCAACGTGTCATGCCTTTTTCATTTAAATGTTAAGAATGTTTCACAACACCGATTTCAAAAGCATCCTAAGGAGTAAAAATTCGAAAACATCAGTGAAACTATAGAATGGAGACGGTCACAGCCAGTTCTCTATGTGAAGTAAGGCAGTTATTCAAATAGTACTTCGTGAATGGAAGTGGATTGCCTCCGACGTAGATGAAATTTGTGAGCTGGTTCAGAAAATTCAAGTCACTGTAATATAAGCTCTTAAACCCAGCAGTTTCGTCGTTCATTACTTGTACAGTTCGTAAAGTGAATGGTACCAGAGACCACATTTGCGCTCAACAGCTCTCATTTTGTCAACTGATGTTAACGAAATAAAGCTTTCCAAGTCGCGCCTTCCCGTTAACATTTTTCGCTCATACATAACGCGCGGTTCCCTCCGTCCTGAATACCCACTCTGTCGAACGAAAGAGCAGAGGCACTTGGCGCGTCTAGCGCTACGGAATGTGGAACTAACCTCCCCATTGTCGGTAATATATGTCCATCGGTCGCAGTTAGCGAACGGATGGGAGGACAGAGCAATTGGTGGCGCAGCGAACGCTCCATCGGCAGTTCCGATTCCTCTCCCAATTAAAACGCACCGCGGTTTCAACGTTTACGATCTGCGCCGATCCATTCGGAGCGAGAAGGTTCGTGTTCCCGCCTAACTGCCTGTCGATCCACGATGCGTTTTTATCCGTTTAACCTCCCTCATCTCTACCCTCTCCCCTTGTTCTCCCCACCTCTCCGTTTCACCGCAGTGAAGAGACAATGCGCCTTGTGCAGCGGTAATTTTTCCAGCTTGATGCACCTGCATTCGAACGCAGTTCCAGCTCATTTACAAGTCGCCCCCCCCCCCCCCCCCCACACACACACACACACTCTCTCTCTCTTTAAAGGTGCCGCCAGAGGAACTCTTGCGCGGCGCTAGCTTGTAACGAAGCGAAGAGATATCTTTAATAAGCAGCTAACGAAGCAAGCTCCTCTCCTGAGCTAACACACTGTCCTTGCATCTTCTCCTGTATACCACGCGCGTGTTCAGACAACACAAAGTATATACTGCGATGTTTTTGCTAAGCCATTGCTGCTTCTAATATAAAAACGGAAATGTCAGTTTAGGGATTAGTCTGCCATGCAGCATCTAAAAAAGTTTCAAAAGGAATTCCAATGAACTGAACGCCACGAGGAGCATCAAAATTTTTGTTCTGAGTTTCTTGATTGCGTTTCTCTTATCACACAGACACGCTTCTTTATTTTTCTGGTCATTATTAGTTATTCAAATATTAATCCCCGGTCAGGTCGCCAGGTTCTCTGCAGGGCCGACGAGGACAGTTGTATGTGGAAATCATTGACAAGAAAATGGGACAGGGTGAGAGGATTCAGGAAATAATTTCCATGGTAGTAGAGGGAGCTGCAGAGAATAAAAACTGTAAGGGAAGACAGAAATTGTAGTATTTTCAAGAAATAATTAAGGACTTTGGGTGTAAGTTACACTCTGAATTGAAGCGGTTAGCGCAACAGAGCTCACCAAACCATTCAGATGAGTGATGGCAAAAAAGAAAAAAGATGTGATCGGCAACTCAAGTCTTTCATGGCTACACTACCCAGCCGATCGGCAAGAAATGCTACGACCGGGAACTGTCTTCATACTGCGTTAGTACGTTCCGGTTGGCCGTCAGCGAAATGCTTTCCTTTTCCTTTCAAGAGTTGGCTGTAGTATGATGAGCTACCTCGAACATACCATTGAAGGAAACCATCTGCAGGTGAAAGACTGTGTTGGCCTTAGCCTACCTGTCGTTATGATTCGAGAATTACCTTGACATCCCCTGTTAACCAGCCAATCCAACTCTTAGTACTCAAAAATTTATTAGGATATTAATTTCCTTTTGGAGTTTACACAACATATTTTGTAGAATCTTCATTTGTTATCAGACGCACCAAACAAAAACACCTAACTAGCTCAGGGATGGACCGGAAGTAATGCGTAGAAAACATTACATTGACGAG
Organism: Schistocerca piceifrons; assembly: GCF_021461385.2. Lineage (NCBI taxonomy): Eukaryota > Metazoa > Arthropoda > Insecta > Orthoptera > Acrididae > Schistocerca > Schistocerca piceifrons. The sequence goes on from NC_060145.1 coordinate 393,542,806, forward strand.
AACACATTCTCTACATAATATAGATTTATTTGCTAGCACGACAAACAAAGAGGTGGAAAGAGATCTGTCGAGAGAAACAGATTTTAGCAAAGGCCTAATACGTGAAGAGAGAAGCCAGTACAACTTATACAGTGAGTGCAAAACTTACACCTGCACCACCAAAACGGTCGTTCTGGACAATGCTGCAAGTACTCTCATATGGCGAGAGGTGGGAACACGTAATACACCGAGGAACATTGTCTAATCATCGTAAATCGCGGCCACTTCAATGTAATAAATGTCTTTGCGTAAAAGCGTCATTTCTGTTTGTCTCACTGCGTATTCCCTTAAGTTTCTGTACCAATGCTTTCTATGTATGCTCCAAATTTCATCGAGTTGTCTTACTTGCCCGTGACACATCATACGAAAGTTACTTACGTCCCTAAGTTTTGCACACCAATGTAGAATATCTGGGGTCTAGCTATGCGAAAATTGAGAAGGTTTCCTGCGGTAAAAAAAAGAAAAAGAAGTATTTAGTAAGCAACACGTGTTTGACAGGAAAGAGGCTGGATGCACACGGCCGGTGGTTCGGCTGTCCGCCCTGTTTCGCCGCTCCACAGCTTCCGGACTCCAGCAGGTTTGGTAGAAAGTGTGCTACGCACCCCGCTGTGCGCATTACGCGCTGGTGCGTGTCTCCACAGCGGGAGTCCGCGGGCGACCACAGGCTGCGCGTGGTCGAGGAAAAAAGACATGATCGCGCACGCAGTCTCTGCCGTGCAGCCGTGACGTATGATCTGGACCTTGACCTACGCGTGACTCACACTCTGTTGTGTAACAGCTCGATTGTAAACCAGAATGCGGCGTCGTTCAGCACGGAGTACGATTAGTGCTGCTCTCCACGCTTTTCTATTCTGTGCAAACCCGTTCAAATGCGATTACTGCTGCAACCTATGTTCAGTTGAACTTGCTCATCGTAATGATGCCTTGATTAGTCCTACTGTTTAACCCCCCACATTTCTCCTCATAAGCAAATTAATTATTCCTTGATGACTTAGGTTGAGTCCCGCCAATCTCTTCCTTCATTGTTTTCGAAACATTGTTGGAGAAAATCGGGTGATCACAATTTATAGTTGAAATTGATTATAAAAACAGCCTAGATCGCAAGGCAACTTTGTTAAAGGGTGACCAGTTCTGACCATCACATAATCATCTTCAGACCTTCAACTATACCGATGAACAATGGATGTGCATGGAGCAGGAATAGCTGAATGATGATCCTGCTCCATGCACATCCCTTGTCCATCAGTATGGTTGAAGGTCTGAAGACAATCATGTCATGATCCAAACTGTTCACATCCTGATAAATGTTAGTCTGTTTTATAGTTAATTTCAAATCTGTTCCTTCGTTTAGTAAAGTTGAGCCAGAGAACCACTTGCTCCCCGATTTGAATCAGTACCTCTTAATTATGTGTTCCACCCATTTACCACTCCTCCATAGTACCAGATTTGAAAAGTCTCTTGCATATAGGGCTACCATTCAGACAGTCTTTCAGAAAAGACTTTCTAACACGTTAATTTTTATTTGATGTTACCGTCTTTCTTTTTTCTTGACGTTGTAATGTCCTTACTTCTGCTATCGTCAATTACGTTGCTGCCCAAATCACGAGACTCATCTGCTGCTACTGCCTCATTTTCTGATCTAATTCCATAAGCGTCGTCCGATTTAATTCGATAGTACTCCGTCATCCGTGATATACGTTTCGTTGCTGTGCATCTTAGAATCTCTCTCCAAGGCAGCATCTATTTCGTTTCACGGACATTCCAAGTACTTCATTTCGAGTACTCACGGAGGGAAAAATATCTGTCTATATGCCACAGTGTTTGCTCTAATCTCTCTTACCTTACTCTCATGATAGCTACGCAAGTGGCGCCGGGATGGTGGCATTGTTTAAAAAAAATTGTTCAAATGGCTCTGAACATTATGGGACTTAACAGCTGAGGTCATCAGTTCCCTAGAACTTAGAACTACTTAAACCCAACTAACCTAAGGACATCACACACATCCATGCCCGAGGCAGGATTCGAATCTGCGACCGTAGCTATCGCACGGTTGCAGACTGAAGCGCCTAGAACCGTTCGACCACTCCGGCCGGCACATTGTTCTCCTCAAATAAATAATTCCCAAATGAACCGTACAACAGTTTTCGAGAAGTCCGTCAGCTTTCTTCCTAGCATTCCCGTGTAAGTTCTCCGAGCGTGTCTGGGGGCTCTGAAAAGAAGAGAATGGAAGGTTCGAGATGTGGTTCTACAGAACGATCCTGAGAATTACGGTAACTAATGTAATAAATGAGGAGCTTCTCTGCGGGATTGCCAAGGATAGAAACATGGCGAAAACACAGACAAGGAGAAGGAGCAGAGTGTTATTTCCTGGTGTATTAACACATATCGACGTGCAGAGCGAAAAAACTGTAGGAGAAGGCCGAGATTCGAATATATCCAACAAATGAAACTCCGCTGCAGAGTGAAAATCTCATTCTGGAAGTATCCAACAAATATTTGGTACCATGGAGTGTAAGACACTGAGTTTAAGAGGTTGGTCCAGGAGAGGAAGTCATGGCGAGACGCGACAAACCTGTCAGATGGCTGATGATACAAGAAAGAAAACACTCCAGTGTCGCTATCCCTCGGCGACTGTGCCTTCCATCGCCTTCGACTAGGACGAATTTTCACTCTGCATCGGAGCGTGCGCTGATTTTAGTACTTTGCACGCAAATTACACCTGTATGCCGGACCTGGATTGGAAATTCGGAACCCTAAAAATTTGTGGGAAAATTTTCGGTTGAGCTACCCAGATACGACTTACGAGCCGACCTCACGGATTCACTTCCGTCCTGTTTCAAATTGTGGCTAACGCCGCGTGTACCGTCGCCGCACTGAGCTAGCTAGTGCCGAGTCAGCAGTGACCTTGACAGTGACGAGACGTTAAACCCGTCCGTATCCACGCCGTCCATGACCCGTGAGGCAGCAGGCAGAGCTGTCGACCATCTGTCAGCTACCATGTGCGGCAGTCGGCAGAGAGTGACGGCTGGGAGAGCTCTGGAGGCGTCTCGGCGTGGGCGTCCGCTGCAGCAGCAGCAGCGGCGGCGGCGTATCGGTCCGGCGCTGCTCGCATCTCGCGGCCACCCAAGGTCAACGACATTTTGCGAGGACCGGCAGTGGCGGCGGGCGGGTTCGGAATTTGCATGGCCGCTTGCTCCGCTCCGGCGAGGGCCGCTCCTCCGCGGTTCGTTGACACCTGAGCCGAAACACCGGGCCTGCGGGTTCTCTGCCCACGGCGCGAGCGCTTGGTTACCCCTGGCGTGGAGTCCCCGGAGTCCCACACTACACGTAAACACACTCTTCGTTTGTCTTACCTCTACAAACAAAACTACTACTAACCAGGGTGATTGTATTGCAGAGGACAAACTGCGGGAACTAGCGCTTACAGGATAAGCAGCAGAAAAGGTCGTACAGACATAAGGTCCCAAATACGAGGGGCGTTCAATAAGCAGTGCAACACTTTTTTTTCTGAAAGTCTTTCGGTTTTATTCAGGATTCCGACACACCATATCATTCCCCACTCTTTTGGTTACAATACCCTACCTTTCAACATAATTCCCGTCCAATGCAACGGCATTGCACCACTGTACTGGCAGGGCCTGTACGCTCACATGGTACCACTGTACTGATCGACGTCGGAGCAACGATTTGCTCCATCAATTATCTCCCCATCAGCTACTCCCGCGAAGTGCATCTTTCATTGGGCCAGACAGAACGGTTCAAATGGTTCAAATGGCTCTGAGCACTATGGGACTTAACTTCTGAGGTCATCAGTCCCCTAGAACTTAGAACTACTTAAACCTAACTAACCTAAGGACATCACAAACATCCAAGCCCGAGGCAGGATTCGAACCTGCGACCGTAGCTGAATTTGTCTCTGTTGACTAAAGTCTCCTGTTCAATCTGCATTTCTTCTGAGTAATTATTTTCTTACCTCCCCACACATTTTCTTTGTCTGTTTTCCAGGTTTTGAACAATATGTGGATTTTCTTTGTTAATCTTTTCTCCATGATTCTCTTTAGATGTCCATAGAGTGTAATACATTCTTCCTGGTATTATCTGTTTAGGGTAGACTGAGTATATTGGCGTCGCAACTCAACTGCCAATTTCGTTCTTGATTGGAGCTAGTATATTTTGCGGAATTCTTCTGCCTGTCTTTTTCCGTATCTTCTAATGCCCTTTTGCATAAAAGCAGTGTTTCCGACCCATAGAGGACTTTCCATTTTACGAGTGAATTAGAATAATTTAACATCCTTAGAAAAGCATTTTTTATTGTACAGACTTATCTTTTGATTCTTTCAGTCCTCGTTATAAATGCTTGTTTTGCACTTTTTGTGTTTATATTTACACCCAGATACTTGGAGCATCTCTCTTCTTGACGTTGCCATTCTTGGATTTTGCAATTACTGGAGAGTTACTTTCAGTGGTCGTGTATTTTGTTTTAATGTATAGAATTGTAAAATTTCGCACTTCACAAAATGTAGAAAAGTAGTATTTTACAACTCCAGTCAGTCACAATTGCCGGCCGCGGTGGCCAAGCGGTTAAAGGCGCTACAGTCTGGAACCGCGCGGCCGCTACGGTCGCAGGTTCGAATCCTGCCTCGGGCATGGATGTGTGTGATGTCCTTAGGTTAGTTAGGTTTAAGTAGTTCTAAGTCCTAGGGGACTGCTGACCTCAGAAGTTAAGTCCCATAGTGCTCAGAGCCATTTGAACCAGTCACAATCAGTATCAGTCAATTAATACAGATATGAAGATTAACAATTTGTAGAGATATGAAATGGAATAATCACATAAGCTCAGTAGTAGGCAAGTTCGGGGGTGGGGATGGCATACGAGAAAGACTGGGTACGTGTCCGTCTGTCTCCACATGTGGAGGGTCGGTATCAAACAGGACTAACAGGGGATGTTGAACTTACACAAAGAAGGGTGACACGAGGTCACAGGTTTGGTTGAGTCGTGAGAGAGCGTCTCAGAAATACTGAAAAATCTCAGTGATATATTTCTCAAGTTATTTTTACGAGATCTAAGGGGTATTACTTCTCGTCCCTTAACTGTTTTGACCATGGCGAAGAACGTGCACTATGCTAGGTTTCCAAAGAGCTCTCAGGCCTCACTACTTTCAAAGGGAACAAGGCCTTTTTTGTCAAGGGTCCTTGGCCATAGTCAATTACGAGCCGCAAAAGGCGCCATCGAAAGAAGATTCGGGGCTGTCTCTCTGCGAACGATCAGCTGCTTCGCTACGGTGGCTGTTTCCCTCATTATTAGAATCGTTTATAAATAAGGGTGACGGATGTTGAAACTGTCTGGGGAGAAAAAGGGAGAACATTTTCTACAGCCAGCTTCACTACAGTACCTTGTTAATCGGGTAGCCGATTCATCGTGGCAGTTTTTCTGCGCATCATGCAGTCCGCAGTCCGGGGGGGGGGGGGGGGGAGTCTGGTCTTTTGAGAGGCCTGTGAAGAGGCAAATTCTGCAGTTAAATGAACTGGTCACTGGGAAATAAAGAACACATTTTCGTGTTGCGAAGGGTACAGCAGGTGTTACAGCTGAGAGTAAGTAATTGAATACAAGTGCGATCAGGCGTTTAAGATTCCGCCTGTAGACGAACTGAGAAAAAAGGTGAGATATGATATTCATGGAATTTCGAAATTGGTAAGTGCTAAACAAAAGAATCAAAGGCAAATTATGAAACAGAAACTAAATGGAGCTTGATTTCACAAATATGCTTCCCAGTGAACTCGGGGAGGTTGGACAGTTATTAAGACACTACAATTAATTTCGATAAGACCGGCTTTGAAACCCTCACTGTGTCATCACGATTTATTTAGCAATTCCCTTACCAAGAACTTCATGTAGTGGTGCAGATTTGAAAGGGTGATTCTTTCACCCGATCTTTGACTGAGTAATCTACTACGTCGCCGGGGCTTGAACTACTCTCTGTCAGTGCTATTGTTTACGACTGATTGGTATTCTTCTCTGGCTTGATGGCCGTATCTCTCCAGTGGTGGTGGACAGAATGTCCGAAAGGACTCGGCCTTTGCCTTTGGCCACCAGTTGTAACATCCCGCATCAGTCTGCGTAACTCGAAGGCGCTCGAGGTCAAGTGCGACTGGCGTACTTCCGGCCAGCGAACACACACCTTGCGTTCGTCCTGTGCCAGTTTCCTGGGCCTTTTAAACACATGTCGTAAACACACCGACTAAGAAACGACAAAATGTACAGAGAAATGAAGCAGTGAACATGTAACGTAGGTTACTGGACATCAAAAGAGTAGTACCACACTCTAGTGCTCGGCAGTGTAGTGTTTATTGTAGAAGAAGCTCTCCACTGATTTATTATTAAGAAAGAAGCGTGAATGAAATGGAAAACCATTTTTTTCTGATGAATTAGTACCTTTGAGAATTTGATTCTCCGTAATTTCATTAAAATGCTTAGAAGAAAATAGTGTTGCTTTTTCTTCATTAGATAAATTTACCCTCTTTGCCACATGGCGGTTACGCTTTACTGATAATGGCTCTGGAGCCACCAGAATGTTGTACCCCACACAAAAAGTCCCCATGTTTTTCTAAGGAAGTTTCAAAAATGCCTCTGAGCACTATGGGACTTAACTTCTACAACTTAGAACTACCTGAACCTAACTAACCTAAGGACATCACACACATCCATGACCGAGGCAGGATTCGAACCTGCGACCGTAGCGGTCGCGCGGTTCCAGAATGTAGCGCCTAGAACCACTCGGCCGCTCCGGCCGGCTCTAAGGAAGGCTGCAGACATAACGTGCATATATGTTAGCCTCATTAGTTCACCCTTGGTAAAGGAATCGTGTGGTCAATAGAGTGTCTGTAATTTACACGAATACCTTTTCCCCATCTAAATTCTAAACCAGTTACTGAAGTCAGGCAGCGGAAGGAAGCGCTGCGGAGCAGTAATACAATGTGTGACGCGATGGAATGTGCCAACCAGCGGCTCGTCTGCGCGCACCGGAAACTTCGTTCCATTCTATATGAGTCATCAGGTTGCGTGAGGACTTTCACCAAATACCGAGGCCTATGCAGAGCAGTTCGGAGATATGGAGTCCGTTCCGCCGTCCAGAGCTGCAGACTTATAGCATGTTCTCAGATGGTAAATTTCGCCAGCTGTAGGGACGCAACATTGCTGCCGTTCGCTGATTATTTGGTACTCCTCCCAGATGATGCAGCGTTCACTATTGTTAATTAGGCGTATCTTTGCTCACGTTCCGAATGAGAACGTTAATATAAAGTTACGAGGCAAAAAAATTGTCACCCCTAGAGAAAAAATTACAAACATTATTAAACGCCTGGTAATTCCGCTCCTAGGCTTGATGATCGCATGGATTCGGTTAGGAGGTGAAACCACAAGGTTGTGCAGTTACATCGCATCCAAGTTAAGCAACTCGCTGAGGAATGCATCCTACATTTCCACCAAATTTCGGGAATGCTGGTGTCGGCGTTTTACTTGCTGTTCCAACGTACCCCACGGATTTTCTAAGAGGTTCGAGTTAGCTGATATCACAGGCCAATCGAGACGCAGTAAGATGGGTGAGTGTTCAGAAAACTAGTCATATATTCTTCCAGCCCGATGAACTTTACTGTTGTCTTTATTTGCCTGTGTGAGCAATGGCCTTCTGTTTGGTGACCGTCTCTAAATGTTCGTTGCATGCAGTTCCCATCGAAATGTCACTCTTAGCCACCATCTTTTTCCGACGACAATTTTGACGTCGTGTTTCGTGGTCACGCGTGTTACACCTCCGCCTGTAGACACGTTGAGCAGTCAGCCGAGAAATACCAACAAGCCCAGTAACTTCACAAAGCGTGTGGCCAAGTGCACGGCCCAACACGAATGTCCTTTTTTTCACTCTATCACGTGCTTACATTTACCCATATTTATGTGTAGTGTCCGCTTGAAACATAAAAGTCTCACTAATCGCTATTGCCTTACGTTCTGCGCGTGCGCACTGAGGTGACTAGTTATTTTTTCCCGTTGAGCTTAGAGCAAGTTAATTTCCACATTAAAACATTCTGGAAACATAGCCGAACAAGAAGCGTGATGCAAGTCCATATGCACTGAGCAGTTTCAGCGCTAAAACGCTACTGTTCTAGGAACCAGGAATGAAGTTGGGCTCTGTTGACAGACGTTTAGCATGTTTTATTCAGTTTGACAGCTTCTTACACGTCAGGCCGCACTGCTACCTGGCCAACCCTTATCATACACCATATATATGCAAGATACAAATTAATTCCGTATTCAGAACCCACGCCTGACTTCAACCTCCACGTCCACGAGGCAGCGGTGTTGCTTCCGAGTCAGGTAGGCGGTCGCTAGCAGACTTACGCCTCACATTAAGCAAATTATTTGGCTACGTAAGCGGGCAGGTATGGCGATAAACTCGTATTTGCTTAAGCTGAGTTGAAAGAAAAACAAATTTACTTTAGGCGTTGTACGGGTAATATTTATCCCCAGAGGTCCTAACGAAATATTCTCTACCTTTAGCGCACTCTCTGTTGGTGGAATGTCAAAGGAGAACAAGGGGACAACGAAGATACGTCGTCTCGTTGGGAGAGTGGTGTTCACGTAAGGATGGCAGCGGGGCGACCTGCAATAAACAGAGACAGCGTACCACTTGATGCACCAACTAGGAACGTTAGCTTGTCGCATTTCTTGTCACCACTGGTGCAGGCATTTCCGTAGCTATTTTATCGTTGTACTGTTCGCATGGAGAGCTGCATCAAACCAGTCTCAGGACTGAAGACCACAACAACAACAACAACTGTTCGCTTGGAAGTCCTAGAGAAAAGTGGGATTAATTGATACTCAAATGCAGGTACTTACGCGTAGCTTCGGAAAGAAAACTGCTGATGGAAGAAATAGCCTCTGTGACACCAACAAACAACAGGAATAATTAAAATCCTTCGGCACCTACTTATCCATCATCTCACAAAAATCCTTAAAATACTAACCAAACTAAAAGAAGTTTCGACGATGTTGCAACGGCCTTCCTCAGGGAGATTTTAAGAACGTAAAATTGATTTAACGTTTCTTAAGAGTTGCAGGGTCTATCGACTCACATCGAAATTCCATTGGACTCGACCCTCGTATGGGTAGCAAGATAGCGAGGTCTACGTGGAGAAATATCCAACAATAGGGATCTTGACATCTAAAAACGGGGCACTGTTCCCCAGGCATCTGCGGATACTGCCGAGACGAAGTCTACAAAATCTACGGAAGAAAGCACGGGCAAGCCTGTGCGGGGAATGTCCTGAGAAAGATCACTGCAACACGGCCAAAACTTTAGTATGACAGACGCTCATCGATAGCCGTACGTGTTAAAACGCCGCTTTCAGGGTTCTGGAAGATGCACTGGCCACGGATACATTCCACCTTGCGGATAAACGACGAGAACCGGTGTACCCGCCAGTCTGTACGTATTTTTTAGACGGTTTCGCACGTATGGCTAGGTGAAGAATGGTGAGCTGATAAAGCCGGCCGGGGTGGCCGAGCGGTTGTAGGCGCTCAGTCTGGAAACGCGCGACCGCTACGGTCGCAGGTTCGAATCCTGCTTCGGGCATGGATGTGTGTGATGTCCTTAGGTTAGTTAGGTTTAAGTAGTTCTAAGTTCTAGGGGACTGATGACCTTCGAAGTTAAGTCCCATAGTGCTCAGAGCCATTTGAACCATTTGAGCTGATAAACATTCACACTTTCACATGGGGGAGTAATAGAAATGGACAAATGGGGTACACAAATTTTGTCCTGGTAGTGGAGGAGGGGCGCGGGAGGTGTAGCTATCCTGCATGACAGGCACAGGATAAGGGAAGGAAAAAAAAGGACTGCATCACGCGGCAGGACAACCAGAAGGATCTCTATCGCACGTATCGGCGCACAGTGGAAAGAGTAATTTGGTAAAACGGGGAGGGGTAGGCATGGAGACAAATTTTAGGAGAAGCCCTTTCTAGATCGGAGGAAGCGACAGAAGGCAGGTTTGGCTCGGCGTGTTAACGTCCGTACCAAGTCGCGGTGAGGCTCGGAGTGGGCAGCAAAAATTCGCTCATCTGGGCGTGGCAGGCAGCGCTGGCCGCACGAGGCCCGCGTGGGACGGCAGGTTCAGGTTCAGGTTCAGGTACAGGTACAGGTTCTCCGACCCTTCCAGAATCGCAAACGCTTGCGCTCCTCGTCGCGTGGGCCGGCCGCGCCGACGACTCGAATCGGTCGTTCCGGCCAAATCGCTGGCTGACAGCTTGAGATGTATTGTTCTCATTGTCCTTGGCGCCTACTTCGCTGAGTCTCAGGACGTTCAGAGCAGGATAGGTCACACAGCGGACACACAACGCAGATGCAGACCGTCGAGTCGCGGATCACCCACCACACGAGTCATGCACAGGTTTCTGAGGTTTTCCTGTCACTTAGGCTGTCTGAGGGAAGTAAATAACAACGTGGCTTCTTTCCTCTTGTAGCACATTTACCCTTGCGCCTTATCACCAAAAAAGTGGAGTAGTGCGTGGTTAAGAAATTGAAAAAATGTTGAAGAGGAGAACGAATCAAATCGCCACGCTGCAATTGTTCCTTAAACTGAATCCCCTCTCAATAGACCTCGTTATTGTACACCAGAGCGCTTATTCCTTAGGTCATCAGTCTTGTAAATGGTTTTATGTGGCCTGCCACTACTGCTGACCGAGACGTGACAGTGGTTAGCACAATGGACTCGGATGCGGGAGGACGCCGGTTAAAATCTCAATTGGGCCATCCTGATTTAGATTTTCCGTGATTTCCCTATATCAAAAGGCCAGGCCAATTTTCCTCCCCATCCTTTCATCCACTCCGAGTTTCTGCTCCGTCTCTAATGATCACATTGATGACTGGACGTTTAATCTTCCATCCTTTCTAGCCACTACTTCCGCTTGTGTCTCTTCGTCTCAGAGTAGCACACTCAACTTCCTCAATTATTTGTTGGACATATTCCAGCGTCTCCCCCCTATAATTTTTACCCTCTTCAGCACCCACTATTTCCATGGAAGCTATTCCTTGCTGGGTTAACACATTTTCTATCATTTTGACTCTCCTTTAGTGTTTTCCACTTATTCTCCTCCTAACCGATTCCGCGGAGAACCTCTTCATCTGTTATCTGTGAACTGAATTTTCGGCAATCTTCTATAGCACTTCATGTCAAAGCTTCGATTCCCTTCTTTTCTGTTTCTCTGTCATTGTCATATTCCTATCACATTTATCATGAGTCCACTTCTTCAGCTCATTTTTCCGTCATGGTCGTATTTTATCCATTATAATTCTATTTTTTCCTTGACTCTTAGAACCGGATTGTACAACATGTGGCTTGTTACTCTCTTACGACATTTTATGATCTGAATATGACTGCTAGCACGATATAAACCGGTCATGTTACTTTATTAACTAGCAATCTAGACAAATAAAGGTTATATTGAGAATTATAAAATTTCTCTAAAATTAAGAAATAAAACAGTTTAGAGACACATTTGACAAGTATTTCAATGATGTTGAAATCATGAACAGCAATCGACAGTGTCAGATGTTTCTGTAATCTACTTTTTCTTACTTGAAGGCAAATAATTCCACAAAAGTTTAACTATTTTTTGATATTTTTATGCACTTGTTTAAAGAGCATAAAATATACTGATTTAAGTATCGATCGTTATTCTGTTACGAGTATATATAACAAAGCAAAGCAGAGAAGTTTCTATTCAATTTCAAATTCTATTTTTTTGACATTAAAGAAAGAAATCTATAATTTTTACACCTATAAAGCTCTGTGACATATTTCAGTTTTCTCTCAGATCACTAATTTCTTAATTATCTTGATTAAATAATCTTTTTTCCAAAAGTAGACCTCAAGATGGCCATTTTTATATCCCATTTTCGATGATCTGTTTAGCTATAAAAATTGGGAAACAAAATTTTCCTCGAACCGGTAATTAACCTGATCGTAATTATCGTGATTATTTCTCACGCCGCTCTATGTATTGGATACCTCGTTTGCCCCCTTGTCATTCTTCGTTTGGCTATGAAAATTCGGACAAAAGTTGACTGTGTAACTTATAGGGAGTTTTGTTCCCGCACCGCCCAAACATTTGACCAAGAGAGATCATCATGTAAAATACAAGGTGCAGAAATGAAACTCCCAAGAAGAATAAAAGACAACACAAAACACGAAACAATGCGATAAGGACTACAGGTAGAGCCAACTGAAAGCAGAATAACCAAATATCGCAACATCTGGTGCGAACATGTGCAAAGAATGGATGGTAAGACAACTTTCCAAACCAACCTTAGCTTATAAACAACAGGGAGAAGAAGTGCTGGAAGACGTAAGAAGGGGCAGACAGACGATCTGTGAAGACGGAACAGGCTCGCTGACTAGTATATGAAGTGTACAGAGAAGAAAAACGAATAAGAAGCTGCAGCAGTAGTAGGTTAAGGTGTGAGCGTGGTGGTTGCCTCGTAGCTCGTCCAGGAAACGGGAAGTGTGGGCGGCGGCCGTGCGCACAAAGGCAGCGCGGCACTGTACGGTACGAGCCGGGGGCATCCCTTAAGAGCCTTGTCGTGTTTCCGCCAGAGCCGGCAGCGGCGGCGGCAGCTTAAATTCGCACCGGCGCCGCTACCGCTAGTTACCGCCGCCACGTAATCAGCGCACCTCATCAGCCACAGAGCTGATTGCTCCACCGCTTGTTCCCCTGTAAAGGCAGGCGGCCTACCGTGATCTCACAAGGAGGGGGCTCGGCTCGAAAAGTGTAGGCCTGAGCCGTTCGCACACGGACCTTGTATTCGAACGTTGAGCGTTGAGCGTGATGAGCTTCGGACGTCATACCGTGGAAAAAGCACGCTAGGGAGTCTTTCCGAACATGCAGAGCAGGAACTACCGTGTCAGATAATCTGAACGTGCGTTTGAATGAGATGGAAGAATGCCACTTATGTCACATGCCCGCCATCCTTCTTTAGTATAGAGTCGCGAGACACCACATTCGTTTTCAGTTGAATCCCATATGTATACATGCTCCTTCTAAGCACCATAAAATTGAGGATACCTCGAAAACCCATAGTTGATTGTACGATTTATTATAGTAAAAAGACAGGAGACGTCAATCATTTACAGTCCTCCTGATGCTGCACTACACACCATGTCTTGTGGGTGCCTGAATGTCTTTTTTTCAGGCAAAGGTGTGCTTCCAGGCGTTAAGCCGAGTCTTTGTTGCCATTTTATATACAATAGTTGCTCCTAGTTGTGCTACCTGGACCCCCACCGGACTATGAACTACTGTTCGTCTTGCGCCGCAATTTACAACGGAGTTCGAAACCCATACACTCAGTGAACCCCGTCTGTTGTGTTATTTTTCGCAGCCCGCGTGACATTCCATGAAACACACATCCTTTTTCCAGTTCCGGTGGATGTGATGACCGGTGAGTTCTTAACACATTCATAGTCGGAACACAAGCCTTACTTTTTTTAAAAAAAAAAGTGAAAGCTTCTGTCCTGTTTATTATATTTTGTGACATCTATACATGGATAGAATCCTTACTCGTGCTGTCCGATCAACACATACACCAGAGCTGGGAAATGCTGAGAGAAGCAGCGTGCGTCTTACGGAGTATCGACGCGAGCTCTGAAAAACAAAAGAGTGACAAAGTTTGCAGTGGGCGTCGGGAATCGAGCTCTGCAATAAATAGCTACGCGAGACCAGCAATAGTTCACAGTTTGAATGGAATCCAGGAAGCAGGTATGCACAACAGCACAGCTCACAGCACCTGAAGAAGACGACTGGAGTCGGTCGTCGAAAAACTGCGCAAAACTCCGCGGAACACCCAGAAGCTCACGGCGAGGAATCCTGAGAAATTACGACTTTGTCCTTTAACAGTGACACAAGAAATCAAGCCGATGCAGTTGATAAAAAACGGAGGATACAGTTAAGCGCCACTAGACACCGAGGTAATCAGTGAACCAGCCGAGTATGATGAAAGAAGAATGCGACCGTAGTACGAGTACGTTTTAAGGATTCCACGCTGTACGAGTCTTTTAAATCTGAGTTTAGCCAGGCGCGCATTCGCAGTTGGTCTTCCAGTATGACCCTAGTGTCTAAATCATTACAGCGCCCTCGTTTCGTGTTTTGGACCTTCTTTCACAATCCTCTTCTTCGCTGGATGCTTTACTGCAATCGGAAACCAACTATTCACCCAAGTTGTCATGTGAATCGCCGTAAATCTTCTGGGCATTCATACGTGCAGGTAATAACACATGCTTATCGACCTTACCTCCCAGAGCGCATCTTATATTACGCATTACAGTAACTCACATCACAATGGCTATCGAGATCATAAATTGCACATTATGTTACTTACCTGAAATCACAATAGATAATTTGTGCCATGGGTCGGACTGAGAGCATCGCGTGACTCTGACAATTTTGGGCGGACTATAATGAGTGTTTGGATTGGCTATTTGCACGCGAATGCTCACGAAAAGAAAAAAAAAATCAGGTTCCTGTACTAGTCTTGGCGGGATATTTAAACTGTCACTTCGAATGCAGGGCAGTCACTGTGCAATGCTGAGACTGACACGTAAATGTGGGATGATGAGGCGATGAACGTCAATAGGAACGAGAATAACGACTTGCTTAATATCTAAGTTAGAAGCGAAAAGTAGGAGAGAAAGGGAGCGAATTCTCGTATCTAGCAAGCAAGATTACTTGAGAAGACCGAAGCATGGATGACATAAGAAGTAGATTTGTACAGCCGAAAAACTGATAAAATAGTTGTTAGTGAAAAGAGTAGATTTTGCAAACGATGTCTTCTTTACAAATATGTTCAGTATTTAATTTGAAAGTGTAATCAAAAGGCTGTGATGCTTCACTCGTTACTTCCAGCAAATTCTCTCTTTTTACATGTGCGTGTTTCAGCACACAGTGAACCCCAATTTAAAGCAAAAAAGGAGCTAATAGAAGCGCGAATTTTGATAATAACGTTTTGTGGTTCCCACATAACAGGAAGGGAGGATGAAAGATAGGAGGAAAGCCTTGTATTGTACTGTCGAGTGCGTTGTGTTTTCACGGTCGAGTGCGGTAAGAGGGAATAATGGCCCTCGAGATTGGCAACTAACGTACCGGATAGCGATCGGAAGCGGGTCAGAACATCCGCCGCGGTGTTAAATGTTTTGTTCCCACAGTTTGCTACATATGTTGACAAGAGCCACGCTGATCACAACCTCCAAAAGCCGACGAGGTCACAAGTCTGGCGGTAAACTGTTGTAGCCGTAGATGTTTCATTCTTCGGAAACCTACTGTGACGAACCGACTGCTTATCTATATTACTAAACGGCTAACCCAGGGCACGGTCCATGTTGCAGGTTTCCTATCCAACAGCTTCAAGGGGCTACAAAAATTTGATTTTCAATATTCCGTGCAATTATTGATCGAATTCAAAAATTTAAAACGCTCTCATGAATTACTCATGAAGAGCTATAATCTTATGTTATAGACTGAACAAAGCAAGCCAAGTATTACAGAAATTGTGTATGTCTCTCGAGGCATGTGTAACTCGTGGTACACAAAGTACCCAACTCGTTTCAGCCGGTATTTGAGATGAGAGCGCACAGAGTTTTATCGGATTTTACAGATAATTTCAAGCCTTTATGAAACTTCTTCTTGCTGATGCCTCCCCTCCCCTCCACCCCCTTCCCTCCCGCCCCGAAGTATGCACCAAGAAATCAAAGAGGAAAATGTTATCGCTTTCTACAGTTTCGCTTTCCATGCAATAAAACTACAGCATCTGTTATAATGACTTTTGAAATTACTATGTCTTTCTTTATTATTCACTCTTTTTGCAACACATTTTACAGACAGTAGCTACATAAGCCACTGAAGGCACCTGGAAAATTATATCATTGTACGACTCATGGTTCGGATGATACGACGTTTTATACGCGGGAGTTCGATTCTTCAAGGAAGCAGGAGTGATGATTCACTGGTTTATTTATATTTTCAGAACGCTGCGGACTCAACATTATTCCTTGTACCCATATTTAGGCTCAAAACTCACTATCCGTATTTGCTTCAGCAGTACTGAAGGTTTCAGAATTGTCTTGGCAACCACCTGTACAGAGTACGTATTTATTACATTGAACGCGTTACTTGTCGTTCACTTAATAGATCGTCAGTGATTTATGTATAAACCTAGAAGAGTCGAACGCATGTACATTTTCCGAGTATTCCTGCGTTTGGCTCTGAGCACTGTGCGACTTAACTTCTGAGATCGTCAGTCGCCTAGAACTTAGAACTAATTAAGCCTAACTAACCGAAGGTCATCACACACATCCATGCCCGAGGCAGGATTCGAACCTGCGCCCGTAGCGGTCGCTCGGTTCCAGACTGTAGCGCCTAGAACCGCACGGCCACTCCGGCCGGCCCTGCGTTTGGCACTGACTGTTTTCGGCCTATATTCAAGTTATCTGGCAACACTACAAATTTCTCGATGTAAAAGACAGAATATTCCAACACTAATTTTTATTTCAGTTCTGCTGGCTAAAAGATGCCAAAGTGAAACTAGTCCTGAAATGAGTGTGCCAAACACAGGAATACCTCGAAAATGTGCATCAGGGTGACACTTTCAGATCCAAGCAGAAATCACTCACGATCTGTTAAGTGAAAAAAATCGAAACGCATTTACTACATTAAAAACGCATTATTTTGGTAGCAAGAAAGATATTTAATAATCTGATGTGTGGTTTAGGTGCCGCGTGATACACCATTTTTTCACGGTAGTCGCACTTCATCCTTACGTTTGCTGAAGTATCACACCTGTCTAGCCCGCAGCAGGACGTAATTTCGTTGTTTTGAAAGTGGCGTTATGTATTTATTTATTAATTTTTCCATTCGAATGTTGCGAAGATCGATTAGGCGCTCACTTGAGCAAAATCTTTCTCTGCTGCCGAGTCATTTTTAATTACCACCACTGTCGAAGGAGTAAAATATATTGAAGTGTAATTTGCTCTCTTGCTTGGCGGTCGTCGTATCGAAAGGGCACAACCTGAGGCGCGTCCTCGTATTTGTAAAAAGCGTTCGAATAAGATATAAGGTGACTCTGCAGAATATTGAAGTTGCCTTGAGTATTCTGAGGTTACCCTCTAGCCCTATCTCTGTTCGATGTAATCAGCCCGCAGCCTGCTTAGCACACAAAAAAGCACGTAAGAGCAGAAGAACCGAGGGAGGTTTTGTGTGAGATTACGCCACCTACGGAGACCGCTACGCTTCTTGCACACGGCGCTGCTGCTGCTGCTGCCGCCTGCTTTAGTTTGGCAGTAACCGGGGATTTTACGGCTCCCGGCAGCACGGCAGCAACACAGAAAGTGAAGCAGTGCTGGCGGAGGGCTGGCCCTCGACGGCCCTATAACGGGTCCCTCGCCCGCCACCTGCCACGTCCTAACGGGACCTTCCGCCCGCCTCCCCTATCCCTTCCAGACCCTTTCAGCCCTCACCCCCGCCCCCGCCTCTACCACCACAACAGCACAGCTGACCTGCTCCTCGTGGCCTTGTACCGACCCCTACTCGCTTCCGCCTGCCGCCGGAACTTACACTTTCCGCCGTCGGATTGTCTGCGCTCCGCATTCGGCCGTGCTACCGTTTCTAAATACGTCCCACAGTTGCAGAAAGTAACGAGCTGTACTAACCCCTGAGCAATGTGCGACCATTGTTTTCCTGCTGCACTTCGCATGGCACTTCTCTCCGTTCTGTTCACCCCCTCCCTAGGAATAAATTCTAAGATATTTGAATATATTTGTCAACCTATGATTATCCTTCTGGTGGTCCTCCGCAACAATCCACGTGGATGTTACCACATACCCGACATGTCCTCCTTTTGTAAGGGAACAAAATCCTTTATTCGTAAAGATTTAAATAGATTCCGAAACCGCTCCTTCTCCCCCATCACTTGTATCATTTTAGAGGTTAACTGTCATCGATTTTTCTTTAAAATATTATTTTCGTATATTGAAATCATGTTTTTGTACAAAGAATAACTCTTGTAATTAAAAGTGGTCTATTGCTTCTTTTTAAAACTTAGAAAAATCTCTTATGGGTGTAAAATCTTCTGTGAACCTGAAATCATCTTGGATAATGGAACGAGATTTTCACTCTGCAGCGGGGTGTGCGCTGATATGAAACTTCCTGGCAGATTAAAACTGCGTAGCCGGCCGGTGTGGCCGTGCGGTTCTAGACGCTTCAGTCTGGAACCGCGTGACCGCTACGGTCGCAGGTTCGAATCCTGCCTCGGGCATGGATGTGGGTGATGTCCTTAGGTTAGTTAGGTTTAAGTAGTCCTAAGTTATAGGGGACTGATGACCACAGATGTTAATTCCCATAGTGCTCATAGCCAAATGAACCATTTTTGAAAACTGCGTGCCGGACCAAGACTCGAACTCGGGACCTTTGCCTTTCGCGGACAGGTGCTCTACCAACTTATTTTTCTATTTTTATTTTTGTTCGTTCTATCTGCTCGGAGCGGACGTCGCAAGACACCTGTTTCAGTTCGTCGTTGATCCATTAACTCAGTTTTTTTAGTTTTATTTCTTTTTTGTTACATAGGGCAGCTAACCCTCTGACCGAACACGCTGAGTTACCGTGCCTGCATTTTTCACAGAAGGTTATGTAAAGTTTAATAGGTACGAGGCGAGGTACTGGCAGAAGTAAAGCTGTGAGGGCGGGGCGTGAGTCGTGCTTGGGTAGCTCAGTTGGTAGAGCACTTGCCCGGAAAGGCAAAGGTCTCGATTTCGAGTCTCGGTCCGGCGCACAGTTTTAATCTGCCAGGAAGTTTCATCTTGGATACTATATCTTCTTAAAAATTAAAATTCCTCTCGTTATCTAAATCTTCTTAAAAGTAATAAATTCTATCGAGTAATTACATCATTACTCTGGCGTTACATGATGGAATTTGTTTCTGTACTCGTCTCACATCTGCCGCTTCATCGTACACGCTACCTGGGCACGCCTAAAGGCTTGACTCAAAACTTGCACTGTCTGTGGCGTTTCCACCTGTGGTGTCGGAACACTGCTACCAGAGTTCCTCCCGCGTTGGAGCAGAAACTGTGGCTTTCCCTGCTTCATGTCGTTGTACCTCCAATGATTTCATCCACACCACCTATTCATTTAATGTCGGTGAATTTAATTCTATCTATCCGCAGATGGAAGGAACTGCAGCAGCTTCTACGGCAGCAGTGAGTTGCAGAATACAGGCGTGAATGAGGTGGGAGTTTACAACCAGCAATAAGCTAATGGCCGAGCTAAAAAGTGCCTGAGATGTGCCGGGCGCAGCTGCGAAGAAAGTCTGGTTACTCGGAAATCAAAAAGGCCACTAGTCATCGGCAGTTTTGCCGAGTCGTGAGCAAACACTTTTAGCATTAGCGTGACGCGGCGTAAGCAGCTCGGCTGCTGGTTTCCTGTGCTGCTGAGGAAATTCTGTTGCGCCGCGGGTCGCCCGGTAGCTTCCTACCAGGCCTCCGAGAACTGGCGGCCGCGAAGTGGGCCATAACTGTCGCATCGCGCGAGGTTACTGACACCGGACCCGCGGCGAATAGACCCGGAGGAACACGCCGCAATCGCCGGTATTGCGCAGTGTCTGCCAGGGGGAACATTACATTAGCCTCGAACACTACACGGGCTCTTCGGCCATGATGGCACGGGACTGCAGTATACAAGGAATACGAAGAGAAACGTGTGGAAGAAATGGATTGGTTACTACGAGGGGCGTCCAGTAAGTAATGCAACACTTTTTTTTCCTCAGCCAGTTTCGTTCAAAAAATGCAGAATTTGTTGTGATACACTGTAGAATTTTTCTGCTTCGGCCTCTCTAGTTTCACGAAGTTCTGATAGGTGATGGCACTATATGTAACCTTACAAAATGGCGTCTTTAACTGAGGTCCTTTCCAGGTAGTGAGACATCAGAGTTTCTTTTGGCGGGAAAGCATAGCAGATATTCATAGCCGCTTTCAGAATGCCTACGGAGACATGGTGAATAAAAGCACGGTGAGTCGTTGGGCGAGGCCGCGCAAACCTGCCCGACCTCCCACGTGGCGACCGGCCAGACACACCTCTGGCACATGCAACGTTGCAATGTGCGAACACTTTCCTCCAGGGCCGGCCGGTGTGGCCGAGCGGTTCTAGGCGCTACAGTCTGGAACCGCGCGACCGCTACGGTCACAGGTTCGAATCCTGCCTCGGGCATGGATTTGTGTGATGTCCTTAGGTTACTTAGGTTTAAGTAGTTCTAAGTTCTAGGGGACTGATGACCTCAGAAGTTAAGTCTCATAGTGCTCAGAGCCATTTGAACAAACTCTCATCCGAAGCGATCGACGAATCACGATCAAAGACCTCACTGCACAGCAGGAAGTCCCTGTTGATAGTGCTGACACATTTGTTCACCAGTTGGGGTACTGAAATGTGTGTTCCCGCTGGGGTCATCGCTACCTAACCCAAGAACAACGAAAGACCATGTGTGAAGAATTGCTTGCGCTTACAAGGTTGATCGTGACAATTTTTTGTCGAACACCATCACAGGCGATGAAACACGAGTTCGTCACTTCGAACCAAAAACAAAATACCAATTTCTGGAGTGCCGCCACGCCGCATCCCCACCGAAGAAAAAGTTCAGAGCTGCACCCTCAGCCGGTAAAATGATAGCGACGGTCTTGTGGGACTCCGAAGGCGTCATTCTATTTGATGTCCTCCCTCATGGTGCGACGATCAATTCAGAAGTGTATTCTGCTAAACTCAGGAAATTGAAGAAACGACTTCATCGTGTTCGTTGCCACAAAAATACAAACCAACTTCTCCTTCTGCATGACAACGCAAGGAGTCACAAAGTCTGCGCACCCGAGAGGGGCTCACAAAACATCATTGGAATGTTCAGTGAGCCGCCTGAACGTAGTTTTTAGGTGGTTGCCCACATTCAAGTAAGTAAATACCGGTCTGTGCCCACATCCCGTTCTCAGATACACGCACCGAGCGATATTGAGGTGGTGTAGTCGTTGTAACACTGGACTCACATTGCAGAGGACGGCTTCAAATCCCCCGACCTTATTTCGATTCTTTGTGATCTCTCTAAATTCCTGAAAGCAAATACCGAGATAGTTCTTTTGAAAGGGCGCCGACGATTTCCCTGATCCGAGGTTGTGCTCCGTCTCTAATGGGCTCGTAGTCGACGGGGCGTTAAGCGCTAATCGTCCCTCCTTCAGATGTATGCCTTGCAAATGTTATAAAAGTCCTATGTTTGAATAGGAGAATCACTCTAGATGCAGGCAGAGGGGGTATACAGATTTCCTACCGTGGCGTGGGTTGGCGAGGGGCGGGGGGGGGGGGGGGGGGGGGGGAAGAAGGAGAAGCGTGGAGTGGTGGTTCAAATGGCTCTGAGCACTATGGGACTTAACATTTCAGGTCATCAGTCCCCTAGAACTTAGAACTACTTAAACCTAACTAACCTACGGACATCACACACATCCATGTCCGAGGCAGGATTCAAACCTGTGACCGTAGTGGTCGCGCGGTTCCAGATTGAAGCGCCTAGAACCGCCGGCGGTTATTCTTCCTGCTAACACAAACCAGTAACACGCAGAAATTATGGTTCTTTATAAATAATTAATAGTGGATTTAAAAAAAAACTTTTACTTATAGTTTAGTTGTAAATCTACGCAGAATAGTTTAGTTGTAAATTTACGCAGAAACTCACACGTATTAAACATCGCTCACAGAATTTCCAGTGCATAGTACAAGTTGAAATCAGAAACTTAGGATAACAGTCACGGTGATACTTAACAGTCACGTGGAAAACCTTTTTTTTTCCAAATTCGGCAGTAACTTTCTATAAAGATCCTTCAACACTTAGAACGTTGCGCGTGTTTATATTTCACAAGAAAGGCAGCAGAATAATGCAACAGCGCGCACGCCCCAAATATCACGCCCAACCGTTCACGCGACGTTTCAGCAGCGGTCTCCTCGCTGCTCGTTGGCCATTAGCTCGCCGGCAAGGTAGCTCAGCGTGTTTGGTCAGAGAGCTGGGTGATCTCTGTAATGAAAAAACTGAGTGAAGGTACCAACAACGAACGGGTGCCATGTGACGTCCGCTACGACCAAATAAACGAACAAAATACAAAAAGTTGTGTTTGTGTTGTTTTCATCATCATTCGGGAAAATGGCGAGATTGGATAGTTACAAGGTTGGGATTTGTACAGGCACTGAATTCCACGCCTTTGAACGCCCCACAAACCAAATTCGTCGTCATTGGGCATTTGTAACGGCCCAAACTGCTGATCCTGACACGCTGCGAAGAAATATCGTCAGAGCGGCGTAGGAGAGTACGAGTATTTTGGTGCATGCTTCAAACCGTGCTGCGCTTGTAGCTTTTGATCAGCATCGCCCACCGGGCAGCAGTAAAGGAAGTCGCCAGCCGTGAATCACTGGAGTCAACAGCACGGCAAGGGAAGTGGGACAGGCAGCCGAACCGAGCAACGGTGCTCGCCTCGCCTTACCTCGGCCAGCGCGCTGACGTCGCCGTCTGCGTCATTAGCGCCACGCGGCGGCTCGCTCTGATGTAAGGCAGACTTACCGCAGCATTCATTTCCACATTCTCCGCTTCCTATTGCCAAATGTCCCAATTCTGGGTGCTCCTCGGCCTTAGGTAAACCATGCATATGTAGTATTTTACTTCTTAACTAAGAGCCGTAGCGGTTTCCTTAACATTCGTATTAATCAGTTGTGGAAGCACAGTATGATCGAAATTCGGATAACTTGTGTCAAAAAGCAGGACAAGTCGGTCACTGAAGCGAAAGTTAGTTGGTACATCACGGTTGGCTGGTTCAAATGGCTCTGAGCGCTATGGGACTTAACATCTCAGGTCATCAGTCCCCTCGAAATTAGAACTACTTAAACCTAACTAACCTAAGGACATCACACACATCCATGCCCGAGGCAGGATTCGAACCTGCGACCGTAGCGGTCGCGCGGTTCCAGACTGTAGCGCCTAGAACCGCTCCGACACACCAGCCGGCGCACATCACGGTGTTTAGTAGACATAGTTCTAATGGTATGACGCGCCCCTACCTTGTTCCTGATACTTCCAATACTAGATCTCTAACGATGTTCTTATAAGGCATCTTTTGCTCTCCCCCCCCCCCTCCCCTTCCTACGTCCCCCCGCCCCCCCCCCCCCCCATCACACACACACACACACACACACACACTCACTCACTCACTCACATACACACAACGAGCCTCGATCTCCGGACCTTTGCATTTATGCTCTTGATGCTTTTCACTATAACTTCAAATCGACTGAGCATGAACGGACCATTGCCTCACATCGTCGCACGGTAACCAGTGTGCTTCTTACAGTTACGTTGACTGCCGGATTAGCCAGCATTACCAAAACGAAGAATCGAGTGTACAGGCGTCGATAAATGGGAACGTTTTGATCCCAATATTTATTTCGTGTTCGCTAGAGAAACCGTATTTCAGTAATCACTTTCAAAACAGCCTCTGATCACTATAGGACTTAACATCTGAGGTCACCAGTACCCTAGAACTTAGAACTACTTAAACCTAACCAACCTAAGGACATCACACGCATCCATGCCCCAGGCAGGATTCGAGCCTGCTACCGTAGCGGAATAAATAGCCATATTGTTCTTCGTAAACACCACAGCCATCCGACCACACGGCTTTTCAGCAGTGGTCTATTCACTGCTCACTTCTCACTGGCTCTTCGCAACTGCTCCAACCTGCTAAGGATCCCAACAGGGGGATTTTCTTGGCTGCTCAGTAGTGTTCCCCTAACGCGTCATCAGGATTCGCCTTCCCGAGGAATACACTGTTTTTTTCCGCAGAACTTCACGCGATCCTGAAGGCATTGGAGCAGATACAGTGTACTCAGGGCAAACACTTTCAAATTTGCTCTGACTCACTGAGCGCATTACAGTCACTGCAGAACCTGTACCCAGCGGAGAAGTTGGAACAGCTGATTTACGACCAACTGTACATCCTCCAACGACAGGGCAAGCAAGTGTCCTTTTGCTGGGTGCCAGGGCATGTGGGCATACGGGGAAATGAACAAGCTGATCGAGCTGCCAAGGACGCCTGCAGATTACCGGAGGTGACACAGTGTTCTATTCCTTTGCAAGTCGTCGTTTCTGTGCTGCGGCTGAAATCTATGCAATTGTGGGAGGAGGAATGGCTGGCGGTGAGGGAAAATAAGCTGCCGTTGGTGAAACCCACCATCCAGCCGTGGTGTTCCTCCTGCCGGTCACCTAGGCGTGACGAAGTGGCCCTTACGCGTCTTCGCATAGGGCGCTGTCCTCTTACGCATGCCTTCTTACTACGGCGAAAGGAACCCCCGCTGTGTGATGCCTGTGGCGTACGAATCACTGTAAGCCACATTTTAGTTGAGTGGCTGACCACTCCTTTTTATTCTTGTAACAGGCCGAACATGTGCTATGTGTTTCATTTTAACCCCTTCCCCTACTTTCTCTTGCAGTTCTCCCCTTTCCATGCTGCTTTCCACTTTGCTACTGTTGACGTGCACACTGCCTATGTAAACCGTCACCTTTCATTTTAGTCTTATTTTTGCACTTACTGCATTTTAGTGCCACTCGTCCGTTATCGTTTCCGTTCGGTCGCTAAAGACTACACTGTTGAGCGCCTATAACACCATATCCACCACCACCACAACCTGCTAATTCTGACACTCCGCGTAAAAAAATGTGTGAACGGCTTTGGACAGTATTTTGTGCTTTCATAGCTGCTTAATGTTACGAAAACCCTCTCAGCAGTTATTTTAGGTGCATGTATTAAGCTACGATCGATTTCACTCTATAAGAACATCCTCATGTGACAAAACGGTAGAAATGTGCTGGTGTCATCATTTAAAATTCTTAATCTATCGACAAAACGTGAAAAGGTGCATGCTGGAATACGACAAGTACCATGCTTCTTGGGTATAAGCATAGCCAGCTGTACGTGCGGGGTACGGAGAAACATTTGTTATTTGTCAAATTGTAAGACTTCTATTGCTCAGATGATTTCAGCTCTATACTCATCGAATTCAAACATGGATTGCGTTTTAATGGAATGTAAGCAGAGAAACGTATGAAACTGTGACAGCAGAGCGAAGCTGAGAGTGGAGTAACGGCATACATGTGGAAGGGGGGGGGGGGGGGAGAGGTGGGCTTACGTCACGCCCCTCCGCCCTGCAGTTTTGTCTTCACTGTGGACTGGCAGGGAAGAGCGAGCGCCAGGTGGATGTTTTGTTCTCTGCCGAATCCCGGCGTGGCCAGTCGCAGGGGCGACCTTTGTTCTTCGCCGGATAGCCCGCAGTTAGCTGGAGTGCTCTGCCCGCAGGCGTCGCGTACAAAGCCACTTGTCTGCCTCGCGTGGGCGGCTGACGCAGCAACGGGAATAGGATTCTGGTTCAGAGCCGAGGAGCACAGGAAATCCAAGGGCATTCTGGCTGTCAAGCTGCAGTGCTGTCCGACATTGATCTTACTTGTACGTTCGGAGGATGGATGCATTTAAAATCGTTGCCATACGGTAATAATATTAATGAAACAGTCGATGGAATTAAGATGGATGATTGATCGCGGAAGTAATCGTATAAGCCAACCACCCAAAAATACATTAAAAGCTTCTTCCAATTAAATTGAGGAGTCCTGACGGCACACAAAAATCAATAATTTTTGCCATTGTTTCTTCATCGCCTATAATTGAGTACAAGCCCGTCGTTAGACCAAAGGCTTCTCTCCTGTCAGCTTATAAAACAGACGATATTAAAACATGGAGCACTGTGAGTGTTAAGTCTTAAACACTGCGTTTCGGTGGATCATCGTGCCACAAGAGGTAAGTGTGTTTGTGTTTGTGTTTGTGTTTGTGTTTGTGTTTGGCATTGGGCAGTGCCCTGTACGAAGGCGAGTGATGACCACTGCATTCCTTCCTGGAGTCTGAAAATAAGTGCGCCATGGTCGAATAGTCGGTTTGACCGACCGCAACTTCTTGTTGGCCATTTCCAGTCACTGCCTTCCTCAAGCAGCCAACATCCTTTGTCACCCACTGCACGACGTTAGTGTGGACTGCGGCGTTTTCCTGGCAGGCCGCTTTCGCTGCTCTGTCAGCTTCCTCATTCCCCCCGATTCCGACGTGTTCAGGGACCCAGCACAAGGCCACCTCTTTCTTCTGCCTGTGCAGGAGGAGGATCGTGTCCTGGACCATCTGAAGTATCCTGTCGGCTGGCAACATTTGCTGAATAGCCTGCAGAGCACTGAGGCAGTCAGTGCAGATAAGGAGCTACCCTCCACCAAGACGTCTCGTCTACTCCAGTATCTTCTTGACCACCCGCAGCTTTGCTTAGTACACTGAGGAGGATTCTAATCATTAATTTTTTTTCTTTCATCAGTCTTATGACTGGTTTGATGCGGCCCGCCATGAACTCCTCTTCTGAGCCAACCTCCATCTCAGAGTACCACTTGCAACCTACGTCCTCAATTACTTGCTGGATGTATTCCTGTCTCTGTCTTCCTCTACAGTTTTTATCCTCTACAGCTCCTCTAGTACCATGGAAGTCATTCCCTTGTCAGTGTTTTCAATACATCCCTTTTCTGTCCGATTCTGCAAAGAACCTCCTCATTTCTTACTTTATCAGTCCACCAAATTTTCAACGTTCGTCTGTAGCCCCACATCTCAAATACTTCGATTCTCTTCTGTTTCGGTTTTCCCACAGCCCATGTTTCACTCCCATACAGTGCTGTGCTCCAAACAACAGAAAATGTGGGAAGTTGAGAGTGCACCCAGCATTGTCCCATTGATTTGATCCGTCGGTAACCACCATATGCTCGCGATACCTCAATAAAATGCCACTGAAACCCCCTTTAAAGCAATAGGCGGACTGGTAGTCCTATTGTGCTCCGCCATGTCCATATTAAGTGCAGCCGGCCGCTGTGGCCGAGCGGCTCTAGGCGCTTCAGTCCGGAGCATCCCTGCTGCTGAGGTCGCAGGTTCGAATCCTGCCTCGGGCATGGCTGTGTGTGATGTCCTTAGGTTAGTTAGGTTTAAGTAGTTCTAAGTTCTAGGGGACTGATGACCTCAGATGTTAAGTCCCATAGTATTCAGAGCCATTTGAACCATTATCGCAATTTTTACAGTGTTTAATTCCTCACAGGTAAAAGCATCTTCTGTGAAATCGTTGGTATTAGAACGAATTCTATCAGCTAAGTCATTTGCGTGCGAAAATTTGAATTATCATTTCTAACAAGTAAATGTAATTATTTGTTTCAGTAGTGTTCTGTACGTACGAGTCCACAGCCGCTGTTAATTTCTTAACGGGAGTAATTTTCCTGCATAAGCTATTGTTCCATTTCGAAATAAACGCTTTAGTTAATAATATAGCGGTTTATAGAGATAGTCGGTTCACGGAGAACGTAACCGTTTCCCGAATGTATCAAAGTGCCGGATGATCTCTGCTGTCTGGTTATTTTTTCCAAGTCGGATCTTATGTCCAAGATAAATGTACTCCTTTACTACATCCGGAGGATGTTTTCCGATGCAGACCGTAATACTGACAGGGCTCAAGACTTCGGTCTTTTGAAGGTTAATTTTGAGGTCTGCAGCTTGGGAAGCATATTTGAGTTCTCGGATGGTTGCTGAAAGTTCGTTTATGTCGTTGCTAAATTATCTGCAAAGCGAAGATGCTAAGACGTTTTCCATCTATGTTGATACCTTTCCGTCCCCAGGATGGAAAGTTCAGCACATCCTCTAGAGCCAAGAATAATAATTTAGGAGAGATTGTGTCCTTGTTTGGCGCCTCTTCTCCCTGGACCACTGGCAAGGTTTCCGCGAGAAGAGGCATCTCCTTAGCATTCTCGAAATGTACTGTAGATTTAGACACGTTCCATACTTCATTATTATTTCTTAAATTGCAAAACTTTTGTACCTCAGACTGTTTTCACGTTAACTTCCAGTTTCTAGCATGAAGAACATAATTTGAGGGAGTTGCAAAGGGGAATATAAAAATGCCGGAGCTGTGATGTTTGTTTGCGGGGGGTGCGGGGGAGTGGGCAGAGGTGAGGGGGTGACTTTTGCCGCCGCAAGAAGTTGCACGCCGTAGCGGCAGTAAAGCGCCCGTTGACCTCCCCCACATCTGGGCTCGCCTCGGGGGCGGCAGTCGCATCGGGACGCCCATTCAGCCCGGACGCGGAAACCCCGGCGCCGGTGTTTTTTAAAGCAGCCCAGCTGAGCTTATCTGCCCGCGGGGCGCACTGCGAATGCGACTACCTCGCAGTGCGTGACTAACGAAGTTAGTGCCGGCAGTGTCTCTGGCAGCTTCCTAATGGCAGAGCGTCAGCCCCCGGTGGATTTCGGTATATCCTGTCCGCCCTTATTATGCTTCGTGCTAATTTTATAAGACGTGGGGGTGGAAAATGTACACGGCATTGCGGAATGTGGAATGTATGATTGGTGCACGTTTATTTTACACGCAGTCCATCCGTAGATATCATTCCCCAAATGGACAGCAGACGGTTCCGTGGCGAGTCTCGATCTCAGTGTGTAAAGTGTCAGACTATAGCGAAGGACGTTACGCCGCAGCACAGAACGTAGAAGTAGAAGTTTGCCCGCTCTTTAAAGCAAGCATTGGCGGCGATCTGTGACAGATCAGAAGACAGAGTACAATGCTGTCGCAGGCACGTGTCGGAACACACTGTTCGCCACATACAGTGTTTACGAGCATGGAGATCTGCAGCAGATGACCCTCACATGTTCTCATGTCGATGCAGCGATATCGTCTATTCTGACTGCAGTGGATGTATGGAAATGTGTCGCCTTTCGGGTAAATCACGAGCCTCGTAAACAGTCGAGTGGTGATGTACCGACATCTATACTATGTTAGCATAAGAATGAACTTGATGCAGACAAACACAAGCGCAATGATTGGTCAGAAGCCGCAGGGCACTTGCACTGGTAGTGTTACGCTCTTGGAAGTAGGTCCTATTTATGTGTTACATATCTTATTACTGACTTGCGTTAAATGAAACTGTAAGATGTTCTGATGTATTAACAACCATCAAGGTTTTTTTAATCACCCTTAGCTATGTAGTTTTTATTTCATAAATCTTGCAATTTGAAAATGGCTGAGGCTGCTTCATGCTCGGTAGCCAAACAAACGTGTGGAATACGGTTAAAAAGTGCCGAGAAATAGGTTGTGCTTAATGTTTTTTTTTTTTTTTTTTTTTTTTTTTTTTTTTTTTTTTTTTTTTATAAATTTACAGAACTGATGGAGTTTTCCGAGAGCCTATATTTCATACAGCTGGGACACAAATCAGCTCTGGATGTTTAGCGGAACCGGTAGCGTAGTAGGTTGATAATTTGGTACAGTTTTTGGATTGCTGGTTCAAATCTCGCCTTCGCCATCCTTTTCTTTCGTTCAGTGTGAAATACCTACATCTCGTAACTGTAAAATTGATCGTCATCTTTTATGAATAATGTACGTAGTCTTGTGGCTAATTACATATTGCCCTCGAAATTCCTGTTTTAATTTAAAATATAAATTCTTAATTGTCGATATTTTGTGAAAGATTGTAAATTTGCGTAAATTTAGAAAAGAAAACAATTTAATTTTTAGGAGAAAAATGAAAAACCAAATACTCTATGTTTGGACTGTTTCCATTTTTTTTATACCACAGATGTAGTCCCTCAAGACTAGAATGATTAGTGTCGTAGAAACATGAAATATAATCATTTCGAGCACACCATACGAACGCTGCATTTTTACATTTGCTCCTGTACTGTTACAAACCAACCTGACATAAATGATCTGGAGCTAAGAGATCTGTCGTGAGAAACAACAAGACTGTTAAAGCTGCCAAACGCACTGGAAATAACGCACGCAGCTTTTTCACATCTCACTGCCGAGCGCTGGTGGGATATAGAACGGCACGCCATAAAAGACGAGGAGAAAGTGCGGCGCTTGGGTGGCTTCGTGGATTCTGTTGTTGCTCGACTCGCTATCAACGTTGCAGATGACAGTTCCGCAACTGGAATGTATTTCTCGGATTCCGATAAGGAGCGAGCTAATAGATTAGCAGACGACAGACTATAATTGATAGTATTCAACAACATGGTGAAATACGTGCACTACGTTTTTGTATCACGCATAGGTCGTTCAGAAAAATTACCCTGTTTTCCATAACTCTTGTTTGTAGTTAGAATATTAAGTTAGGCGAAAACGAGAGTATTTTAAAATTTCCATCTGGGCACCTAAAAAGCGTGCGTTAGTGCTGGAATTTTGCCGGATATTATTTCATTTTCTTTAAAATTAAATGTGTCATGACGTAAGCATGAACATACTCATGTGTGCGACGTGGAATAAATATATGATGATAATTTAAACAAACCGACAAAAGTTATGTAATAGCGGTAAGTGCGATAGGCTACCGTGGCGACAGTGTCTCGGTATATCAGTGAACAGCTGTTAACTGTGAACCAAACTGTGTCGTATCGACCGTGCTGAGCAATGTTATGTCCAATGTATTATGAGTTTTTATTTTTACGTACGTATGGCACGACGGCAGTAATGCTATTTTAAACCGCTAACGAATATGGAATGCTGTTCTCGCTCGTGTTTATTACGACAGCGGTTACGTATTAAAATGATCGATGTACATTTGTATACACCCACAAAGCGCAACGTTATAAATTTAAGAGTATTGCATTACGCACATGAAAGTGGCAAACAGCCGAAATCGGCTCATAATGATATAAATGACAGTGACTGTATTACTGCCTGGGTGTAAAAATGGAACTGCCTTTAAAGTAAACTGTCTGTAAAGTAATATTGTTTACGTTTTTTCAGTTACAACCCTCTAGATTGATAAAGGCAAGCACTTCTCGTTCTCTCTTACATTAAAGAAACAACTATTTTAAAATCTACATTACTAAAAATCAAAAAGACAAACAAAAGGAACAAAAGCGTGTAAATTTCGTTTACCTTGGCTGACCTTTGTGTTATACACTTGCTGCTTCTTGACGTCATACTTCGTTCTATTCGAAAGCGACCACTTCGTCGATGGATATGGCGTAGATTCCTTCAACACATCAATCCCACCGGGATCAGCCGCATCTTCATCTGTTATGTCGACAAATGATCTCCGTTTGGCATAACGCACCACGAATTATGCAAAACCACATGTATGTAAATTTCTCTTGCACAGTTAGCCACATAAGCAGTTTCTTTCATCAGGCTATGATTAATTTATGAGATGAAAATGAGATGTTTTAAGCACGTGACTTCTTTGCCGCGATACTCGATAGCACATTTACTTTCGTTTGCAAGTGGAATGATGTACTGTTTATCGAAGAGATATGTTGAGTGTTGCTGAACTTTTAACTGTAGTAATTGTTCAGACTCGAAATTTATAGCCTTTCTGTTTATTATTGTAGCAGGTACACGGTTTTCTAGTTGGGTAACAATGGAATGGCCGTACATTACATAAAACAGTGAAGTTCAATGTTAATATGTTCGCAAGAAGTTTGTTTAAGTGGCAGTAAAATATAAAGTTTCTCATTTCTGTTCTCTACCTTTCCATTGGTTTGATGCTGCACTCCGGCTTTTTGATTTGTGCTAATTTTCGTATTGACACCCAAGATCCTCTATGAACCTGTGTCAGCTAGACTCAGCAAGAGTTCAGAAAATATCACTCACGTAAGACAGCTCGCTGTTCTCTCACATGATATCGTGCAAGTGGCATTTGCAGGTAAATAGATGACTGTCGTCTTGTTATACACCCACAATACGTTCCAAAGTCTAGCAGTGGATTATAAATCTGCGATATAGGCCATCTTCTCAGATAATTACCTCCAAGGAATTGTGTCTCACGAAAAGCCATTTATTCCCTCACGCCATAGGTGAATGGAACGAGAACAGGGAATGAAACAGACGTAACTTTTTTTATTATTGTTATTAATGGTTAAAATCATAGTAAATATTCCCGACCGTTCATCCAGTTAAGTCCATGCAACGTCGAGCTGTTGCACGATATAAGGAAATACTCCATGACTTCTGTCACTTCATTGTATATCCCTTCATCACGAATTTTATTTCCACCCGTGAACCTTTTTCCATAATTTGCAGACTTTGTATTATGCATAGGTTCAGCTAAGCTTCTCGACCTGGTACTGAAGGCAATGAATGAATATAGGAGCCTCATCAAACCACACATTCGTTTTCAGTACGTAAACATGTGTTAAGTCTCATGCTGAGTGCTTCTGCTGTTTTATTATCAGCAAATGAATGCTTATGCCGTGTACTGGATTCCGCTGCAAAAAGCATTTCCCCAGACAATGACGTCCCCACACTGAACTCGCCGAGAACACGGGTTCGATATGTAGCTGTTGCTTCGCGCTCGGCCGCTGCAGATTGCAGGGCGTGCGGAATCGACGTTGAGATACGGGCCGAAATGTAGCCGCGTACCGAAGACCGATGCGTTCAATTGGCCGGAACGAATCGCTGATGCACAGTTATGTCTGCTGCTGCGACCGGGCCAGAAACGTGTGTGTGTGTGTGTGTGTGTGTGTGTGTGTGTGTGTGTGTGTGTGTGTGTGTGTGGCTGTAAGCTTCGCCTTGGCGCAGGCGGGGCGTTCATTCTTCAGCAACACGGTATAGACATCCACTGTCCCTGCTGCGCATGAATAATCTTCCGCTAGTAAACGGCACGCGAAAACTGCATCACGTCTGCGGAAGCAACAAATCTTTCAACGGAGATGATGTTAAATATTGGTTAGATACCTACAAATTTTCTGCAAAATGGGGACATAGCGTGATATTCTGTTTATTTGTATGTGGCGTTACCCTTCAATTTAAGACCACCACACAGCTACGCTCTGCAGGTTCGGAGCATGCAAAAGCGCACACTGCGCTGCAGAGTGAAAAGATTCGATGTGCAAACAGTCCCATCGGCTGTGATGTCTTTCAAACTGTCATCACATTAGAGGAAACGCAAAAATTATTAGTAAAGTAACTAAAAATCACTTCTCTATGAAAATCCAAAACGCACCTGAGCAATTTAAAAAATGCGCTATTTTATTACCGAATGTTCTCTTAAAGTCTGTCGATATTTCTCAGCTGCCCATTGTATCTAAATATCTGTTTTGGAAACTCACTGCTGAAGTATAAGCCAAACAGGTTGTGGGTTGTAGTAAGGAAGGGTGTTGTACGTAGAGGATGGTGTAACTAGGAACACAGTGTTTTTCTAGTCGGCGTTTCGATCTAGTGACCAATTCTAGAATCACATCAAGCAATGCGTGCTAGAGATCGCCATGAGCAATCTCCAGCATCTTCTCCTGTTTGTGTTGCTGTGAGTCACAAAGTTTGAGGTTTTTGCAGCGTTGTTAAGTATTAGTTCTACTTATTTATGTGCTGTATAATACATTAAAACAGTTTTGAGAGTGTTGTTAATTCTTCAGTTACAAAAGTTTTGTATTCAGTACAATTCTGAATCTTTTTAAAACTAATTACATAACGTATGGATGGTTAATCTCTACTTCGTCAGTCGCGCACCATCTTGTCCTTTGAAACAGAGGAAGGTCGCTTTACCAAGCTATAAGTACATGTGATATTTGCAAATGAACTCAGATTCTTTAATGTTTTAGCAGTTTTCCCTATCTCTAAAATGGAAACTTGTGTTAAGTGCCAGTGCCCTCTGTTTCCTAATTTTTTTAATTTGTAACTGGTTTTTAATAATATAATTCTTCCTATTTATTTGATTTCACTTACTGATTTTTGGTATGTAGTAGTGTGACACATACTATTAAATGCAGAATAGATATGATTATCTCGATGGCAACGTTTCTAAATTTGAATAGGATACTTGTTCCAAGATACATAACCATGGTGAACCTCGGAACAGTTTTTCACGTTCAAAAAAAATCTTACTTTTCCGGAGTAACTTTAGTAATTTTAGAAAAAAACTGGGCAGGCATAAAGTGAATGCTATCATTTCAAAATTTATTACGGGATCGGCTAGAGATGAACGTCTGAAAAGTGTTCCACGATACAAAAGTCTCCAGTATATGCCTAAATGTTACGAAAGCTGCCTTAGTATTACGTGCTTCTCAAAGGTTTTCGAGAAATCGACGTTCGAAGTTTCACGAGTCTGTTGCATACCATCGAGCAGCAGCGTTAGTGCAACCGGCTAAGATGGCAGATTAGAAGTTACCCCATACTGCGTCCCTGTCTCGTCGTTTTTGTTTTCTAATCTTACGCGAAACATTTGTATCGATACAACGAATCATGTTGCTTCAGAAAGGAAAAGTAAGAAGAATGATAACCACAGTCCTACGTTCATGGCGAGGTATAACAAAGAATCTCAATGAAAAGAGCACTTGATTGTGGATGTATTGGTGCCGCATATTGTACCTTATAGGCCATTTACGGTGGATTTACAATGTTGAGTAAATGTACAACTTATGTGAACGGATGAATCGCTATGTACTGTGTTTTCGTGACGTAACAAACATCTGTGAGTGGTATGGATATGGGCATTCGCAAAAGGAGCCTCATGTTTTTAAATATTTATTTTACGGCAGGCCTTGTGCAATGTACTGTTTTTTTATCCACATGGCAACTTGGCGTGAGGTCTAACTTAAAATGAACGCGTTTCATAACAAAAAGTTTTTCAAGACTGGAAGATGACGACGAAGTCTGCCGAAACCGTTCGTTTTAATTTTAAAAAATGTACGATCTTGGCTTTTGTATGTTTTAGCAAATAAAAAATTATTCGCATGGAAACATTATACCTGCAATTCTTTGTCACCATCGCTAGGTGGAGATAATTTTGAGTGGTACCTATCGTACAAGCATATAAAACGCAACACGGAATAGTACCGAGCATGTTTTAAGAATAAGATTTTGCGACGGGCACTTTTGATTTTTAATGATGTTAGCGGAAAACATAAGTGATAAATATTCATATAGAATGGCCGTTTACAAATAATTTTTGACACAAACAATGTTTCAGGAGAAATACAAACACACGGAGCTATTAACCGATGAAGTAGCAGGAAATAAAGACTAACCTACTGCAATTTTCACGTAACAGTATTTCACTCTGACCCTGCAACACTGTTGAAGCTACCTGCAATGACGTCAAGAAACTTCTGATAGTCGCGCTATCGCAGCTGTTTGATGACGGGCGCCCTCGCATGGCCTTCAACAGGCTCTTAAAGCTCTGTACCTAAATTTTTTGAAAACGCTTGAGAAGCGCATAGTACTACAACACCATTTTTTACATGTGGGTATTTTCTGCGTCTACATGCATACTGCACAAGAATCCATACGGTGCACGGCGGCAGACACCTTGTACCACTATTACTCATTTCCTTTCTGTTCCACTCGCAAATGGTGCGAGGGAAAAACGACTGTGCATACGTTTCCATTCGGGCTGTGATTTCTCTTCCTTTGCGAAACTTACGCGAATTGTAGGTTACCGGCAGTAGAATAGTGCCGCCTGCCCCAAATGCCTATTCTCTAAACTTTCTCAATAGTGCTTCGCGAAAAGAACATCTTCCCGTCCGAGTAAACGCAGCATTTTAGTAATACTCGCGTGCTGACCGAACGCAGTGGTAACAAATCTAGCAAGGCGCCTTTATAAATAGCTTCGATGTCTTCCTTTAATCTGAGGTGGAGGGGATCTCAAACGCTCCAGCAGTACTTAAGAATGCTTAGCACAGGTGTTCTGTGCGCGGTCTCCTTTATAGACGACCTATACTGTCCTAGAATTTTCTCACTAAACCGAAATCGACCATTCGCCTTCCCTACAACCGATCTTACGTGTTCGTTCCTTTCACGTCGAT
The DNA here is from genome assembly GCF_021461385.2 of Schistocerca piceifrons. Lineage (NCBI taxonomy): Eukaryota > Metazoa > Arthropoda > Insecta > Orthoptera > Acrididae > Schistocerca > Schistocerca piceifrons. Next base: position 393,578,791 of record NC_060145.1, read on the forward strand.
TTGCAACATGACGTCTAGAAAGTTCATCACCGCGACTGTGTCACACCACACCACTAATACCTTACAGGGTTGTCTTTTCTAATCATTTGCATTAAATTACATTTTTCCACGTTTAAAGGAAGCTGCCATTCGTCGCACCAAATGGAAATCCTGTCCGGGCCATCTTATATCCTCCTGTGCCAACCTATTTATCTCAGAGTAGCAATTGCAACCCACTCCCTCAATTATTTGCTGGATGTATTCCAATATATGGCTTCCTCTACAGTTTTTACCGTCTAAAGCTTCCTGTAGTACCATGGAAGTCATACTCTGACGTCGTGACAGGTGTCTTTACGATCCTGTCTCTTCTTACTGTCAGTGTTTTCTGTACACACCTTCCCTCGGCGATATCCTCCTACAGTCACTCAAACACGGCACTGTCCTGTACACTACAACACCATCAGCAAATACCAATCGCTGCTCACCTTATCCGTCAGATCCTTTACGCAAACAAAGATAAGAGCCGTCCTCTCACTCTTCTCTTGGAGTACTCCAGACGATACCTTTGTCTCTGATGAACACTCGCCGTCGAAGACAACAAACTGGGTTTTAGTACCAGGTGTCCTTCCCCTTTCCTCTGTACTGTACGACAATGGCATGTCCCACCGGTTGCTGAGGCAGCGTTTCGGCCGACTTGCCCGTCCTCAGGAGCGGCCACGACCGCCTGGTCTGGATGCACCGTTGGCGGCCGCCGCGCCGCCGCGGTCGACTTTGCGGCCGGGGTCGACGACCGGCCCACATATCGACTGCGGCTCGCCTCTCCTCTCTTCGCCTTGCCTCGCCTCTTACAACGGTTCCTTCCTGCAGCCGAGGTCATCGCTCCAGTGCGGCGCGTGGTCGCCGCGGCGGTCCGCTGCCCGCCTACGCACTGTTCCCCGAAGAAAGGCCCTCGGCGCGGCGAAAGGGTTTGTCAATAGCACCAGCCGCTGCTGCGCCTTTGTCTTCCCGGGGAGAAGTGATTCCCTCCCTTCAGCTCACATCACACGGTCTACGAAACAGCTCACATTCCTGACGTGTAGCCCATTGTTTCCTTCACAACTTCCGGTGGCTTTAATTTAGTTTGAGGATGTGTAGCACGATCACCCAAATTCATCACTGGAACACGGTTTATATTTCAGACAGTGTTATTCCTCAAATCCCGTCTCAAAAAATTACCGAAGGTAACCATATAATGTAGGCTTTTATGGTTCAAATGGCTCTGAGCACTATGGGACTTAACATCTGAGGTCATCAGTCCCCTAGAACTTAGAACTACTTAAACCTAACTAACCTAAGGACATCACACACATCCATGCCCGAGGCAGGATTCGAACCTGCGACCGTAGCGGTCGCTCGGCTCCAGACTGTAGCGCCTAGAACCGCACGGCCGCACCGGCCGACTCTAAAAATGGCTCTGAGCGGTATGAGACTTAACATCTGAGGTCATCAGTCCCCTAGAATTATAACTACATAAACCTAACTAACCTAAGGACAAACTGCCTATTGGCTTCTGTCTCGGGTTCTTCGGCCGACGTTCATCTAATGATTTTTCTGACGTTTCGCCAGCACGAGTGGCTGGCATTGTCAAAGCTTGACCCTCCATTGCCGGCAATGGAGGGTGAAGCTTTGACAATGCCAGCCACTCGTGCTGGCGAAACGTCCGAAAAATCATTAGATGAACGTCGGCCGAAGAACCCGAGACAGAAGCCAATAGGCAGTTTGTCAATTAGTGGCCACGAAAGCCTCAACAATTTTGTAACCTAAGGACATCACACACGTCCATGCCCGAGGCAGAATTCGAACCTGCGACCGTAGCGTTCGTGCGGTTCCAGACTGAAGCTCCTAGAACCGCTCGGCCACACCGGCCGGCTTATGGCATCATCTCTCCTGATCTATGAGTCACACATTGACGTAATTTTGTAGATGCATTCAACGGCATGAGTAGATACTGTATGCAAAATATGTTGCAAATACAGTTGTAGCAAATAAATAATAAATTTATAAGTCATGCGCAATGTTGCAGTTTTTGACGTATCTCATTGTTTATGACGGTATATCTCCTAAATTATTTTAGGTGGGTAGGTGGTCTTAGCGCCGTAACGATTGTTGCGTGATAGTAAGGGATGAGTCGCAAGTTTGCTTGAAACCTGACTAGTGGTTTAGGAGCAGATGTAGAAAACACACAAACACACACACACACACACACACACACACACACACACAACATACATTTTTGTAATATGTATGGATGCCCTGACGTTTAATCTCTGACTGGGAAGCCCTATCGAGAGGTTGCCACTTTTACCTCTAAAGATTTCTCTTGCGGTCGGGCACGACACGTAAGGGGTTTTATATGGCGGGCTTTCAAGAAGTAAGCTTCATATTATTATGTCAGACCGAGTAACGTTTATTGAATCTGCACTACACTCCAAAGTAACACACATACGTGACACCATTTTACAAAAATAGTCATAAAGTCTCTGGTCACGGGGCCACTCGAGAACCGCTGTCTGACCGTCCTCATAGTTGGGAGATCTCTTTCTCACCAGGTACTCTTCCTCAGTTGCCTGGGCACTATCGTCTGTGTAAAAAAAAAAAAGGAGGAATTCCCATCTACAACACGGTGATTCTAGACAGAGGACAAGCTCGGATTGTCCCAAGGATGGGGAAGGAAATAGGCAGTGCCCTTTCAAAGGAACCATACCGGCAATTGCTTGGAGAGATTTAGGAAAATCACGGAAAACCTAGATCTGGATGGTCGGACGCGGATCCGAAAGAGTCCAGTGAGTTGACTATTGCGCCACCCCGCTCGGTTTGTCGTCTGTGCTCGATGATGATGGCCTTCATCACCTGCGTCTGAGCGGTCTTGGTCAAATATAGTTGGTACCATTTCACTACTACTGGACACTGCATTGTATTTGGCCCATATATCGCCAGAGTTTCACTGTGAATCTGTCGGCAATTCGTCCATAAGGATCGCTCCGCCCCGCGTACTTCAGGTCTGGAGTATCTTTCCAGTTCCCACGCAGTTGTAGTCGTACATTGTGAAGCACCGGAATCCGGTACAACAGCAGAAATGCGTTAGTAGGCATCCAAGATAATGTAGTCTCTTCTGACCATGCGCGGCTGTCGTTGCGCAATGGTCTTTGTGGGGCGACATGACTAATTTACTTTCTGAAGTCCGACGTATATCGACCATGCTTTAATTGAAACAAAGTAAACGCCCGTCGAGTGCTTTCTGAACGGGAAGTCACAGCACCAAGAATGCACCAAAGTGTAACGCTTTTTCCCCCTCCTCGATAATTAAAAAAAGAAAATGGCTCTGAGCACTATGGGACTTAACTTCTGTGGTCATCAGTCCCCTAGAACTTAGAACTACTTAAACCTAACTAACCTAAGGACACCACACACATCCATGCCCGAGGCAGGATTCGAACCTGCGACCGTAGCAGTCCCGCGGTTCCGGACTGCGCGCATAGAACCACTAGACCACCGCGGCCGGCCCTCGATAATCGTTGATGAACGCTGTCAAAGCATTTCCCCTTTGTCTCGCTCCACTGCAGCATCCTCAGCTATTCGCGGAGACCGTGGAACCCATGCTAAAATACGACTGACTCCAAGTTGTTGCTGAGCGTAATTCCACATTCCCTCGTGAAGCAACAACCTACAACGGTCCCGCCTTTATGCCTCTTGTGTTCGACCCCCGCCCCTGCTCCGTCTCCGCGAGAGAATGTGGCCTCTGGTATCGTTCATGGCCATCTGCATAACATAACGCCCGAGCACCTGGGCACTTGCCGTAACGGTACGGCAGAACGCTGAACCCGCCGCGATCTTGTTTCGACTGTGGCAGCCACATGTGGCTTACCCCTGTTGGATAACTGCACTCGCGAGAGACAGCGACGGATGACTGCTGCAGACGGACGGGGAAAGGAAGCTAGGTACAAATACAGATAAAAGTTGATGTAGTAAGATGGTCACGAATGACAAAGATAAATATGTAGGAAGAGAATGATGAATCTGAGAGAGCGAGAGAGAGAGTCGGAGAGAGAGGGAGACGCAGAGAGATGACGACGATGAAAGGGGGCGGTTAAAGAGATAAAGTTGAAGACGCAGAGAAGGAAATATTATTCCCAACTCTTTTGGCTACGAAACCCTGTCTTTCAACAAACTCCGTTCAATGCGATGGCCTTACGCCACCTTACTGGGAGGGCCTTCATGCCCGCATGGTACAACACTGCCGGTCTACATCGGATCCAACGTCTTGCTTCATCAATAACCTCTCCATTATCCACGTACTCGTCCCCGCAGAGTGCATCCTTCGTTGGCCCAAACAGATGGAAGTCGAAAGCTGCCAGATCCGAACGACAGTGTGGAACTCAGCGACGACACACGTCTGAGTACCCCAACCGGTGGACAAGCTTGTCGGCACTACCAACAGACGCGTGTAGTTGAGCATCAAGCGTTCTAACACTGTAAGAGTCACAGGTACACGGGAGATCGGTCAGGTTTGCGCGACCTTGGGATGTTGACAGATGCCTCGCCCAACCACTCATCGTGCTTTTGTTCGCTGCCAAGTATCCGTGGACACTCTACAAGCGCGTACGTATATCTCCGATGCTCTGGTTTTCCGTCAAAATAAACTCAATGAAGCTCTCTCTTGGAACGCACCTCCATTCTACATGCCATTTTGAAGGTTACATATAGCGCCTCCACCCGTTGGAATTTCATGAGACTATAGAGGGCTGAAGCGCCGATATCCTAAAATGTCCCACAACAAATCCAGCATTTTCTGAACCAAAACTGGCCGAGGAAAAAAGTGTTGCATTCCTTAGCAAACGCTCCTCGCATACCAACGACTCATCGTGCTTTTGTTCGCTGCCAGGTCCCCGTGGACATTCTACAACCACGTACGTATATCTGCGATGCTCTGGTTTTCCGTCAAAAGAAACTCAATGAAGCTCTCAACTTGGAACGCACCTCCGTAACACGTCCCATTTTGAAGGTTACATACAGCGCCTCCACCCGTTGGAGTTTTCATGAGACTATAGGGGGCTGAAGCGCGGATATCCCAAGATGTCCCACAACAAATCCAGCATTTTCTGAACCAAAATTGGCTGAGGAAAAAGGTGTTGCATTACTTAGCAAACGCTCCTGGCATACCAAATGTTGTTGTTGTTGTGGTCTTCAGTCCTGAGACTGGTTTGATGCAGCTCTCCATGCTACTCTATCCTGTGCAAGCTTCTTCATCTCCCAGTACCTACTGCAACCTACATCCTTCTGAATCTGCTTAGTGTATTCATCTCTTGGTCTCCCTCTACGATTTTTACCCTCCACGCTGCCCTCCAATACTAAATTGGTGATCCCTTGATGCCTCAGAACATGTCCTACCAATCGATCCCTTCTTCTGGTCAAGTTGTGCCACAAACTTCTCTTCTCCCCAATCCTATTCAATACTTCCTCATTAGTTATGTGATCTACCCATCTAATCTTCAGCATTCTTCTGTAGCACCACATTTCGAAAGCTTCTATTCTCTTCTTGTCCAAACTATTTATCGTCCATGTTTCACTTCCATACATGGCTACACTCCATACGAATACTTTCAGAAATGACTTCCTGACACTTAAATCAATACTGGATGTTAACAAATTTCTCTTCTTCTGAAACGCCTTCCTTGCCATTGCCAGCCTACATTTTATATCCTCTCTACTTCGACCATCATCAGTTAATTTGCTCCCCAAATAGCAAAACTCCTTTACTACTTTAAGTGCCTCATTTCCTAATCTAATTCCCTCAGCATCACCCGACTTAATTAGACTACATTCCATTATCCTTGTTTTGCTTTTGTTGATGTTCATCTTATATCCTCCTTTCAAGACACTGTCCATTCCATTCAACTGCTCTTCCAAGTCCTTTGCTGTCTCTGACAGAATTACAATGTCATCGGCAAACCTCAAAGTTTTTATTTCTTCTCCATGAATTTTAATACCTACTCCGAATTTTTCTTTTGTTTCCTTTACTGCTTGCTCAATATACAGATTGAACAACATCGGGGAGAGGCTACAACCCTGTCTTACTCCCTTCCCAACCACTGCTTCCCTTTCATGTCCCTCGACTTTTATAACTGCCATGCATACCAAATAGCCGCATTGAAATTTCATTGGTTCTAGGCGCTACAGTCTGGAACCCCGCGATCGCTACGGTCGCAGGTTCGAATCCTGCTTCGGGCATGGATGTGTGTGATGTCCTTAGGTTAGTTAGGTTTAAGTAGTTCTCTGTTCTAGGAGACTGATGATGACCCATAGTGCTCAGAGCCATTTTGAAATTTCATTAATAACTGACGACATTAACGTCGACATGGCACCGTGACCACTTACAACGTATAGAAAGGCAATATGTGTCTTGGCCACACTTTTATTTTGTTGAGCCACCGGTTTCGACCCTTTTCTAGGCCATTCTCTGATCTACACATTACTGGAAAGGAAAAATGTGTTGCGGTGAAACAAAGGTAGTCGTCATATGACATAAAATTACGTACAGTGGCAGTATGCAAGATAGAGCATATAGCATATCATACCGAACTGCCGCTAAGCGTAGGTTGTCAAGTTTTGGAAGATGCGAGTATCGAACTACGAAGGAAATTACGACTGTGTTGCCACGGAGCTGCCAACATACTTCAGCACCCCCTGAAGATTTCTCTGTCGTGCTGTTGCTACCGGCAGCTATGGCCGAAGGATTGCGACGGTGGTTGGCTTTAGAGCAGTACGAAGACCGAAGTTGAGCGCAATCCCATCAGGCGGACGGCGGTAATGGCACCCGGGGCTAAGAGCGTCAGGGAAGGGTTGCATTAGCCGTGGCAGCGGCTGTCCAAGTCTGCGGAGGGAAGCGCCGGCGATCCCGTTAGGACCTGCGGCCCGAGCTAACGGCTCGCACGCCATGGCGCATTCTCGGCCCGCCCACCCGCTTCCAGCACGCGCTCACTCCTTCCTTCCTAGGCTTCCCTTTCTCGCTTTCGGCCTCATTGGCGTAATGTCAATGGATACGTCATCCTATGCAGGCCGTGAACGTTTCTTTAACACCTGCGGTGCTGGTCTCTTTAGTACCGCCCGTTACCTGTGAGCTGTCTAAAACACGAGGGGCGTCCATATCGGTCACGAAACGGAAACCACAATGAAAATCCGATGAAGATTCGTACACATGTGTTGGGCAGTGTCTCTGGTACGTACTTCGATCGCGTCACGTCGCTCTTTGCAGTTCTGAGCGCATAGTGAGCCCATAAAGATACCTTGAAAGTAGAGTCTCCCGCCGAGTATAGGTCCCTGCTGAGACATTTCACCTGATTTAATGCAAGCCCACATAACGGAATTGTTTCCATTTCCTTCTTCATAACAACTCTCGGTCGCAATCTGCGGCGATCATAAAGACGTTCCTGCAGCCTTCCGTCTCATTTACATCTCCGCTCACATGATCTATGAAGACAACATTCTGTCACAGACAATGAGCTGCAGATTAGCGTAGGGAATTGGAGGAAATCACAGGCACTCCTATGACGAAGGTACGGGAAATTTGTTACCACACTACGACAAATGTCCGAGTCGGAGCGGCGACTATGTAGAGAAGCAGCTCGAAAGTGTAGCTAATCGTCACAAATAAAACATTTCCGATATTCACCGTGGTTTCAATTTCGCGACAGATCGGAATTTTCACAAGCTGCGATATCGTCGCAAAAAACAGTGACCCGTATATGTAATAAGTGTTCTTTAATTTGTTTTTCTTTAATTTGTTAACAAAAAAATTTTGTGACCATAGACGTAAATTAAAAGAAACTTATTAGATCGGAATTTACTTTTTGTGCAACCCTGGCTTTTTGGACAAGTCATGTTTACAAATGTGAAATTTCTGTTTCGAAACATTTTTAGATTTGTTGGACTTCCTACTTTAGGTATACACATACTGGTATTGCCAATGTTAAACCTTTATACCCAGATGAAATTTCAGTTTCATAGTAATTATATCAGAAAAAATTGGAATGAGTTCTAGGGCTCAAAAAGGCAAACACATGATATATTTGTTTGAATGACTTTTACAGGCAGTTTGTATCTTCAGAAAAACACACAACCCAAGACGTAAGCAAAATTTAGCGTTCATAGTGGAGTACAACGTATTAAAATATGTAAATTAAAAGTCATCTAGGACGCTGCAGTTTTTCTCGAATCACAATATTTATGACGACATGTATCTTGAACTATCTGTCGTAGAATGATATAATTCTGCAGTTAGATTCAGTGGTCCATGTGAGTACTGTCTTAAAAATTTGTCTTGACTACTGGTACTTGTAAAGAAGTAATAAATTAAAACGTCGTGCCTGATGTGACAGTTTTAATACAGGAACGGCGAAAATGTAATAAGCGATGAACTTTTTTCGTTCCATCATTTCGTGGTGGTTGTCAGTGAGTAAAAACTTTGTGAAGTTTTTAAATTATGTGTAAAGTTTGTTGCAAGTCACTAAGTGTCTTCATTCTCAAATACGGGACGAATAAAGTTTTTCGAATTCGCGCGTCGTGAGCTACACTACTTTTTCACCCCGCACCCCTTCGTAGCAGGTGGTTCTTAGCCTTACCGCGATTCTCTCCAGACAGTAAGTAATATATGTACCAAGTTTGGTTGAAATCGGCCCAGTTGTTTAGGGGAATCTGTGGAACATACATACACACATACCATATATTCAAAGTCTTGCCTTTAGTGCTTTTATGTTTCATACATTTAATTTTCTGTCACATCAAAGAGAAGGTTGTTAACTAATAGGCAATAAAGAGTGCAAACATTTTCTGAAGAGTTCTTCTTCTCCCGGTCACAAACGAAGGGCTTATTTCAATAGTGGTACAAGTCCATTACCTCTACTTTTCTGTCTATAATGCTTCTGACATTAATGGTCCAAACAAACAGAAAGAAAGGTTCATCTCCAGCAAGAAGCCATATGCTTGAATATTTCTGGTATCTCAACTGCAGATTTTTCAGTGTTCATTTAACTTTAGGACTCTGTATCTCAGAATAAACAAAAGTGGACTTGTACCGCTATTGAAATAAGCCTTTCAAGTAATCCCACCCAGTGTTAATTCTGAGTTTTTTCTAAGGGAGCTGGGATATCAAACCGGCCGGTTGGGAATAAGAGAGGCACCACAGGGCATTTTAATTTGCACTGTCCTGAAAATAGGCTTGATGGCTTCCATTACAAATTATACACTTTCGAATTCCACAGAGCCCAATACAGTGACGTGCGGTAGAAGAATGCTGTGTGAAGAGACATGGCACTGAACTTAAGACCAAATAACATGTCTCGCATTTCCTCTAAAATATATCTTTTATATATCAAACTCTTTAGAAAGATGTGCGCTACGAAATGAACATATTTTTGAAAAGTCGATTTTTAAAAATTTTTGACATCGTATCTCAAACGCTCAAGGGTGGAGGGGGAGCGGGGTCGCCACTATCAAGTTGTTGCCCCGGTTCAGGAATATCATAGATCAGGGGCTGATTCAAACGAATGAATTAAACGTACAGAACAACTACATGAACGAAACTTCCTGGCAGATTAAAACTGTGTGCCGGACTGAGACTCGAACTCGGGACCTTTTCCTTTCGCGGGCAAGTGCTCTACCGACTGAGCACACGCACACTCCGCTGTAGAGTGAAAATTTCATTCTAGAAACATCCCCCAGGCTGTGGCTAAGCCATGTCTCCGCAATATCCTTTCTTTCAGGAGTGCTAGTTCTGCTAGGTTCGCAGGAGAGCTTCTGTAAAGTTTGGAAGGTAGGAGACGAGGTACTGGCAGAAGTAAAGCTGTGAGGACGGGGCGTGAGTCGTGCTTGGGTAGCTCAGTCGGTAGAGCACTTGCCCGCGAAAGGCAAAGGTCCCGAGTTCGAGTCTCGGTCCGGCACACAGTTTTAATCTGCCAGGAAGTTTCATATCAGCGCACACTCCGCTGTAGAGTGAAAATTTCATTCTAGGAACTACATGAACGTTCACGTATAAAGTAGCAGTTATTTTGTTCTGTATCAACGCTGATAGAAATCACGTGCATTCAGCGCACAGCACAGCCTCATGCGACACTGAGCACTGCCAGTAGTTACCAGAGGGAGACAAACACGCAGACTACATACGGACTGCGCTACATGCAACCAGTCCATTACGCAGGAGCTCTCGCGCGGCGCCAGGCATTTGTCCGGCGGGGATGACAAATGAGTCGCGCTGCAGGGCCCGCATTTGCGCACCTCCCAGCTCCCAACAGGTGGCCGCGGCGCGCCCGCCCGACACTTCCTAATTTCGCCAGTAAGCCCCCCCACTCCAGCCAATATCGTCAGCTGGCGCCGCCAGACACCCGAGCGCCACTGACGCTCCCGTCACCTCATTAAGCGCCCGTTACTGTCCAGTATTTACTGCCGCGATTTCGCTCCTGCGTCACGAAACCCACATCGTTCCAGCGCATTACTTGCGTGATTACATGGATGCGCTGTAGCATTTGGTATTTGGTACGAGCGCTCGAGAGCGGAATGGACAGCTCCAGCACTACCAATATTTCAGTCACTGGGCAAAATACTAACTTAATTAGCATTTTCTGTACAGTCTTTCCTTCTGTTGCCTCTTCGAGGATAGCGTCAAATATTTTTTGGGTATCTTCATTACCCCTCAACTGTTAAGGATAAGTTTCATCATATCCCTTCTACAATTTTATTCTAAGATTTTTTTTTATTTTTAAACGTTGACTACATCGTGCAGTTTAATTTCAAATGCGAACCAAGGGATTTAGTGTGGCTGATGCTGGCATGCTGATAAAGTCCCGCATAAGTCTAGCATTTATTGTCCGACCAGTTCACATTTGTGTAGCTAAAGATGCACAAGAGAGCGAAATGACCTAAATTACGAAACAAAGCTTTCATTTCAAAATAAGAAAATAAAAAATTTCAAAATCAAAACAGCCTACGCAGGATAATGACTTTCCTGAATTATCTATAAGTTACTGGGCCGTAACCCAAGTATGCCCATTTTGATAGGTTACACTGTGACAACATTCGAAAGTGGCATAACAGCTAAAACTGTGCTACGAGAACGTTTTTTTTTTCTTTTTAAGCAAAGAAAGGTCCGATTAGTTGTGAAATTAAAACCACATTAAAAATCCGATGAAGGTTTGTGCAGATGTGTTGCACAGTGTTTCCAGTATACCCATCGATTTCATTACATGGCACTTTTCAGTTCTGAGCGCGCAAAGAGCATGTAAACATGTCTACAACAATACTGTTTTTCACTAAGTGTACAGCGGGTGCTGTCATTCGATTTCTTCATGCTGACGAGATCCACCTGCTGTCATGCAACCCACATAACGTAACTGTCATGCGTGGCAGCAAAGAGCACCAATGGTGGAGGAAGTTTGACGCGCCGGCCAGAGTGGCCGAGCGGTTAAAGGCGCTACAGTCTGGAACCGCACGACCACTACGGTCGCAGGTTCGAATCCTGCCTCGGGCATGGATGTGTGTGATGTCCTTAGGTTAGTTAGGTTTAAGTAGTTCTAAGTTCTAGGGGACTTATGACCACAGCAGTTGAGTCCCATAGAGCTCAGAGCCATTTGAACCATTTTGAAGTTTGACGCAGGATGTTCACACATTCATGATGCAGGCTGCCAGGGAAGGAAGCGAGTTCAACCGACGACCCTGTTCAGCGACTGGAGAAAGACTTCAACGAAGGGGAGTTCAGAACAAGCGACGAGCATCGTTATCATTAGGCTTTTTTCTTCTTCACAACAATACTCGGCCGCACACTGCAACTGCAACAAAGGTACTCTTGCAGCTTTTTCGGTGGGAAGTGTTTGATTTCCCGGTGATTTTCATTTCTTTGTTCGCACGTATAGCTGACTATGGGGACAGCACTGTGGCACAGATTACGAGCTGCAGATAAGCATATAGAATTGGCGGCAAGCGTATTGGCTGCCTTCTGTGACGAGAATATTAGAAAGTTCGTACTACGCTATGACAAATCTCTATATCGGAGCGACGACTATGTAGAAAAGTAGCTGGAACGTGTAGCTAAATTTTGCAAATAAAACGTTCTTGATTTTCACTGTGGTTTCCATGTCGTGAAGGATATACCGTTGGAAAAAAAGCATGGAAGAAAGGTAAATGGATGTGAACCTACATCCACACTCAATAGACCACTATTATTTCCATGGCAGGGGATATTTCATACTGTATCACATATTATACTTCCTCTCCATTCCATCCACAAATGGAGTGCGGGAAGAATGACTGCTTAAATATCTCTTTGAGCGCTGGAAGTAACCTGATATTCGCTTTGTAGACCTTACAGCGCTCTAGTATGTCCCAGGATTCCTCATTACGTCATTCACGTCTGTAGTTTGATCTTGTACTCACGATCTCCATGGGAGCGATAAGTAGTGTATTCCTAGAGAAATAATAAAGTCGGCCTCTGAAACTTTGTAAATAGGTTTTCTCGGGATAGTTTACGTCGAAGAATCTGCGAGTTCAGTTTTATCAATGCCCATATGACACTCTCCCATGGATTAGACAAACTTGTGACCATTGGTGCTACCATTCACTACTTATTTATCATTCCCTGTCAGCGCTATCTAATACGGACCTTATACACTTGCGCTATGTTGCACAGTGAATACACAAGTGATCTGCAAGTGATCTCCTTTGGAGATTCATTGCATTTCCCTAGTATCCTGCATACCAATAACCTGAAATTTTGGCACCTGTTTTACCCTCAACTGTGCCTGTGTTGGTTCCATTTGATGTCCACACAAAGTGTTACACCCGGGTATTTGTATGTATTTTCCGAATCCAACTGTGATCCTCTGATACTGGCATCATAGGATACTAAGTTTCTTGTTTTAGTGCACAGTTCTACATTTCTGAAAATTTAAAGCAAGTTGCCCATCTTTTCGCCACTTTGAAATCTAATCAATACCTGACTGAGTATTTGTGCAGTTTTTCAGACTACACTTCATTATAGATAACTGTATCATCTGCGAAGAGTCTGAAACTATTATCAATATTATCTGCAAGATAATTAATATATAACATGAATAGCAAGGGACCCAACACTGTTCCCTGATGTACACCCGAACTTCCCTCTACATCTGTCGATGACTCTCCGGCCAAGTTAACATGTTGCATGCCACCCACCAGGAAATCGTCATTCCAGTTACAAATTTCGCTTGATACCGCATACGACCGTACTTCTGATAATAATCATAGGTGTGGTACTGAGTCAAATGCTTTTGGCAAGATGTTTTCGAAATCCGTGTTCGTTAGCATGGATGTGGTCATTCTGTGCGAGACATCTCATCATGCTTGAATTCAGAATAAGTTCTAAGATTCTACAACAAATAGATGTCAGGGTATTGGACACCAGTTCTGTCGATCACTTCTGCTAGCCTGCTTCTATATGGGTGAAACCTGTGGTTCCTTCCAAATATTGAGCATTGTAGTGAAACTACTGAAACTGTATTTTGCGTTTTTGTGAAGTGGCTATGTTACATTTACGCTTAAAAAAAGTTGTCAATGTTTGCACCATTTTGTAATGTAATCACATCAACATATACATGGATTCTCTGCAAATTACATTTACCATCTTCACAATTCTCCATTATTCCAATCCCGTATAGCACGCGGAAAGAATGACACCTATATATTTCCGTACGAGCTCTGATTTCCCTTATTTTATCGTGGTGATCGTCCCTCCCTATGTAGGTCGGTGTCAACGAAATATTTTCGCATTCGGAGGAGGAAGTTGGTGATTGGAATTTCGTGAGAAGTTTCCGTCGCAACGAAAAACGCCTTTCTCTTAATGATTTCCAGCCCAAATCCTGTATCACTTCTGTGACACTCTGTCCCATATTTCGCGATAATACAAAACGTGCTGGCTTTGGCTCAAATGGCTCTGAGCATTATGGGACTCAACTTCTGAGGTCATCAGTCCCCTAGAACTTAGAACTAGTTAAACCTAACTAACCTAAGGACATCACAAACATCCATGCCCGAGGCAGGATTCGAACCTGCGACCGTAGCGGTCTCGCGGTTCCAGACTGCAGCGCCTAGAACCGCACGGCCACACGTGCTGCCTTTCTTTGAACTTTTTCGATGTATTCCGTCAGTCCTATCTGGTAAGGATCCCACACCGCGCAGCAATATTTTAAAAGAGGACGGACAAGCGTAGTGTAGGCAGTCTCTTTGGTAGGTCTGTCACATTTTCTAAGTGTCCTGCCAATAAAAGGCAGCCTATGGTTAGCCTTCCCCACAACATTTTCTATGTGTTCTTTCCAATTTAAGTTGTTCGTAATTGTAATACCTAGGTATTTAGTTGAATTTACGGCTCTTAGATTAGACTGATTTATCGATTAACCGACGTTTGAGTTCCCTTTAAGACTCCTGTAGATGACCTCACACTTTTCGTTATTTAGGGTCAACTACGATTTTTCGCACCATTCAGATAATTTTTTCTAAATCGTTTTGCAGTTTGTTTTGATCTTCCGATGACTTTATTAGTCGATAAACGACAGCGTCCTCTGCAAACAACCGAAGACGGCTGTTCAGATTGTCTCCCAAATCGTTTATATAGATAAGGAACAGCAAAGGGCCTATAACACTACCTTGGGGAACGCCTGTAATCACTAGTTGTACCACAGGTTCTGTCGCTATCGCTGTTAAGGTGGAAGAATGTGTTGGTGAAGTCGACTTCTTTTGGTTCAAAGGGCTCTGAGCACTATGGGACTCAACTGCTGAGGTCATTAGTCCCCTAGAACTTAGAACTAGTTAAACCTAACTAACCTAAGGACATCACAAACATCCATGCCCGAGGCAGGATTCGAACCTGCGACCGTAGCGGTCTTGCGGTTCTAGACTGCAGCGTCTTTAACCGCACGGCTCGACTTCTTCTCCTCTTACTTTTCCCTCCCTGTTCACCTTTAGCTGGGCCCTTCCTCATTTTCGCTGGCCTCCGTGGCCGAGCGGCTCTAGGCGCTTCAGTCCGGAACCACGCTGCTGCTACGGTCGCAGGTTCGAGTCCTGCCTCGGGCATGGACGTGTGTGATGCCCTTAGGTTAGTTAGGTTTAAGTATTTCTAAGTCTAGGGGACTGATGGCCTCAGATGTAAAGTCCCATAGTGCTTAGAGCTATTTGAACCATTTGAACCTCATTTTTTTCTCCCGTAATAAAACTGCAACCCCATCTAAACAAGCTCCCTGCCTGCCGTACCTGTGTTGGTAGACAACTTGGGTATCGATAGCAATAGTTGGGATGGTGGTAGTGTTGGTGGTGACGTGTTGGTGACGTAGTCCCGTCGGTGGCGCCGCCGGCC
Source organism: Schistocerca piceifrons (assembly GCF_021461385.2). Taxonomy (NCBI): domain Eukaryota; kingdom Metazoa; phylum Arthropoda; class Insecta; order Orthoptera; family Acrididae; genus Schistocerca; species Schistocerca piceifrons. Next base: position 393,594,179 of record NC_060145.1, read on the forward strand.
TGTAGGCGCGGCAGGAGGCCGAGGTGAACGTCCGTGCTGACACACATAGCACGCACTGGGTCGCCGTGTTCCGGGCCGCGCCGGCTGCCTTCCCCAGACACCTGCTGGCAACGCTGCGCCCTGCTTACCGCTTACCGCCGCCACGGCTCGGCCACAAAATTGACGCAGCCGCCCGACAGCTTACAGCGTACGTGAGTCCCGTGCAACTCGCCACTGTACGCTTATTACCAATCCAGCGAATCGCGCGGAGAGAGCAGTGCCCAGTTCTCCACACGTGCTTCCATACTCTGGATACGTCCCCAGTGCGTGCTCTACTATGCAGGTCGTCAAGTCCTCCACTCGGAAGCTGACCCTGGCCCAGCCACGTTCAGTACACTCACGGCAAGAAAAGGTCACACTCTTAAAAGAAGATACTGGTCGCTTTGGGTTGCGGAGGATCGTATAGAACAGATAGACGTGACCTTCCACCATTGACGTAAGTCGTGGCAATTAGCGATGCCTGTGTGCCAGTTGGCTGTATGAAATCCGATGTGTCGATACTGAGATGTTGCAGAATGGTATAAATGAGCCAGCCTGTTTGGGTGTGTATATGTTCACACCATGAACTTGCCCGATTTGTAGGTGTGTCAACCAGGACGTACATTTCAGGAATGGTGTATCACTCGTAGTCATGTAACACTGGTTCAGGACATTGGTCTAAAAAAAGCCTAACCGACAGAGAACAGAGACGAATGCCATGTCCTGTTAATGGCAATAACTTTAAGGCCCGACAGGTTTTGTGGCTGCCAGTGAATGTAGCACCGCCTCGAAGACCTTCCAAGCGAACGCTGAGAAAAGAAATGCATGCGTTCGACATATGGTGTCGAGTACGTGGCAAAAGACTATTGCTCACTGCACGTCTTCAGTCTACTAATCTGGACGGCAGGTAACTGGAGACATGTAGTGTGTTCCTACGAGTCGCGTTGTTCCCCCTTTTCAAATTATAGAAGGTATCGAATACAACTGTGTCCGAAAGAGACGTTTAACCCCCAGTGCGTTGGGAATATTGTCCATGATGGAGGCGATTCTGTGATCTTATGGGGGTCACAGGAAATGTATTCGCAATTGCGAATATGAACCACCATCGGCTGTATATTGGAGTAAGGACAATAACGCTTTGTCCCGGACTGGGAGTCAAATCTCGATTTCCGCTTCGGCTATCCGTGCACGAATCACTGCCAAACCCAAACTTCCGTGTGTCGTCGGCCATGACTCACAAGTTACGTGTATTCCCGTCCAGGAAGGAAGTATTTATTGAGAATCGAGGCGAATAAATACGAAACAGCAGTCTCTATGTTATTAAAAAGAACTTTGCAATGTTCCTTTTGACAGGCATGTCATTTCGTATAGATCCATCCGCCAATACCAGGCCATCGACTCTCAATAAAGATGTCCTTCCTGGACGAGAATATATGTAAAGTAAGAGTGCAGCTGATGACACTTGGACGACGACATACGGAAGTTTCGGTGTGGCCGCGAACTGTACACAGATAGCCGAAATGGTTAAGGCGACTGCTCGCGTATAGAGAGAGATGTAGGTTTGAGTTCCGGTCTGGCACAAATTCTTTTGTCGTCATTACAGTACTAAGCCGATGGTAGTTCATATTTGCAATTTTGTATTTATTGACGGCTGTAGTAGCTGCACTGCTGTACATTGCACTGTACTCGTTTTTAGGAGATGATTTTCGTACCAAAGCTCGGTACAAATTCAGGTTACGACGATATTTATTCCCCCACCTCTCCATCCCCAAAACACACACACACACACACACACACACACACATATACATATATATATATATATATATATATATATATATATATATATATATATATTTCTTCCAGAACCAAATTGACTATTCCTAGCTGCCACAGTGTGTAAACTACAAACCTATCCCTTCCTTTAGTCATTCGTTTCCTTTCTTCCTGACTCGATTCAGTATCTCTTAGTTAGTTATCTGATCTACTCACCCTATTTCCAGCAGTCTTGTGTAACACCAAGTTCCAAATTGTTCTACTCTCTTGTTGTTTATGCCGTTTAACGCCCATATCTCGATTCGATAAAAGGTAACACTCAAGACGATTACTTGCAGAAAAGACTTGTGGACGTTTTAATTTACATTCAGTATTAATATATTCATTGTTGTCTTCAGTTTCTATCTACTGCACTTGTACCATCGGCATTAATTTTTCAACCCAACCACTCCTCCTTTCAGCGCGTCATTTCCTACATGAATTTCCTTACTATCACCTGATTGAAATCGAATACATTCAATTACTCTTGTTTTGTCTTTCGCTGATATTCAAACATTTCACGTATAAAAAAAAAAACTATTTCTTGTGACTGATCTTCCAATTCCTTTACCACCTTTTTTAAACTGAAAGCCAGTGCGGGCTAAGGAGTCTCTGAAGATTGGGGCAGAGATGGGCGCTGTAAAGTCAAATACGTAATACATGAAGTGCGGAAAAGAAAAACACGCCAGATAAAACACGAATCATTGTTAGTCGTTCACATTGTCTTTCGTATTTAGTAAATCCATCCTAGCTCGCAAATTAAATGAAGCCTTTGACAGCGCTTTGCATTCTCACAACCGAACTCTCCCCTTCCATTCTAACTTGGAGCTTGTGAATGACTAAAATTTGGTATTTACATTCGTTATCTTCATGTCTCACAACCAGATCGTAACCTTTCATCCAAACTTGTACTTCAGACTAGGCTGCAGATCCGCCCGTCACCAAAATCTAAATTCCAAAAACAAAAAAAAGTTGCAGACCGAAGAAAAAGTAGACATTGTTTCATTATTTCTGTGTGTACACGTATGACGTCATATACCACAATACCATGACGCCATGGAACGAATACGACATCCGGTGTCGGTAGACTGAGCTTTCCCGGTAGTTTGTGGCTAGCATGGCCGGAGTGTAACGTACGAGTGTCAAGTATGACAAAGAGTCTCGAGCAACTACGCGGAGGCTGCCCCTGGGAGGTAGAGTGCTCTGCAGAGCGCGCGCCTGCGGCTGCGGTACCGCAAGGCTGCGCGGGGTCATTGCTCGCGGCTGACTCCGGCAGTCAGCTGCTGGTCTCCCCTTACACCCGCTGCTCCTCGGCTCGCGTGCTACGGCATATGTGTGTGTGTGTGTGTGTGTGTGTGTGTGTGTGCGCGCGCGCACACACTTTCGCCGGCAGACGAAGGACGCCCACGCGCGACGCTGCTCCGCCGCTTCAGCTGAGTCACACCCATTCAGTCCAGCTCCACCTGGCATACCTCCGCCGAGCACTTCACATATACCACTCGGTATTACGTTGACGTACACATCACTGCCGCCTCAAATTTGACGACGGTCTACTGACAGAAAGGGCTCACCGACTGTCTGATCGAAAGTACCCTGGCACCAGAAATCAGAAATGAGCTCCGTACACGCACTTTAAATTCGCCAGCGAGTGCTGTGATGTTCCGAAGTGGCCGTGCGGTTAAAGGCGCTGCAGTCTGGAACCGCAAGACCGCTACGGTCGCAGGTTCGAATCCTGCCTCGGGCATGGATGTTTGTGATGTCCTTAGGTTAGTTAGGTTTAACTAGTTCTAAGTTCTAGGGGACTAATGACCTCAGCAGTTGAGTCCGATAGTGGAGATTTCAGCGTTCCAGTCCGCTACGATAATTAGAATTAGAACCTGGGCTCTCGTGATTATAATCAGATGGGGGGGGGGGGGGGGGAGAGAGATTGGAAGCTTCCGTCCTGCGGCTGTGATTGGACACACACTAACAAAACTGGATCGCTGCCGTGTTGTTATTGTGGCTGGTGGAGCTGTAATGCGGGCTTACGTCGCCCGTGTTCGAGGGGTCCGTAATTATTTCAAGCGTCAATTGTAAATACACTGCAATTAAGCTGGCAGCATTTAATTTTGCTCGCAGTGTTGTTTAAACGTGGGAAGTGGCTGATCGCCAATTAGATGCTGTCCGGTATAAGAGAGGCCTAGGCTCCTAGTTTCATCAAGTTAATTAAAATTCTATAAGCAACATATACACGAAAAAATTAGCCAGTTGCCGGTAGAATTGCATTGTGGCTCGGAGTCGACGTAAAACTGCAGAAAAATAAAAAAAAACAGGCTTTGTCCACAGATACTGGCGGGCCTATAGGTACCGACCGACAGCCGTGTCATCCTTTACCAACGGCGCCATTGGATGCGGTACGACGGGCGTGGGGACAGCACACCATTTTCCCGGCCGTTTAGAGTTTTCATAACCAGGAGCCGCTACTCTTTGGTCAAGCACATTCTCAGCATTAACGAGGCTGAGTACGGTCCAGTCCTCCCACAAGGAAAATCGAATCCGTTCTATCTACCTATTTTTTTTTTGTCATTTTTCGCCAGTAGTTCTGCCCGGAAGTCGCAGGACACGGTTCAAGTTCCATAGGTGAAAACGTCACTCAATATTGTTATCATTGCAGAGGATGGATAGCTCGAGATCGAACATGCTCAGTTATGGCAATTTTGTCGTAAATAGACGTGGTTAGAGACCGTGGCTGTTATAAAATAAATTGCTGATGCTGACCAGTACCAGCCACGAATTGGTTTTACGTTATTTTGTTCAAAAAGTACCATTAGCGGTTTCAAATTTGTTAAATTCATCAGAAGACTTTTTTTTTCATGCTTTTGTCAATACAATGCCGTGTTACGCTGCTGGCAATCACTCACCTATGCTGAACTGTATTTCTCCCTATGACTGACTCGTGGCGACTGACCCAAAGTATTCAGTACTCGCCGTTATCAACGACTTGCTATGCCGAGACTAAGAAATTGGAGGAATGTGGAAAATACTGAGTTGGCTCGAGTCGGGCACGAACTGCGTGCGAGGAAGAAAATATGTGATTATCGGAACGGTCACTTGATTCTAATGGAATACTTGTCACTCAGTAACAGCAAGAATACGTAATCCTCTAACTAAAATTGATGATGTGAACGATCAAAACGCCTAGTGGTGCAATAAACAAGTGACAGAGGCAGGAAAGTGTTTCACAGATGACCCCTTACCACACACACACACACACACACACACACACACACACACTCGTTATGCGATGACTTGTAACGTGGATGTAAGAGCGCTGACGGTATAAGAGTGAGTGGGGCGCCCCCAAGAGCGTGGGCGCACGTTACACAATGGACCCATTACGGTAGCGGGGTGGCGCAGCGTGCTGTGTGCTGTGCCGTGCTGTGCTGTCTGCTAGCGGTAAGTACCGGCCCTGGCTAACGGGACAGACCCGCTAGACCGCTGCCCACACCGCAGCAGCGGTGGCGGGGTATAGCGGCTTCACTATGCCCACCTCACCCCACCTTACTACACCCCAACCAGTCTCGTCCTGGCTCTAATTACAACGTCACTGCAGCTTAAGCAACCGATCAGCCGTAACGCTACCGTTCACTCCTCCTACAAGAGTCTGCCAGTGGTAGGACAGTTGCACACTGTGTGTTTTCGTTCCTGAGTTACGAGTATTCCGTCAGACACCAAGTACTGTGTCGTTACTGCCTCAAACGTTTCGCTACTCGCATACTTTCTTCCCCGCATGGGCCGTGTTGGTAGTTTAGTATTCGTCCACTTAAACGGGAAGTCAAATGATAAAGAGAGAGATGGATAAAAAGTAAGTAAACTGTTTATTACGCTGACGGAAAGCAATTGCAACATCGAAAAACAGTGTAAAATAATGAAATTTTGGGAATACATTTGTGTAGGTTGCATACAAGGGGCGTTTGAAAAATCCGTGCAAAAATAAAAACTACTTACGCGTTTGGGGTAAACCTTTTTTATTTTTCGATATAGTCTTCTTTTAGACTTAAACACCTGGTCCAACGCTGTACTAATTTGTTGATCCCTTCCGAATAGTAGGAATTGTGCAAGTGTACAAAATAGCTATTAGTTGCTGCAGTCACCTCCTCATTTGAATAAAATCTTTGTAGCGCCAGCCATTTCTTCAAATTGGGGAACAAATAGTAGTCGGAGGGAGTCAGGTCTGGAGAATAGGGTGGCTATGAAACGAGTTGGAATCCTATATCCAATAATTTTGCGACCACAACTGCTGAGTTGTGTACTGGTGCATTGTCGTGATGGAAAAGGACTTTTTTGCGTTTTTCTTGCAGCTCGGTTTTCAGACGGTCCAATAACGGTGGATAATATGCACCAGTAATAGTTTTACCAGTAATAGTTTCACAAAAGACAGTCGCCATAATCTTTCCAGCCGTAGGAATGGTCTTCGCCTTTTTTGGTGCAGATTCTCCCTTGGTAACCCATTGTTTAGATTGCCGTTTGGACTCAGGAGTATAGTAATGTATCCGTGTTTCATCCACTGTGACGAAACGACGCTAAAAGTCCTGCGGATTCTTCCTGAACATCTGCAACCCTTCCTCGCAACACTTCGCACGATTCCGTTTTTGGTCAAGCGTGAGCAACCGCAGAACCCACCTTGCGGAAAGCTTTCTCATGTCCAAATGTTTATGCACAATATTTCGTACCCGTTCATTAGAGATGCCCACAGCACTTGCAATCTCACGCACCTTAACTCTTCTGTCATCCATCACCATATACTGGATTTTATCAATGATTTCTGGAGTCGTAACCTCCACAGGGTGTCCAGAACGTTCAGCATCACTTGTCCCCATATGGTCACTCCGAAAATTTGAAACCACTTATAAACTGTTCTAATCGAAGGTGCAGGTTCACCGTAATGTTTATCAAACTTCTCTTTAGTCTCCTGAGGCCTTTTGCCTTTCATAAAGTAATGTTTAATCACCACAAGAAATTCTTTTTCGTCCATTTTTTGACAGTCACTCGACTTCCTTGATCAACACGAATAACAAACACAAAGAAATAGACCAATATGGCTGAAACTTGGTGTGCGTCCTTTCCAAAAATGCTACTAACTAAACATGACTTCGATGAGCGCCAGTAGTGCCATCTCTCGGACTTTGCACGGACTTTTCAAACGCCCCTGGTATTTAAGTGATTAACATTGCAAATATGAAATGATGGTACATTAATAATCGGTGTAACCGGCAGAATGTTGAATGCAAGCGCGTAGGAGTGGATGCGTTGTGTTGTACAGGTGCCAGATGTCAGTCTGTGGGATGGAATGCCAGTTGCACCTTGTTGGTCAATACAGGGACGGTTAACACTTTTTGCGGATGAGGCTGGAACTGTCTTCCGATGATATCACGTGTCTGCTCGACTGGAGACAGATCTGGAGATCGAGCAGGCCAAGGCAACTTATCGCCACTCTGTAGAGCATGTTGGGTTACAACAGTAGAATGTGGGCTGGGGTTATCCTGTTGGAAAACAGCTTCTGGAATGCTTTTCATGAATGGCAGCACTGCAGGTCGAAACACCAGATTGACGTACAATTTTGCACCCAGGATGCACGGGATAACCACGAAAATGCCCCTGCTGTCGCACGAAATCGCGCCCCAGACCATAACTCCATGTGTAGGTTTAATGTATCTAGCATGCAGAAAGGCTGGTTGCTGGCACTCAATGGGCCTCCTGCTAACCAACGAATGGCCATCAATGACACCGTGGCATAGCCAGCTTTCCTTAGAAAACACAAACCTCCACCCTACCCTCCAAAAAATTGTTCAAATGGCTCTAAGTACTATGGGACTTAACATCTGAGGTCATCAGTCCCCTAGACTTAGAACTACTTAAACCTAACTAAGGACATCACACACATCCATGCCCGAGGCAGGATTCGAACCTGCGACCGTAGCGTTCGCGCGGTTCCAGACTGAAGTGTCTAGAAGCGCTCGGCTACACCTGCCGGCGGAAGGAAATCGTCCGTGTTCTTTTCAAAGGGACTAACCCAGTATTTGTAAATAGTCTAGCATTTGTAAATAGTCTTCACAACATTTCCTCGGAGCAGCTGTCCGACATCTTCAGGTGGTTGAACCATGCTGATACCTAGCCACCAGCAAGATTCAACCACCTGAAGATGGCGGACAGTTGCTCCGAGGAAATACTGTTGAATGTCATGAAGACTATTTACAACATCTCCCCCGGGAAATCTTGAAGACTCATATCCAAGCATTTGTTTCGAGGGGTTTGGGGAAAGTACGGAAAACTAAATCTGGAAGGCCGGACGGGGATTTGAACCGTCGTCCCCCAGAATGCGAGTCCAGTGTGCTACCCACTACGCCACCTCGCTCATTATTAGTGACCAACATCCAGGTATTTTCTGAATTTTGTTCCATATTCACCAACTGAAAAAGCTATTGAAATCTTCTAGAGGATGGGTTAATCATTTTTGCAAGGCTGTCACGTTATAGCAGCATTGGAGGCATTTACTGTAAAAACAGCCCAATACCAGCACAAATTTTCATTCTTTTTATTACGATTCATCCTTTAGGTTACGTCGAAGAAGCAATGAGGGAAACAGAAGAAAGATTCAAGAGTGGGATCAAAATTTAGGCTGAAAGAATAACAATGATAAGATTCACTAGTGACAATGCTATCCTCAGTGCAGGTCAAGAACAAAAACAAGATCTGTTGAATAGAATGAATAGTCTGATAATACTGACTGAAGAAAGGCGAAAGTGATGAGAAGCAGCAAAAATGAGAATAGCGTGAAACTAAAACACCCAATAGGTGATCACGAAGTACAAGAAGTTAAGGCACTGTGCTGCTTTGGAAGTAAAACAACCCATGACAGGCGAAGCAAGGAGAACAGAAAAAGCAGACTCGTACAGGCAAAGAGAGAATTCCTGGCCAGGAGAAGTCTACTGGCATGAAATATGGGCCTTTATTTCAAACCGAGCGAGGTGGCGCAGTGGTTAGCACACTGGACTCGTATTGGGAGGACGACGGTTCAATCCCGCGTCCGGCCATCCTGATTTAGGTTTTCCGTGATTTCCCTAAATCGCCTCAGGCAAATGCCGGGATGGTTCCTTTGAAAGGGCACGGCCGGCTTCCTTCCCCGTCCTTCCCTAATCCGATGAGACAGATGACCGAGCAATTTGGTCTCTTCCCCCAAACAAACCAACCTTTATTTCAGGGAGAAATTTCTGAGCATGTACTTTAGGAGAAGAGCATTATATGGTAGTGTATCCTGGACAGTGGGGAAACCGGAATAGAGGAGGACCGAAGTTGGTGTGCTGCAGAAGAATGTTGAAAACTGGGTGGACAGATAAGATAACGAATGAGGAGGGTCTCCGCAGAAATGGTGAAGAAATGAACATATGAAAATTACTGACAAAAAGAATGGACAGGATTATAGGAAATGTATTAAGATATCCGGGCTTAACCTCCACAGTACTAGAGGGGGCTGTTGAGAGTAAATACTGTAAGGCAAGACAGAGATTCGAATACATCCTACACATAATTGAGAACGTAGGTTACAAGAGCTACTCTGAATATAGCGGTTAGCACTGGTGATGAATTTGTGGCAGGCCGTATCGAACCAGTCAGAAGACTGATGACTAAAAAAAAAATATCGAAACTATGATGGAAGTGTTACTCCGACAGAAACGGACACTCAGCTGGTGGCGACTGCTCCCAAAAAGCCGACTTTTTTTTAAAGTCATGTTCACGCAGAAGTCGTCGTTGTGACCCATAATTACGGAATAGTCGACAGATGGTAAGTGCGTAACATTCGGAGCACAGCGCGTTCGCGCAGGAAATGCGTACGGCTGCAGCCGGCTGCCGGAAGCGATACGGAGAGGCAGGCTGCTCGGTGGCACGCCAGGGCCTACTTTCGCCTAGCCTAGCCTAGAACTAGACCTCCTGAGCCATGACCCAGCCTGCCAAGCGGAACACGTGCTCAGCCTGTGATTCCACGGCTGCCCTAGGCTTAAAATACCTTCCAGTAATTCCCACCTATAATGGAAACTAAAAATTAAAATATTCCCTGTGGTTCTCTGCTTCTCTCGCTCTTTCTGTTACTTTCTGCCTTCTCTTCACTAAACATTGCGTCTTACCACGCATTTTGCGTAACTGTTAACATTCGTAGGGATTCAACCAATATATTGCTCCCTGCTACGTGAATCTTCCCAGAAGCGATTGAGGTTAAATTAGAGAGATTCGAGATAGCACGGAGGATTGGCAAAAAAAAAAAAAAAAAAAAAAAAAAAAAAAAAAAAAAAAAAAAAAAAAGACATTGCTCTCGCGTATTATTTGCGGCTGTGAGAGGAAAGGAGGGAAGTCCCCCTGCGCTACATATCATAAAGTGACTTGCGGAGTATAAACGTAGATGTAGATTACTCTACGCCAACTTTAAGAAGATTGTTGGCGAGGCGGCACCTGGTAGTAGCTAAACCGATAGAGATCTAAATGTGATGATCGATCTTTAATGTTCTTCAGCTATTAAAAGCTCTAACTAGAAGACAACTCAGCGTGCAACGTGTATGAAGAGCCAATAAGCAAGATTACTGCAAGCACATAACAATCGTTAATTCCGCGTGTCGCTTCTACTTTGGTAGATGTCGACGCGCCGAACACAGTGTTGTCTGATAGTTATCGCCGGCAACGACCAGAAAAGAGTCGATATTGGTCAGTGCTATTCCACTTTTATCGACTGAGCTACTCCCATCAACCATCTCACTAATAGACTTACTAGAGTGCGCACACAGTACTACTCATACCTCTACGTGCGTCTCTCACCCCTTTCTACTTGAATTTCTTGTCCTCATTAGATAAGATCGTCGTACGAAAATCCGACGCTTATCCCGTAATAGCGATTTCAGGAGTGGCTCGATACGTGGAACAACGGAATCTCACTGTTTGGATAACCTAGGCTAGTTTTCAGAAGGTCAGATGAAGTGGTAGAACGTAACTTCAATGTCTTTAGCCTTCTGTAGCTTTAGCTGTGATGCAAATGTGACGGAGTGGAGAAAGGGGGTCGTTGACTTCGTGCGTAGCAAAGGTGATCGCGTGAAGTATATGGCAGATTTCTCAAGCATACACATACCTAAGGTCCTCCGTGTTTACTCGGTGTGGCAAACTATCCTATGTAACAGAATTTGACGTCAGGATTGCGGCTGAAATCCTCACAGCACACAACGCATAGTTCTGCTTCAAGCTGGGTACTTTTTGCAGGCGGAAAACTGTAGGTAGATGCATTATGTCGTTTAAAAGGATCAAAACAAAATTTCAAGATTACGATAGAGAAGTGCTCGACCATAAGATGCGCTGGAGTGGCTGAATATGAACGCACCAGTAGAAACGTAAAGCTGTCCTGAACATGAAGGACGATCTGAACGCTACAGTTCTCTAGCAAGTATTGTCTTATTGGTGTTATGCCCTCGCCTTCCACCGACCTCTGAACTGACCTAGCACAGAACTTTATACGGAAACTTCCTACATTTAAATTTGGCTTCCGAACCACGGAGCAATTTGGAGTTGCTCACAATGATTCAGAGATAATTACCACAGGAGATGGAAAAAATGCCAGAAAATCTCCCAACAATTGAGTGGGATATGAACGCCAAATTTTTGAGCTGGTAATCCGACACTAACCGACTACCTCACCAAGCCAAGCTACAGGTTAGCAAGGAAAATCAGTTCGTCATAATCTTATGAATCCGACAGAAACAATAATTCAAATTTGAAATTCATTTTGTGAAGCATTTTTCACGGTACCTTGAACGTGTTAACTGATCCTCACGAGAATAACGCTACGCAATAGCAAATGATGGACTTGGACACCCTGGCAATCAACAGCGAAAGCCTATGTTAATGAGTCTATGCAGCCACATGAACACCAATGTCAATTTGCTTGCCAGCCTCGAAGGGGAAGTAAGAGAACAGCCGAAACAATCGAGTGAAAACTAACTGCAGAATGGACAAAATATAGAACGCCAGTACGTCAGTTACATACGAAAGGTATCAAGAAAAAACTCGCGGCCTCTTTTTTTCGAAATGGATGTCGAACGCGAAGACGAATGCCTCACTTCCGACGACGAATTTGCTGTTGTGGAATACAGCGCCTCTGTCTTCACTTCGTTCACTTCCTTCCAGATGTTAGACAAACCGCGGATGTGGTAACAGGTCATTTCCTCCAGAACCCCTGGACGAGGTTGCCCAGCGATCTCAATCTCTCCATCGAATAGCCGCTGCGTATGTGACAGATAAACGCCCGTATTCAGTCAGACTAGTTCTCTGCCCGTACGGCGCAGACGTGCCGCTGGACACCGGAAGGAAAAAAAGACAAGGCTGTAGAACCCAGAAGGACCGGCGAGCACTGCACGCAGTAGTGAAAGAAGCCGCCACTGGAGAACGGAGGCGCGACTTCCAGAAAGCACGGCGTGGCGTGGCGCGGAGCTGGCCCCAGCCACAAGTGCCCTGCCATTGGCTGCGTCCTAAGCGCCGCGAGCGTCGACGGCCAATGGCGCGCGGCCGCGCCACGCCCACCGGCCGCGGCGGCGGGGGAGTCCCTGGCCCAGTAACTGACTAACCCATTGAACTTGGTAGGCAGGCGCGCGCCGCAAGTGGCAAAGCGAGGCCTGCCGGCGAGGCCGACGCGGGCGCCGCGGCGCGGCTGCGACCGCAACCACGCGCTCTGTTGTCGCCGTGGCGGGAAGCGCGGATTACGTCCCGCGCGCGTAACTGTCCCGGAAGTGGCCTCAGCGCTGCTAAGAGAACGGTTTCCTGTTCCTCTATTGAAGTCTCCTGGGTGAAGAATGTACAGACAGTCTAAGGGGCATCCTTTCCAGCAACTCAGTATTTAAAAAAAATACTGTAGTGAACCTGGGCATTGTCACGCGATCCATTTCAAATACTGTCTTACTCACAAATGACTTGATTGTACACTGCTGGCCACCGTAAATGCAACACCCTGAAGGAAGCAACCGAATCAAGTGAAATCTACACCATGAGTTTGCAGCGATGAGATATGCAACAGATTAGAATTTCAGCGCAGACGCACATCACGCGCGCCTGTGGCGCCACGTCATAGCGCCATTTAAGGCTTGGCGATTTCGACGAGTGTACGTTCGGTACATGTGTTTACCTTGTGGTTGTTTCACAAGACGATCAGTTATGCCTCGTAGACAACAGCGAACATCTTTTGATCAAGTATCCGAGTTCGACAGAGGAAGGATAGTTGCTTACCGAGATTGTGGATTTTCATACAGAGAAATCGCTAGTCGTGTTGGACGAAAACAAACAACTGTAATGCGGATATGTGACCGTTGGATGCAGTAGGGTACGACGGACCGACGTGGTCGATCGCATTCACCTCGGTGCACCACTGCACGTGCTGATAGGAAAATTGTGCGCATGGCAGTGATGGATCGCTCAGTGACATCCCGAACCATAGCACAGCACATTGCGTCTGTAACGCATCATCCAGTGTCTGCGCGTACCATTCGACGCCGTTTACAGCAGAGTGGTCTGTCCGCAAGACGTCCATTGCTTCGTCTGCCATTGACGCAGAACCACAGACGTCTCCGTCGCCAATGGTGTGATGACAGACGGATGTGGACGGCAGAATGGAATGACGTTGTCTTTACTGACGAGGCACGCTTCTGTCTGCAGTACCACGATGGTCGGATTCGAGTGTGGAGACACCGTGGAGAGAGGATGCTGGACAGCTGCATTATGCACCGCCACACTGGTCTTGCACCGGGTATTATGGTATGGGGCGGTATTGGATATTACTCTCGCACGCGTCTAGTACGCATTGCCGGTACTTTAAATAGCCGGCGCTACATATCCGAGGTGCTGGAGCCAGTTGTCCTTCCTTACCTTCAGGGCTCGGCCACAGCCATATTTCAACAGGATAATGCGCGACCACACGTGGCACGCATTGTCCAAAGGTTCTTCGTCAACAACCAGGTTGAATTGCTTCCCTGGCCGGCTCGCTCTCCGGATCTTTCGCCGATAGAAAACATGTGGTCCATGGTTGCTCAACGAGTGACCCAGATTACATCCCCAGCTGCCACACCAGATGATCTCTGGCAACGTGTGGGAGCTGCTTGGGCTGCTGTACCCCAGGGATACATCCAACGTCTCTTTGACTCAATGGCGAGACGTGTGGCAGCGGTGATCTCCAACAATGGCGGCTACTCTGGCTACTGATTCTGGCAGGAACCACATGTCACAGACGTCTGTAAACGTAATCATTTGATACTTGGTCAACATGTTATCTACAAAATAAATTTTGTTGTGCTACCTCTTGTCTTTCTTGGTGCTGCATTTACGGTGGCCAGCAGTGTATATAAACAATGTCCAGTCACATTAATGTGAACAGCTGACAAAAACCTGAATAACCACCTTTTGGCCGGCCGAAGTGGCCGTGTGGTTCTAGGCGCTCCAGTCTGGTACCGCGAGACCGCTACGGTCGCAGGTTCGAATCCTGCCTCGGGCATGGATATGTGTGATGTCCTTAGGTTAGTTGGGTTTAACTAGTTCTAAATTCTAGGGGACTAATGACCTCAGAAGTTGAGTCCCATAGTGCTCAGAGCCATTTGAACCACCTTTTGAAGCGCGAATCACTGCGAGACGTGCACGAAGGAAATCAGTGAGGTTCTGGAAGGTACCGACAAGGTGTGGAGCCAGGACGACTCCAGTGCCGTGATCAGGTTTTTCGGCTGAGGATCCATGGCTCATACAACCCGATCGAGATGACTCCACGGATTCTTGATTCCTTTGAAACCCAGGGAGTACGGTAATAGCATCCTGGCGATCTTCGAACCGCGCACGTACCCTACGTGCTGTGTGACACGTTGCATTTCCCTTCGAAGAACAACAAATAGCGTATAGGGGTGGAAATGGTCCCAAAGATTACCTGGGTAATGTCACGAAAACATTCCCCGGTCCATAACGCACTCTCCTCAGCCCTTGACCCTTCAGACGATTGTTGCACGGTATTTACTATCAGACGTTTCACGCCGTACACCTTAACGGCCGGCATCTGTCCTATGGAGCATTAAAAGTGATTCATCTGGAAAGACCACCTGTCCCTATCAGTGTTCGTCCAGTCACCGTATAGGCGTGCAAATTCCTCGCCTGCTTCGGAGGCCCGTACAGAGCATCACTCAATAAACGGTTGTTGAGGAGACACCGTTGGTAGCCCCTTGGTTCGCCTGGACTGTCAGTTGCTCGACACTTGCACGGTCATTCGCCCGTACACACCTCCCCAACCGTCCTCTATACCCCCTGGTGTACCACAATAGCCTCGGCGCCAGTTTTGGAAATGCATTTTGACGTCGAGCAAAGGCTGTATCACATTAGTGTGACCGGATCGTGTAATACAGTTAAATGGTTTCGAATCTAATGGTCATCATCGAAATTATGTCTTGGTAGGAAGGAAACGTGCCGGAGCGTCATCTAGCGGTCGTCCTGGTCGCTCAAAACCAAGTCAGTGAGTGAGTTCGATAAGCGCTAGTGGACGACTTGACATATTATTTAACAAGATGATTGATCAAGTCGAAATCTTTGTACTGTCCACTTTGCCAAATAAGAGATGTAATAGAGAAAATGTAGAATGCAGACTGGCTATAATAGAAAAATGTGTTTGTTAGTATGGAGCATTTCCTGAATTTAGGTGTTAGGAAATCATCTCTGAAGACATTTGGACTGTAGACATATACGGTAGTGAACCATGGGAGCTAAGCCTGCTACGGTGGCAGGTTCGAATCCTGCCACGGGCATGGATGTGTGTGATGTCCTTAGGCTAGTTAGGTTTACGTATTTCTAAGTCTAGGGGACTGATGACCTCAGAGGTTAAGTCCCATAGTGCTTAGAGTCATTTGAACCAAGGGGGGAGGGGGGAGGTTTTTAGGGGGAGACCAGGGGATGAACACCAATGCACACAATAAGCACGTTCAAGTGGCTGTAAGTTACAGATAAGGAGATTTGCACATGACAGAATACTGTGGACAGCTGAATCAAGTCAGTCTTTGGATGGAAGACCACAGCAACAGTTTTCCATAGGCCATTCGTATGTAAGTAAAGTCATAGCTTTAACTTTTGTTGACCTGAGGTCCACAGTTGCGTGTAATATTCTATTAACAATCATCAGTCTACTGAAGACGTCTTCCATAAAATATGATGTCTCAAAAAAACTTCGTCTTCTTCTAAACACAATCTTTTTCATTGAAGGCAAAGCCTCTCCTTTTCAGTTTCTGACCGGGAACCCCAGAACATCCTAAAGAAAATCGAAACAGTGGAGTCCAAACGTCGACTGCGTGGAAAGAAACTGAAGATATGTATGACGCGGCCTAATATTTTACCAGTACATCTTTCGATACATACGTGGCGTACTGCGGGAGTACCATTTTTATTTCGAAACCAACATTAATTCAAAGACTGTTTTGTATAGAGTGGTCTCCTGTTATCTAGCTGTTATCCAGTTTGACGTAACCATTTCAGTACCGTGGGATGTATGTCGTCCCCAATGGGTTATCAGAAAACAAGTGGGATGTTGCTGCACGGTGTTGCTATGTATCTATGCCCTACTGGTGAAGGGAAACCTACTGATGGTTTGCATTATTCTTATAATTACAGCTTTCACCTGTGGGATGTGCTGCCTTCAAGTTTCGTTATTGATCCAACGCTCCGCTCCCCTCAGTATTGTCGCATCGAATTAGTTTGCGCGTACAGATAGGCAACTCAACGAATAGATTTGAAAAGTGGGCTGCTGTCGCGTTTTCCCAGACAATTCGTGTCAGCGAATTGATATTTACCGCGTCACAAATAATGTCCGCACTGAGCACAGTAATGTGAGTTCAAAATTCAGAGAGACGCACTACCCACTGATGTGTATCTGTTTTCTGAATGTCTCGTAGTTTTTGCTGTGTTGTCTTCTGAAACCCCAGAGGTACGTACGAATGGTGTTGTATGTCCCACTCCTCCCCGCATTGGAAAACGAAGCAGCGGGAAATATTTTCCTTATTATGCTATTTCTGACTACGAGCAATTCCTTTCACTCCAAAAAAAATTGATAGCGAAAGGGTTGAAAAAAAAACGACACACTTACATTTTTATGACAATCGTCTTGTCTTCATACCTGTACACCTCCATCCGCTCGATACGATTTGAAACGAGACTCGTCCGAGCAGGCAACATGATTCCAGTCATCGATAGTCCAATGTCGATGCTGACATCGAGCGAGGTGGCGCAGTGGTTAGCACACTGGACTCGCATTCGGGAGGACGACAGTTCAATCCCGCGTCCGGCCATCCTGATTGAGGTTTTCCGTGATTGCCCTGAATCGCTTCAGGCAAATGCCGGGATGGTTCCTTTGAAAGCACACTGCCGACTTCCTACCCCGTCCTTTCTTAATCCGATGAGGCCTCGCAGTTTGGTCTCCTCCCCTCAAATCAACCCAACTAGGTGTTGACGGGCCCAGGCGATGCGAAAAGCTTTGTCTCGCGCAGTCATCAAGGGTACACAAGTGAGCTTTCGGCTCCGAAAACCCATATCAATGATGTTTCGTTGAATGGTTCGCACGCTGACACTTGTTGATGGCCCAGCACTGAAATCTGCAAATTTGCGGAAGGTTTGCACTCGTCACGTTGAACGATTCTCTTCAGTCGTCGTTCGTCCCGTTCTTGTAAGATTTTTTTCTGGCCGCAGCGATGTAAGAGATTCGATGTATTACCAGATTCCTGATATTCACGGTACACTCGTGAAATTGTCGTACGGGGAAATCCCCACTCCATCTCTACCTCAGAGTTCTGTGTTCCATCGCTCATGCGCCGACTATAACACCTCGTTCAAACTCACTTAAACCTTGATAAGCTCCGTTATAGCAGCAGTAACCGATCTAACAACTACACCACACATTTGTCTTATCTAGGCGTTGCCGACCGCAGCGCCGTGTTCTGCCAGTTTACGTATCTCTGTTTTTGAATACGCATGCCATAGCAGTTTCTTTGACGCTTCAGTGTATATTGCACACTGATTTCACCTCTTACCTCTCTCTGTCCACCTCCTCCTTGCACAGTCTCTCAGCCTGTCTCATCCTCGCACTTCTCTCTCTCTCTCTCTCTCTCTCTCTCTCTCTCTCTCTCTCTCTCTATTTCCTCCTGCCCACTCTATCACTCTACCTACTACTCCCCTCTCTCCAACCATATTTTCCTCTCCCCTCCCTGCGTCCATCCAACCCCTCTCTCTGTCCATCCCCGTCTCCTCCTCTCACTTTTCCACCTGCTCACTAGCCCTCCAGACCTTCCATCTGCCTGCTGCATCTCCCCTTCTTCCCCTCTGTCCATATCCTGCTCCCCCTCTCTCTGACACTGGTCAGAGCGCGTAAAATAGAAAAGTAGCTACCACGTGAGGGGATGACGTAAATAAGCTGGAACGGATACAAAAGTAGCTTGCTACAGTCTTCTCTTCCACAGACACAACCAATACCACAGTAGACACTTTCTGGCAGTGGAATACTCTATCTCATTTATACAGCCGGAAGGCTCTAGGAAGGGAGCCATGTCTTGCCATTACAGTAGACGGGAGCTGGCAGTTGCCAGTGGCCGCAGCCCCTTAACTCCTCGAGCTCCGCGCAATATCGGAACTGGAAAATTGCATATGACGCCTCCTTTCCTTTCCTCCCGCGATTATTCGTGGCCTATAGCCAATATGGACGCATAAAATAAAAAATAAAAATAAGACAGGCGAGCGGAGGGACTGTGGGGAGCGGTCTTCCGCTCCCACTAGCTGCGGTTGGCGGAGCGCCAAGCTGTTTACGGCCTGTGTTAATCACTGGAGACTCTAGACCCAGTGCGACCGCCGCAGAGAGAGGCGACGTTTATAGCTTTCATTCTCTCCCTCTTCAGTGCCGCTTCAGCTACCCCCTCCACACACACACACACACACACACACACACACACACACACACACACACACACACACAAAAGCGCGAGCATGCGTATAGTCTGCTCATTCCTGAAGACAGCTCTCTTCCATCGCCACTTGGCAACAATAAGTGCCAGAAAAAGGCTGCTCCATACACAATGTGACGGTTTTGAAATTCCACTGGTGTGCCATTTCACACCGAAAGAAGACTAGCGTTGGTCGAAGGCGCTTGACTCGTATTCTGAAAGGGTTCAAATCACCGTCCGCCCATCCCGATTTTCGAGCTTTCCTTATGTTGCCAGGGGAAAGACCAGATTGCTCCCGCAAAAGCTATTTTTATCTGTTTTTCTTCTTCGTATCAATCTCTTCATCTCCAAGTACCACCTACACCCAAATCATCATCTTTCTTAGCGTTTGTCCCACAACGTAGTGGGCTCTGCACTTTTTAGGGTTCGGTATCACATTTAGTAAAAACAGAACCCTTGTAGTATCACGTTGTCTGTCTCTCTATCCGACGGTTGAGAACTCTTTTTCTCAGGAACGTATAGAAGTATCAAGTTGAAATTTACGTCAAGTTCTAACATCTACGGTTCCTCAGTGGCGTAAAAAACTAAGCTTTTAACTCAACATGTTGTGTACGAGTTCGTATACAACAGGAAGGATAGGTGGGCTACAGAGTGGTGAAGCAACTGACAGCGTAGGAAAGCTGGATAGGATCAGAAATGATTATTGAACAAATTAACACAACAAACAGAAGATTTATGTAACTTTTATTTATTCATATGAATAAAGAGTCAATAGAAATAATACAGAAAGAAGTAGAGTCACAAGGCAGCGACTCCAAGCACGAGTGGGGTGAGTCACTGCGACCGCCCATGCTCTATTGTGGCGACAGAGGGTGCTCGTAGTCCATAGTAGCTTCGAGTGTGGCTCAGCGGGTGTACGCCATTGGTTCCACTTTATCCCGCGCGACCGCAATCGGCATCAAAGGGAAACTTGCAGTTCCAGTACAGACGTGACGATGCTCGTGGTGTGACATCGATACATGATACCACACAATTTAATAAAAAATACGGCCATTTATCTCAAATTTGTTTTGTATTTCAAACTCGGTCATCAAATCCTACAGGGTACTTCCGGTTGACAAAGAAGCATCAAATTTGGCAAGATACAAGGTTTGACAGTATAAAAAAAGGAAAAAAAAATCCGAAAATTGTTAATATGTAATTATATTCCACGAACAGAATATTTTTTGTCATTTTCTATTCGATTTCTGTCAGTGTGGTAAGACTCTTCTTTCTCAGGAACGTGTATCTGTATCAAGTTGAAAGTTAGAAAACAACCCAGTACTATGGTGTATAGTTCCTTAGCGGTGTAAGACATTTAAGCTTCTGAATCAGTGTAATATATTCAATTGTGTGTGAAATCTTATGGAACTTAACTGCTAAGGTCATCAGTCCCTAAGCTTACACACTACTTAACCTAAATTATCCTAAGGACAAACACACACACCCATGCCCGAGGGAGGACTCGAACCTCCACCGGCACCAGTCGCAGAGTCCATGACTGCAGCGCCTAAGACCGCTCGGTTAATCCCGCGCGGCTCAGTGTAATATTTCACATATTTTGACTCTCGAAATCTCAGACATCAAAATCTATAGATTACTTCCCGTTGAACTAGGATCATGAAATTTGGCAAGAAGTAAAGTTTCGCATTACAAGTAAGGACAAAAATCTGAAAATTAATAATTCGTAATCACACTCCTGGAAATGGAAAAAAGAACACATTGACACCGGTGTGTCAGACCCACCATACTTGCTCCGGACACTGCGAGAGGGCTGTACAAGCAATGATCACACGCACGGCACAGCGGACACACGAGGAACCGCGGTGTTGGCCGTCGAATGGCGCTAGCTGCGCAGCATTTGTGCACCGCCGCCGTCAGTGTCAGCCAGTTTGCCGTGGCATACGGAGCTCCATCGCAGTCTTTAACACTGGTAGCATGCCGCGACAGCGTGGACGTGAACCGTATGTGCAGTTGACGGACTTTGAGCGAGGGCGTATAGTGGGCATGCGGGAGGCCGGGTGGACGTACCGCCGAATTGCTCAACACGTGGGGCGTGAGGTCTCCACAGTACATCGATGTTGTCGCCAGTGGTCGGCGGAAGGTGCACGTGCCCGTCGACCTGGGACCGGACCGCAGCGACGCACGGATGCACGCCAAGACCGTAGGATCCTACGCAGTGCCGTAGGGGACCGCACCGCCACTTCCCAGCAAATTAGGGACACTGTTGCTCCTGGGGTATCGGCGAGGACCATTCGCAACCGTCTCCATGAAGCTGGGCTACGGTCCCGCACACCGTTAGGCCGTCTTCCGCTCACGCCCCAACATCGTGCAGCCCGCCTCCAGTGGTGTCGCGACAGGCGTGAATGGAGGGACGAATGGAGACGTGTCGTCTTCAGCGATGAGAGTCGCTTCTGCCTTGGTGCCAATGATGGTCGTATGCGTGTTTGGCGCCGTGCAGGTGAGCGCCACAATCAGGACTGCATACGACCGAGGCACACAGGGCCAACACCCGGCATCATGGTGTGGGGAGCGATCTCCTACACTGGCCGTACACCACTGGTGATCGTCGAGGGGACACTGAATAGTGCACGGTACATCCAAACCGTCATCGAACCCATCGTTCTACCATTCCTAGACCGGCAAGGGAACTTGCTGTTCCAACAGGACAATGCACGTCCGCATGTATCCCGTGCCACCCAACGTGCTCTAGAAGGTGTAAGTCAACTACCCTGGCCAGCAAGATCTCCGGATCTGTCCCCCATTGAGCATGTTTGGGACTGGATGAAGCGTCGTCTCACGCGGTCTGCACGTCCAGCACGAACGCTGGTCCAACTGAGGCGCCAGGTGGAAATGGCATGGCAAGCCGTTCCACAGGACTACATCCAGCATCTCTACGATCGTCTCCATGGGAGAATAGCAGCCTGCATTGCTGCGAAAGGTGGATATACACTGTACTAGTGCCGACATTGTGCATGCTCTGTTGCCTGTGTCTATGTGCCTGTGGTTCTGTCAGTGTGATCATGTGATGTATCTGACCCCAGGAATGTGTCAATAAAGTTTCCCCTTCCTGGGACAATGAATTCACGGTGTTCTTATTTCAATTTCCAGGAGTGTATATCACACGAAAAGTAAATTTTTTGGCTTTGATTACCCGTCTGTCTGCCGTGTCCAGTATCACTATCTATACCAGGGAAAAAAAATTCAGATTATCGATTCACCAAGTACCTCTTCCCCTATCTTTAAAACATCAGAAAAGTTCTCGAATGCCGACAGGTCCCAGGTTCCCAGGTTCAGCACACAGTTTTAATCTGACGCAAAGTTTCAAATCAGTACACACCCTGCTGGAGAGTGAAAATTTGGGATTTTCTCTGCCTCGTGATGGCTGGGTGTTGTGTGATGTCCGTAGGTTAGTTAGGTTTAAGTAGTTCTAAGTTCTAGGGGACTGATGACCATAGATGTTAAGTCCCATAGTGCTCAGACCCCCAGAGTGAAAATTCATTCTGGAACTGATAGGTGTGTTTACTGACAGACTGCAAACATATTATGTCAACTTTATAGCAGATGAATAATATTTTTCTTCTCTCTCCTGCAGTTTTCAGTACATCGCAGAAACGAAAGCTTTTACTCGGAGTTGAACGATAGATATTCACTCGAAGCACTTCCCGGCGAGAAAGCGCCAAGTAGTCCACCGCGCAAGTCTTCTTTAGAGAGAGAGAGAGAAGTTCATTTCTATGCGGCGGTTACCGGGCTCCGGAAAAAATATTCCGTCTCCCTGGCGTCTAATGAAACACCACAAAAGGAAAAAGCGGTCGTTCACATCTCGCGCCGCGCCCGGCGGCCAACTTTGTGCATTAACCCACATAATTCTAAATAGCTCTGCGGAAATATTACGCTCTTAGCAACTAATGAAGACAAGTCACAGCTCCTTGGCGCTATGAACTTGGCTGATTTCGCGAGATTTTGCATATTGGCCTAATCGTGTACCACAGAGAGAGAGAGAGAGAGAGAGAGAGAGAGAGAGAGAGAGAGAGAGAGAGAGAGAGAGGGGGGGGGCAGAGAAAGGCGGAGGAGGGAGGGGTGCGGTAGATAGACCAACCGATAGATAGCAATTATCTGGTTATAAAAATTATGGTTACAGATTTCTCAACGCTTAGTAGCGTGCTACGTTACGTATCTTTATCTTTTCTGGGTGATAACTCAACGTTTTGTGACTACTACTCGTATTATTGTGACATAAGGAACTAACGTCAAATGTGTCTAAAAGGATATGCCTCAAAAACATTTCAGAAGAGGAAGGATGGTAACCTTGCATCCAAATGAGAACAAATTTATCTTCTAATGTGACGATCGACTTCCATAGTTGTGACTACTTCTTTATGTTTCACATGCGTTAAGTGAAAATGTCGAAGTTCGTGTTCAAAAAATGGTTCAAATGGCTCTGAGCACTATGGGACTCAACTTCTGAGGTCATTAAACCCCTAGAACTTAGAACTAGTTAAACCTAACTAACCTAAGGACATCACACACATCCATGCCCGAGGCAAGATTTGAACCTGCGACCGTAGCGGTCTCGCGGTTCCAGACTGCAGCGCCTAGAACCTCACGGCCACTTCCGCCGGCGAAGTTTGTGTTATTCCACAAGCTTATGTATAGCTTTCATCAGGTTCTACTGACGTTTGCAGTACGAAAAGACAATTCAATTAACCAAATTAACTACATTTGTAAATTTTTGGTTGAATTCCTATACTCTAGGAACTGATAGCTGTTTGGACAGCACAGTAACCTCCCTCCTAGAAGGGTGGGTCCTTAGTTGAACTCGTCTAATTAGTTTCTGTTTTTCTTGTTCCAGGGTTGGCGATTTACTTCTCTGCCAGCTTTCGTGCACGGTAAGATTTCTGTCAACAATTTCATTCGCTATGCCAGGAAAACTCGCTGTCTTCACCTCTAACACGAAAAACATTTAGTGGCAAAAAACTGGAATTACCTGACGGGTGGAAGTAATGCATTACTGAAAATCTCGAGTAGTTATGTCGCTTAGTAAAACTTGAGTCATTGGGCAGTCTACACTAATGCTTCCGTGCCATCAGGTTGCATGGGGTTTCTTCGTTCCTAGTGTGAAACCAGCAGGTATGTGAAAGACGTAATTCGGCGGTCTGTTTGAGCACGCTCTTCTAACCAGATGATAAAAGAAACAACAGTGTAATTCCTAGCCAAGAAAGCAGAGCAACAACAGAAGCAAACTTAGTAAAATTTGAGTTATAGACTCCTCAAAAGTGGCAGTCTTTTTTTTCCTGCCTCCGTGGAAAGTTAGCAACTAAATCAATGCACACTGAATTAGTAAGTCTACGACAAGGTATCTTCTGATTATTGAGCACGAACACACAGTTTGCATCTTCAGATGTTGCGGCGACGTAAAATAGAAGAACCTTTGCCCGAGACGTTCGAAGATGGTGCTCACAGAGAAATATTTTCGTAAATATTTGTTATCTTATTGGTTGATATCATCACTCAGCAGATTAATTTTCACTGTAAAGTTTATTTCATCATTGCTGACACAATTGTCTAGTCAATATATCAGTTTCAGCCCATAAATATCTCTTGAGAGCGTTGTGTTGCAAGCAAATAACATTACAAAGCTTACGTTTATTTAAGCTTCTGGCCCATTGCACTAAATTTGTATGGCCGGATGTAGATTCAAACCGGCTCCTCCAGGATGCGAACCCCGCGGCTTAGCCTTTGGGTTGCCTTGCTCTATCGAAACATTTACAGTAATAATACCGGCATATAACGCTTCATCCTAGATAACTCGATCACGCCACCGTAAGGTTTAAAATGGTAGCTGATAGTAAGAAACTTCCTGACAGTTTGTCGTATATAGGTAACTTTCTTGTTTCTGCGTGGAAATGCGGGCGATCAGCGTACTTTTCGGTACACTAAGGGCGAGCTTTGCTCTGGCGCATTTCAGAGCTGCCTTGATGTTGAACCACAGAGTGAATAACACTACATTGCCACAGTGCCCTGAGTAACATCCCATTTCCCCGTTGTTCGATGCGGTGAGATCGTCTCTTAATAGCAAATAAGAGGTACTCAAATTGCATGTTTGTTGGTGCGTGTGTGCTGCATAATATCGAGTAGCAGAAGCCGCATTGAAATGCCGACGTCTAGCTTATCTATGGGCTGGTCAGTCGAATCCAGTATAACCACTAAACAATAATTTTAGCGTTGACTGAAATAAACTTGAAAGAGAAACATTTGTTCGAAAAATCTGTTTCCTGTTGCAAGAATAGAATAAAGCAGCTTGCTGGTTGGTTTCCCTCCTTAGAGTGCTCGTCAAGACAGCGTAATACACAGTTTAGAAATGAATCCTAAGATGTTCAGTTAGGAGGCATTTTTTGAGCGTCTGTGAGAACTCCAAGTGTATGTATACGTCGCGGCACTTTTGCGGACGTTAGAGAAGTCACTGAATCTCTTTCTGCTGCCATTTTTCCCCGCGCCACAGTAGTAAGTTTTCGTAGCAGTGACGTTGCCTGAGGACAGTGCTGTTTGTCTGAAGAGGGCGGTATGACCGCTCCGTGTACTGCGGCTGTTCGCTCTGGAATAGTTTCCCGTGGCAGAGCAGAATGTCGCGCTAGCACGCGACACTGCAAGGAAGATTGAAACTGGCGTCGTGGGCGGTTGACAGTACTCTTACTTAGGGGCTGTTTACCGGGCTCTATTCCTGCTACCGGAAGCTCTTTCATCGGGCGGCATACACACCAGTGTTTGAGAGACGCTAGAGTCTCTTAGCATTGGTAAAACTTTAGTATCTTTCTCTCTCCAAACACATCCACCCACCCACTCTCCCACCCACCCACCCACACACACACACACACACACACACACACACACACACACACACACACACACTTCCATACTACTTTTCTTCTGTTCAGCTGCATATATTGTCGCAATTTATTTGGTACCAACTTCGAAAGAACAATGACTTCATCTTGCAGACATTTCAGCACTAGAGCAGGTATATCTCCTCAGGTACCTCGTTGTTGTTGTTGTAGTCTTCAGTCCTGAGACTGGTTTGATGCAGCTCTCCATGCTACTCTATCCTGTGCAAGCTTTTTCATCTCCCAGTACCTACTGCAACCTACATCCTTCTGAATCTGCTTAGTGTATTCATCTCTTGGTCTCCCTCTACGATTTTTACCCTCCACGCTGCCCTCCAGTACTAAATTGGTGATCCCTTGATGCCTCAGAACATGTCCTACCAACCGATCCCTTCTTCTGGTCAAGTTGTGCCACAAACTTCTCTTCTCCCCAATCCTATTCAATACTTCCTCATTAGTTGTGTGATCTACCCATCTAATCTTCAGCATTCTTCTGTAGCACCACATTTCGAAAGCTTCTATTCTCTTCTTGTCCAAACTATTTATCGTCCATGTTTCACTTCCATACATGGCTACACTCCATACGAATACTTTCAGAAATGACTTCCTGACACTTAAATCAATACTGGATGTTAACAAATTTCTCTTCTTCAGAAACGCTTTCCTTGCCATTGCCAACCTACATTTTATACCCTCTCTACTTCGACCATCATCAGTTATTTTGCTCCCCAAATAGCAAAACTCCTTTACTACTTTAAGTGCCTCATTTCCTAATCTAATTCCCTCAGCATCACCCGACTTAATTAGACTACATTCCATTATCCTTGTTTTGCTTTTGTTGATGTTCATCTTATATCCTCCTTTCAAGACACTGTCCATTCCATTCAACTGCTCTTCCAAGTCCAAATGATAGTTGGAAGAGGAGTTTCCAGTAACTGGAAGACTTAGTTGGCGTTTTCATTAGTTTTAAAATACACAGGTTCAGATCAGCGTATTGTGTTTTCCTCTCCGACACTGAAATGAAACTGCGGAAGTAACCCAGTTCCAGCCCATTAGCTTTAAACGTTAGCTTTGAATTTCCTGCAATATCTGATGAACATGTGGTTGAATACTTGGTATATTTCACCTTATTTTTACCCTATCATTCATATTGCTCAAAAGGAGGAAAGCAAAACAACAGTTTTTTTGTTCACCTGCTACAATTAACAGTATGAATTCCACTGTTTATGAGTGAATTCCACCAGAGACACAATTTGTTCTTTTTTATGTTATTACTAGTTTAGAACATGTCTGGTTTTGAAGTGTCCGTTCATGGTGTGGTTAACGTTATTTATGAAGAATGGTATAATATTAATGTGACATATTTATGAAGTAACTATGCAACTGCCATAGAGTCAATCTATTTTTATGTTAGAAACACAGAGTAATTGCCGGCCGGAGTGGCCGAGCGGTTCTAGGCACTATAGTCTGGAACCGCGCGATCGCAGGTTCGAATCCTGCCTCAGGCATGGATGTGTGTGATGTCCTTAAGTTAGTTAGGTTTAAGTAGGTATAAGTTCTAGGGGACTGATGACCTCAGATGTTAAGTCCTATAGTGCTCAGAGCCATTTGAACCATTTGAACAGAGTAATTAAATTTTATTAAAATAAAATATAATTTGAGATACATTTAGACTAGATAGGTAACATAGTTGCACAGTTACATCCTAAACAGGACAAACCAAAATAATGTCATTAGATAATAAAAACATTAAAGATGGCAAAAGTAACATATTACAACCAGGAGTCTTTCGTGATGATAGAATTTTTATTTCCCCATTATCGGTTTAATATCCCTCGACATCGGAATGGTAAACTAAAATTCTATCATTACGAAACGTGACTAGGTGCAGTCACTTCTGAAAATTTTTATTCATCACACTTGCAGTGTTCCACAATCATGGATAAAATTCTAGTACGTATATACATGGTGTTAGGAGTATCGATGCAGACATTTTTATTGGCGACTGAGGACAGTTTTGATTCGTTGGTTGGTGAGGGAGGGAACTAAACAGCGAGGTCATTGATCCCATCGGATTAGGGAAGGTGGCGAAAGAAGCCGGCCATGCCCTTTCAAAGGAACCATCTCAGCATTTGCCTGAGGTGATTTACGGTAATCACAGAATACCTAAACCAGGTTGGCCGGACGCGGGTTTGTACCGTCGTCCTTCCGAACACGAATCCAGTGCGCTAACCATTGCGCCACCTCGCTGGGAGAGGACAGTGTACTGAACAACGTTACATAAGTGTTTAATAAATTTCGAGACTAAAATTATAGCTATTAGGAGTATGTTTTTAGGTTGGGTATTACATCCAAGTACATGTGTCAACGCTTATTTTCCCCAGTGCAGTAGATCAGGCGTTGAAGTACAGACACACGGACGCAAAACGGTTGGTCTATACAGAAAAGCGGAGTCTACTTAGCGAAATAGGTATGACCGTGCAGAAGACATCAGGTAATAAATTATGTAACGTTTGTGAGAAAATTGTTTCCCAGAAAAGAAAAACAGCTAATACACTGAAGTGGGTACATATTAAGGCACCAATGATCACAAAATTTGACAATATCTGCACTTATGCGCCTAACACCTGTATATATTAGCGGCATAGCCAGGCGACTTCTCTAGCAGTGCAGTAATGATCTATATACACAAACTCTGCTCGTGAATCAGTCTATTTGTGAAAACTGCATCAAAATCCCTACAGTAGTTCGTGAGAATAGCCTTAAAATACAGACAGGAAAAAGCGGAAAGAGACTTTAATATCAGGTACCACGTCAAAATGAGCCATGCTCTAAACTAAAATTAACATTGCAGCTGTGGTGGAATACGCACACAGAAAGAAAATACCCTTTCAAACACTTAAACATCCCGTCTACAACGAGGCTTTCGAGACAAAAGCGCAGGCCGGGGTAATATTGGGATAGCAGTCGACCTTGCCGTTATCAAACGATCCATCCCGTGGTCCACCGTTACGGATGTGGCGTGCAACTGAAACGCCGGCCGCGGTGGTCGTGCAGTTCTAGGCGCTGCAGTCCGGAACCGCGGGACTGCTACGGTCACAGGTTCGAATCCTGCCTCGGGAATGGATGTGTGTGATGTCCTTAGGTTAGTTAAGTTTAATTAGTTCTAAGTTCTAGGGGACTGATGACCTAAGATGTTAAGTCCCATAGTGCTCAGAACCATTTGAACCATTTTTTTGCAACTGAAACTTAACATTAGGTTTGGCGGGTGTTTATTCGAAACCCCTAGAGCCTCGAAGACAGCAACGTCTGGCTCGATGCGTCAGCAACATTGGGAGACATATGCGCTAGCCCGGAGAACCAGACAGTACGCCACAGCACAGCAGGTTGGGTTCAGTGGCGCGGTCGCTACCGCCCACCAAAATCGACCCGGTGGCGGCCGACCGGAAGGGGTGAGGAGTCGCAGGTAGTGGTGGGGGTAGCAGGGGCGTGCGGAGGGGGAGCGGCCCACGTGGCCACGAAGACCTACCCCAACACTCCGAACATCTGGCCCTCTCTCCACATGAAGGACCGTGCGCTATTGACGGACTCAAGTAAATATATAGCGATGACAGTAACGAAAAACTTAAATGGAAACCTTCACATAGAAAATGTCGTGAGGAAGGTGAAGCGAGGACTGCATTTTGCTGGCAAAACATTTGGAAGGTGCAACAAATCTAAAAAAATGGTTCAAATGGCTCTGAGCACTATGGGACTTAACATATGAGGGCATCAGTCCCCCAGAACTTAGAACTACTTAAACCTAACTAACCTAAGGACATCACACACACATCCATGCCTAAGGCAGGATTCGAACCTGCGACCGTAGCGGTCGCGCGGTTCCAGACTGTAGCGCCAAGACCCGCTCGGCCACCCCGGCCGGCGAAACAAAGGCGTTTTTTTGGTTGCGGCGATAACTTTTCACGAAATTTCAGCCACCAACTTCCTCCTCCGAATCACAAACTATTTTGATGACACCCAACTACACAAGTAAAAATGGCCATCGTGATAGAATAAGAGAAATCGATGCTCGCGCGGAAAGATTCAGGTGTTGTTTTTTCCCCAAGTGCAACAGTGAAGAAGTCGTCTGCCAAACACTCTAGTGTGAATTGCAGAGTAATCATGTACATCTTCCATCCATAATGTTTCGAGACTGTTAAGATGACGGTTTTAATGCTTCGGGCGTTCTACACAGCGTCCTCCACTTGAGCGCAACGCAAAGAACATGTGAAACCGTCTTTGTCACGTTGTTTAACTAGCGTTTCCCATGCGCACTTTCTTCAGACTTGGAAAGCCATTAGAAACCCATTCTTCAGTGCATCGTTCTGTGGTAGTTTCGTAATGGTGACACTAGGTCTTGTCATCCGTGATGATTGATTTTTTTTTTTTTTTTTTTTCGGAAGAGAATTGTATGCGTTTATCGTTTCAATCAAGCCGCGACATGCGTCCACGTGTTGTCGTCGTTTTTCTTTTCCCGGGCGTCACAGTGAGTGGAGAAAAACTTCGCACGCACTTTTCTCTTCTTCAAAACATTGTGGAGAATATCTTGAACACTTGACTTTATTTTCTCTCTCTCTCTATATATATATATATAATTTTCTTCTCAACAACGTTGACACAGTACGACCGAAGATTCACCACTTTATACTGCTTGCTCGCACCTGTTGTTCATAGCTGTTAGTTCAAACAGCCACCGTAGTTACTGCACTTACGCCATTTATACGCCAAGAACAAAATCAGCCTAGGAACTTTCTGTACGGACTGGGTAAATGCAGGTACAGATAGCGTCGAAATAAGTTTTATATCTTTCCATACCACTGAGCCTGACAAATGGCAAACGAGTGAGCTGTGGAACTCCAGCCAAGTCCTTATCTTGAACTTTTATGAAAGTGTGGGGGCGCTGAAGTAAACTGTCTAATAAGATCCGAATCCCAAGTAAAAATAATTATGATGGGAGCTACAAGGTTTCGTAAACAGCACTGATGTAACCTGACCGGCGTCGTTCCTGTGTGTGTAACTGGACTGGTTCCGCCCATTTCAAGCTCCTCTTACGATCCTGGTGACTGAAACGAGTGCTATCCGCATGGCAAGACAAGCTTACTACGTCTATGCCGGCTGTAGATCTTATATCGATCTCGCTGTCTGGCAGGTTTACACGAAACTGACGCAGTTGTTCAGATGGTAGCATTCGATGCTCTAGATAGTAGGTGTTGATGGTTCTGGCAACGAGAATGTAAGCTTTAGAATGACAAATATAAACTGGTGCTGCGTGGCAGAATTGTTTCCGAAGAAAAATTTGTGATAATTCTCCTTGTTGTAATACTGAGCATGCAGTGAATTGAGAACATCACTGTGCATTGTGTAGTGAAATGTATTTTTTGTATGTGCATTGTGTAGTGAAATGTATTTGTTGTATAGGGATATACAGCTTCACAGTACACGAAAACTGGGGTCATTCCACTGAATAGGCAACAGACAGTTACCTTCCTGACGCTTGTCAGTTTCGAGTGAGTGGGTCATCTCTGATGACATCGAAATTGTGTTAAACTCCAATATTTGCTTCTTTCTAGAGGTTTTTCACCAACGTCACGTTCCAAATAAGTCATATTTAAGTGGTTTTACTTATTTTAGATTCCAGTCATTGCACTAAATTTGTATGACCAAACGGAGATTCTAACTCATATCCTCAGAGGGCGAATCCAGTGGCTACCTTGCCCGATCGCCATATTTATTGCAATAATTGCTGCAGTAACGCTTCATCATCGAGGACTGCGTCGCGTTAGTGCGGCAACTTAAAATGAAAGTTGCTAATAAGAAACTTCCTGACAGTTAGCTGTATGCAGGTAGTGTTTTCGCTTTCATATACTAGTAAGAATGGTCAGCGTTATGCAGAATCCTGTAGTAAATAATACAGGACTTGCCACAGCGCTCTGAAGTACACCCACGGAAAACTTTCCCGCCGTTCGTGTGCCATCGGTATGGTGAGACCGTCAGTTCAGAACGAGCAGTAGGTAATGAAATTACACGAATGGCGCGTGTGCGCTGAGTAATATCGACTCGGCAGTGCGGCGGTCACGAACGGCGAACGCAGCCCTTTCCCTCTCGGGTGACAGTCCTTTCAGAGCATTCACTTGTCACCCTGCAGTAGTGGAGGGAGGGGAGGCAGCCCCCGCCTCCTCACGCAGAGGGTACGCACTATCGATCTCTGGCGCCAGGGTGGCTCTGAAGGGTGCTACAGCCGCTACGCACATGCGTAGTGCGTCATAGCGGGGGCGTGCCTCGCGATGCCGCGCCGTGTTTCCCGCCGTGTGTATTTGCTTCTGCCTGCTGCATCTGCGAGCTGTCGTGGGTTAGGACAGGCCAAAGTTGCATCAAGAGCGAAAATGCAGCGACAATAAAAAGTAACTGCAACTTGGTACACAGACGTAGAGTTCTATGGAAACAAAGGTGTAGAACAAGGATTTTGCTTTGTCAGAAAAGTTTGTAAAATGCGAGATAAATCCCTCACCCAAAGATTATCATCCAACATTCAATATAAGAAATGTTACGGTTGAAAATGGGCAACAAA
Organism: Schistocerca piceifrons; assembly: GCF_021461385.2. NCBI lineage: Eukaryota > Metazoa > Arthropoda > Insecta > Orthoptera > Acrididae > Schistocerca > Schistocerca piceifrons. The sequence goes on from NC_060145.1 coordinate 393,626,545, forward strand.
AAACCCGCAGTTTGATTTCACCATCGCCAGTATTCCACCAGATCTCTACCTCAGGAGAGAAACAAAGCGAAACAAAGGCATAAGACAAGCCACACTACTGTATATTGCGAGAACCTTGAGCTAAAGTGATCTACACTAAACTCTCGTTCACCTGCTCACCTCCCCCCCCTCCCTCTTCCCCCCCTCCCCACCGCAACCCTTACACACACACACACACACACACACACACACACACACACACACACACACACACACTCTTCTCCTCACTTTCGACCGATCAGATCTCAACCTATTCTTCTGTGTGGATTAACGGGACAGAGCATACTTAAAGAAGTGCTACGCCACCTATTTCGTTGGTGTAATGCTCAACAAACCCCGGTGGCAAACGCAACATGAAATATATTTCGTATCTCGTTTAGGATTGTCGTGAAATTTCCGAGAACTTACGTTCCACAATCAATCAATTAATTAAAATAACATAGTCTCACGAAGGGCTAATGAGACGAAAGGAACTTTCCAGAAGTGACTGTTTCCAGGCTCCATTCTCGAATGGAATTGGTGGATGTTAAACAATACTTCACGTGCACGCCACAAGATAGTACCCGGAATATTTCACAGAATAGCATAATGGTTCGAAACAGGAAAGAAAACGAGACGCGTCAATCCTCAGCAGTTTCATTCTGTTCCAGATTGATACTAGAATGTGGGGAAAATTCTCAGTAACCTATCGCTATGAACAAAGCCTTGGTTAAAACGGACAAAGGGACGATGCGATAGCAAGAACAGGAAGCAAATTAAGCGAAGAAATACATTACAGACATTTCCTCACTTGAATAGATTTCAAAGTCAAGTTAACAGAAGTACGACTATGATAACGTGAGTGGACAAGAAAAACTGACATTTTAAGTTCACATGACGATTCCAGTGCACACGCCTACAATCAACAGAACGTAATTTATAATCATATTTGTGATATCTAGCTGCCTTAAAAGTTCATACGCTAATACTACTGCCTCAAAGAAGGTCGTTAGGACCGTTTCAGTACGAAAATATTTACTAACTTGGTAAAACGTAATTAAGCTGTTTGTGAACTGTGTGTCTGGGGGGGGGGAGGGGGATTGGCTCTGTTTACCTCACTGGAGGTGAATGACCAGCGGCAAAAGAAGCTAATGGAAGCGGCGGTCACGAAAGACTTAGCGCTGCGTGGAAAAGTACGAATGTGGGGAAAAAAATGCGGACAGAGTGTGAGAGAGGGGGGAAAAGCTTTGGCACACTCCTCCTGCGCTAGCCGGTAAATGCCGTCCTATGGTATTCGCGGACAGAGGCTACGAATTACTCATTACCAAATGGCGTGGCTCGTGTGGAGTTTTACCCAGTGCCCAGTGAGCGCTCTCGCTCTCTCTCTCTCTCTCTCTCTCTCTCTCTCTCTCTCTCTCGCATTCATATCGATAAAAAAAATGGCTCTGAGCACTATGCGACTTAACTTCTGAGGTCATCAGTCGCCTAGAACTTAGAACTAATTAAACCTAACTAACCTAAGGAAATCACACACGTCCATGCCCGAGGCAGGATTCGAACCTGCGACCGTAGCGGTCACGCGGTTCCAGACTGAAGCGCCTTTAACCGCACGGCCACACCGGCAGGCAATATCGATCATCATCATAACTATTTAGAATTGTGACGACTAACTCGGAAATATGACAGCGAACCTGATAAAGGATTGTGACTTAAATTTTCACCTTCACCAGGAATCCCAGCTGCAACAACGATTACACGTCAAAACTTCCCTTCCTTCAACATGTACCTACACTGATCTATATAGTTTGAAATGGCGATATGGGCGCTATCGTTCGTCAAGACAGTATTAAAAAAAGTTTTTTGTGTTTATTGTCACAAATGAGGGTTAAACAACACACGATCGCCTAGGAAATCACTTCTTTGAAGCGCTTGTGTAGACATTTTCAAACGCCACGTAGGTTGCTACGTTTTCTTCCAAGAGTATGAAATTTTCAATAAGATTTCGATATGTATTTGCAGATCCATACCTTAGATTAGTCTCTTCGTCTTTTCTCCCATTGCAACTGACTACTTCAAATTTCCAAACATTTATTACGTGGAACAAAAGCCAGTAACCAGAAAATAAACAAGTACTGTCTTGGTAACAGTCAATGAACTGGCTGAAACGGATTGGTGTGTAATCAGCTGCAAGTTACCGACAGAACCAAAGGTGTAGGAGGAATTCTCGGCAATCCAAAGGTACACAGATGATTGCAGTCTGAGTGGAATGAGAAAAAGAGCTGTTCATTGGGCTGGGCGAACTATAGAGATGATTTGTTTTGTACGGCGAGTTCTGACGAGTAGCAAACATTAGATTAACAGTTCGTTAATAAAAACGCATTAGCACTAAACAGGGAATTTCGCCATTCAGAAAGCTTATTTACGTTTTAACATTTTAATAAGAGGCTTACCTGGTGCAGTAGTAGCACTAATTATTACAAGACCCTTCCATTTCTACAATGACTCTCTTTTTCACACGACCAGCTGATGCTGACGAAGTGCTATTTTCAAGTACTTACACATATCTCCATAATTTTAAAATGTTACCATATCTCGGTTTATACAATATATGTGTGTCATCTACATGCATAACTGTTGACACAGTGTACCCGAACAAGGCCAGAGCTCCATACTCGCCAACTATTTGAATAACACTACTGGCGTACATAAAACTCGCAGAATATTGGAGATGCAATATTTATTTTACACTGTCACTGAAGAGGATGTGACGAAGCACTGGTAAACGTCACATCTCCAGAATTATCAGATAGAGTGCAAACAAATTACTATGATCGTAATGCATACAAAGAGGAAAATGGAATTGTATTTTAATAAATTTGTGGCCGAGGAATCTGATATAAAAACTTATTGCAGCACAGTTCTTTGGTACAAGAATAATTGTTCTAACATAAGGGAATAAGTTTTAACTACACAATGGAAGCAACAGAATCTCAAACAGATGAACGAAATAAAGGAGCCAGAGGAGAAATTTTAACACAAGAGAAAAATAGTTTAAAATAAGAAATATAATATAACAGTTGACGAAAATGTGTACACGTAGCACGACTTACTGTCGGAGACTTTGGAATAAATAAGGTAAAGATAATGAGATAGGCACTGCGCAGGAAAGAACAGAGAAAAGCCTTAAATTAGCAGAAAGGCGGTGAATTACAAAGAACGAAAAATATTCGAACAGAAATATTCGTTAGAAAGAGAACGAAATAGGAGTCACAAAGTGAGTGACAGTCAGTAAACAACTTCGTCCGCGAAGGAGTCCAATGCCACGCCGTCTTGAGAGTGCGTGCTGCCTCCTCTCTCTCTCTCTCTCTCTCTCTCTCTCTCTCTCTGTGTGTGTGTTTCTCCCTCCCTCCCACACGCCCCCTTTATTCCTGTCTCTGTAGCAGTGGTGCAGCAAGCCTTCAGATTCGTCCGCAGCCGCACGCCACGTGCCGGCTGGGTTGTGTGTGTGGTGCGGGGGCAGAAGGGGAGGCTCGACGCCAGCGGGGGGCGGCGGGGGCGGCGTCTGCCGGCCGAGGTCATTGACCGTCTGATAGGCGTCGTCTGCAGCAGCCGCCAGTCCCGGCCCTACACTCTGTTTCGCTGCAACCCGCACACCACAGAACTGACCTGCCCCTACGCTGCAGGCAGCCCCGCGTTACGAGACATCCTTCGCTCAGGTTATACGAGGCTTTTCCTTCAGACGTTAGCGTTGACTTAATCCATAGGAAAAGCCTGTTACGTAGAATGTGGCGTTCGACGACTATAAAATTTATCATGCTAAACTGTGACTCAACTAAAATAAAGCAATCTGGGAAAACTTCCAGAAATCAAAACAGTCCTTGAGACTGAGAACAAAATAATAAATAAAATATATACGTGTTTGGTAAGCTGTATCCTTAAGTATTGCCAAAAATATAAATAAAAGTATAACGCAACCAGTTACTAAACTTTAATTTTTTTTAACGTACCACGTGTTTCAGATACTTTGCTCCGTAATCATTCCTACGCCTGTGGTAAAGTTTAGCCACGCGGGATTAGCCGAACGGTCTCTGGCGCTGAAGTCATGAACTGTGAGGCTGGTCCCGGTGGAGGTTCGAGTCCTCCCTCGGGCATGGGTGTGTGTGTTTGTACTTAGGATAATTTAGGTTAAGTAGCGTGTAAGCTTAGGGACTGATGACCTTAGCAGTTAAGTCCCATAAGATTTCACACACATTTGAACATTTTTGGTAAAGTTTATAAACAATGAATGTGTGAACCTCAAATTGAGTACCCTCTAGGGAAGCACACCACGAAGACGCACAGGCCTAAAAATATTTCAGCAAAGTTGACTTCCTAGGAACAATGCATCTGATACAGAACAGAACTGCCAAAGACTCAAATAATCTCGTAATTAAAAATATTAAAGATTTATTTTTGTTTGTATTTATAATTCCAAATGATGAGCTTTTGTACTGTTTAATTTCTCTATTCTACTGATCTCTTTCTAACGGATTGTGGTTTATAAATCCACTGTAAACATCAAAACATGTCGATTTATTTGTCGACTGTCTAACTTTAAAAAATGTTCGTTGGTGTCTCATGTGCACTGTGAAGATTTTTCTGAAGTATCTCCACAAGAATACACTAGACTCGCATTCGGGAGGACGACGGTTCAATCCCGCGTGAGGACATCCTGATTTAGGTTTTCCGTGATTTCCCTAAATCACTCTAGGCAAATGCCGGAATGGCTCAAATGGTTCAAATGGCTCTGAGCACTATGGGACTTAACAGTTGTGGTCATCAGTCCCCTAGAACTTAGAACTACTTAAACCTAACTAACCTAAGGACATCACACACATCCATGCCCGAGGCAGGATTCGAACCTGCGACCGTAGTAGTCGCGCGGTTCCCGACTGCGCGCCTAGAACCGCGAGACCGCCGCGGCCGGCAATGCCGGGATGGTTCCTCTGAAAGGACACGGCCGACTTCCTTCCCTAATCCGATGAGACCGATGAGCACGCTGTCTGGTCTCCTTCCCCAAACCAACCAATCCACAAGAATCCGTTGCCTAAGAAGCCTATTTGAAAATCGCTGAAAATTTACCCATCAGGAATCTGTATAACGAATCCAAATATTATGAAAATTGAGACTACGCACAACTCCAAATATCCACGAATAAAAGTGACAGCAGCATCCAATGATCTCCGCTTCTTCTTTGGACTTGGTCTTACAAGCCAGTAATACTGCCAAATATTCTTTTGTCCATTCATCAATATGTTAAATGCATTTGCTACGTTATTTTTTCCTTATTCGGAAGGGAATACAGAGATCGCTTCGAGTAAGAATTTAAAGACCATCGTAAAACGAAACTTCCAGCTGCGTTGTTGAATATGTTAACTGTCTGCATTTTTCTTTATTTAACATTTTAACTGAATAGAAGGTATAAAAATCTACTACACATAGCTTATGTAGTATGTAGTGAAATGTATTGCAAAAGGTTACCGAGTGAACGATTCGTATCGCTAAGGAACTGGCTTCTAATCCTGACACGGACATTTAAATTTAAGTTTTGCATGGTTTCCCTAAACCAGTTACGGCCAATGTACTCATTTCCGTAGAGATGATGTTAATATGCACAAGAAATGTCTTTAAGGGATTGTATGTCATACTGTCCGTGAAATTCCCAGTTAATTCTTTTTGATATAATGTTCACTATGTCGTCATTCATATGGCATAACCTCAAAATATTTAGAATTCCTGTCTATGCTTGTACGTCCAACCGGAATTCTGTGACGGATGCCACCATTTCGCTCAGTTTTCTCCTGCTGTATAAACTGCGGCCAATGCTGTTTCTACGTATCAGTCGCAGAGAAATAAAATCGAATCACACTTGTGCACCACTCTCTACGGAAGTACATATTTGTAGAGTAAATAATCGCCACAACGTACTGCGTTGAAATCAAGAAGCAGCCACTTTTGCATAGCAACAGTTCACCCAAGACATGGAAATCGGCCTCCAATTTCCTGCAGTCTGCTGCCCTTTCGAGAGTTCTCAGAGCAATTCTAGAGCTCTCACGACATTGGATTGTCAACTGCTGCCTCTGCGGACGTTCTCTGCCTACACAGAGATGATAGTTCTTCTCTTTCCTTCTCGCGAGCACCTGGTTTCTCATTCGTCTGCATGTATCCTGCCCTATCGTACTCTTGCCATCTACTCACGTATCAGATGTGTTCTTTCACTCTCTTCCCCAGCTGATTCTGCTAGTAGATTTGCATTTAGCTCGACGTATGTACTTATGTGTGTATGGTGCGAACCTTTGTTTTCGAAATACAGTGAACGACTCATTTTTCAGTTATGTTTACGAAACAGATTGTCAGAGATCCTAAACATTGCGGTCTACTGAAGTTGCAGTAATTGAAGCTGTGCAACAATAATGAAGGTCCGTACATATTGATCTGTAGTTATGAAGAGAACTTTCCGTTGCTGGGTCTGAGCTAATCGTCGAGAAAGTTTGTTTACTTTATTGGTGTCTGTGCAAACTAGGAGTGCGTTTGAGGTATATTCTCAGTTACTCTTATTTAAGAAATTGGGGCGAACATACTGTTTCTCCTTTCGGTTGTGGCCATATAACACAGTGCAGTCATACTCTACTTCATTCTTCCAGTTACTTTCCTCTCCCATAGAGCAGCAAACTTAAAATTTTACAGAAATTCTCTAAACACGAATTTGTTTTTTATTATGGATTCTGGTATCCTTTAAAAAATGTATCATTTATTTTTCCGTCTCAGTTCCCCGTTTTATACAATATAAGTTTCGGTCACAGTTGATCATGATTCGGATCTGTAATTGCGTAAGCAATCCATCGTGTGTCTACCAGAACGACACATTAGTTTGTGTATTCTCTATCGGAACTGCACATTAGAATACACATTCTACATAGGTCTGAAGATAATCCAACGAAACTAAATCTGGAAGGCCGGACGGGGATATGAACCGTCGTCCCCCAGAATGCCAGTCCAGTGTGCTACCCACTACGCCACCTCGCTCGGTATTAGTGACCAACGAAATTAGAATTGGTCCCACTCAAAATTACGCAACTGAAACTGAAAAATAAATTATATATAATTTTTTAAATATCTACATACTATCTGATTTCGCACATGATAAATAATAGACTATAGTTATTTTGTTATTGTTTTTTTCCCAACTTCCTTGCGTCGTCCTGATGTTGGGATGCACAAGTGTAGCTGGAATATTCATCCAGTTTTGCTGATATACAGGTGCTCGCAGACGCTGCATTGTCTGCGTTTTTGGGTGGTCATTTTTCTCTGCGATGGAGTGTTTTCCTGTTATGTTTCCATGTGTACAGTATGAAGGTGTTATTGGGATACCTCGACTTTCTGCGAAGTGTCGCAGCAACCGTCTTCACTTCCACTCGCCGAGAACTTCCCGGAGCCCATGCGGCTCGCCTAAGTAGGAAATGTTTATGTAGTACATGTATTAGTAGGTATTATTCTATTTGCAGTCGGTTACCCTCGTTCTTATTTTCGTCTGCTCCAACAATTTTTCGTCTCTACTATTTCTTCCAATGCAGCTGTAACTATCAAAAAAGTGTACTGTTCACGTCTCTGGATTCAATTTTTTCTCTTAATGACAAAACATCGTTTCCTTTCATAACATTCATTATGCGTTGCCAGAGATACCCTGTTGTGTGACATCCAGAGTAAGCTGTTCATTGCTCCTCAACAGCAGTTTTTTAATGAAATGGGGAGTAGAAAAACATGAAATGCAAAACAATAACACCATCTTCAGGCCCTTCTACGTTACCAGGTGGATACAGAATAATCGCCTTTGTACATATGGCAGGGGGAACAAAGACTCTATGCTCGCTTCGCTGAAACTTCTTTCCTGCTGTGTTGTGAACGGCGGCATTACGCCAGCTAGACAGACAGCAATTCTTTTGTATGCCCTATGAGATGTATAACGATGATTACCTAGTATTCACATGACCGCTTGGTATTATAGTGGGGCGTGAGGCTGCTGGAAACTGACTGCAAGTAAACTGAGACCTGTAAATACAATAAGACAAAGATAACGGCTTTCAAAGGAAAGAATCTAGTAAGATCGAAAATAATAAGCAATGAGAAAGTTTTAGAACGAGTATCTCACTTCAGTTATCTAGGATGTTATATTAGTTTTAAATGTGACAAGGACATGAAACTTCCTGGCAGATTAAAACTGTGTCTCGGACCGAGACTCGAACTCGGGATCTTTGCCTTTCGCGGGCAAGTGCTCTACAAAGGTAGAGCCAGGAAGTTTTATATAAGCGCACACTCCGCTGCAGAGTGAAAATCTCATTCTAGAAACATCCCTCAGGCTGTTGCTAAGCCATGTCTCCGCAATATCCTTTCTTTCAGGAGTGCTACTTCCGCATGGTTCACAGGAGAGCTTCTGTAAAGTTTGGAAGGTAGGAGACGAGGTACTGGCAGAAGTAAAGCTGTGAGGACGGGGCGTGAGTCGTGCTTGGGTAGCTTTGTTGGTAGAGCATTTGCCCGCGAAAGCCAAAGGTCCCGAGTTCCAGTCGCGGTCCGGCACACAGTTTTAATCTGGCAGGAAGTTTCATGTCAGCGCACACTCCGCTGCTGAGTGAAAATCTCATCCTGGATGACAAGGACATTGAGAAGGTGGTTAATAAATATCAAGCTACCTGCAGAACAATTGGAAGAACTTTGGAAAGAAACACAAAAAAAGAAATGCTAATAAAATTCAACAAATTTATGGCTCTAGCTGTTTTTGTAAATGGTTTCGAATTACGGACAGTAACAAAAAAGGAAAATCACGAATATAAGCAGCAGAGGCGGCGTTCATGAAATATGTAAGAGCCTGTAATAAAATGGGTAAAATAAAGACCGAAATAATATCAGATTTAAAAATCTTTTCAGCTAACGACAAGATAGAAGAGAACAGAATGAACTGGAAGGATCATGTTGATAGAATGATAGAAAATAGATCGCCAGGAAAGATAATGAAGTATCAGCCGAATGGAAAAGAGAACGAGGTAGACGTCATAAAAGATGGGGTGAATGGACAATAGAGACCGGAACAGGTGATTACAACACCTAATCCTTGGAAGGACATGATGAAGATAAATACAGCTGAAGGTGTCAGCCCTTCCTCATAGAGATACAGTAACTGCTGTCGACATACGAACTATCGTAAGCCGGGTATACAGACACAAAGAAGAAAGTAACACACACACACACACACACACACCTGACCGGAAGCAAGCGTAAAGCGGAAATGGTCGTCTGTCTCGCGCGCGCTGCGTAACGTTGCGTCGCCGGCGCTGGCCGCCAGGGGCGCTGGTGTCACGGCCGGCGCTGGCGCACGCGCAGAGCAGGGCGTCGCGGCGCCGGCGTCGGTCCGCGTTGCGGGGGCTGGCGCGGCGGGGGCATCGGGGGTGGCGGGGGGCGGCGGGGGCGGTGTGCATCCCGCCGGCGGCGCGGGGACCCGCGCACAGCCCTCCGAGTTGAGACAGGTCAGGATCGGCCTGCGCCGGCAGCCGCCTCGCCTCGCCTACGTCGCCCCGGATCGCCTCACCTTGTCTCTCTGCCGTGGCGGTCGGCTTCCCGTGGTGCGTGTGCGACGTGTCTACGCACCGTGCCGGCGAGCGGCCGCACAGGACCGCAGAATTGCTCAAACCCGCCTTCCACGCGCCGCCCTGCGACAACAGGTGAGCGGAAACCACAACGCTGCAGGGGAAGGGGAAACCGACGAAGCACCTCCCCATCGCTCCAGCCTCCACTCTCGCTCTCGAAACAACGAGAAAAATCACGTAGTTCACGGAAATGACCCACGTGGAAGCTCACGACATCGATCACCACTTTGGGCACCACAACAAATAAGCAGCTAACTAACTGTCCCCTCCTCTGAGGCCTACTTATGAAGTGAAATCATATATCCTGCCCTCTTAAAATATTTCCACAAAATATCAAGTCCTGAAATCTACATTACAATACTACGTGCTTCCCATACTTATAGCATAATAATTTAAATCCCCCTAATTAACTGTGACTGGTTTCCATACCACAATCCCCGAATTTTGACCGTTTCCCTGCGTGAATAACTACGCCCTAGCAACTTCCTGGCTCTCCGAAATCGAAATCGTCCCGCAGAACAGTGAAATTGTTCTCTCAAGTTTACAGCGCTTGTGACCTACTTTTGAACAAGCAGGTCAGTGGGCCCAGTATGCGCAGCAGGTGCAAACTTAAGTTCCGTTTAGGATGTATAGTATGTCGTAGGAGAATGCATACATGCAGGATTCCTGTTTCTGTCCATTTATTTCGAGAAAAGTGTAATGAAACATTTTATCTTCGTTTGAGGTCGGCGTAGTGAATGTGGCGTCACTTTCACTTCTAGAATCTGTGTAACGGACCGAGTCATCAGTGACACTCTGAAATGAATTAATCCTACATGTTCTACAGAACTTCAATATAAAATACTGAACAACTAAAAAAATTGCTAACGAAGTAATTAAAACTCAACATCGACGACAAGCGTACGTTGTTCTTTTGAAGCAATATTTTTTTCATTGACGTAATAATTAAATTTAACACATAATAATTGCCGAGAAATGACATAAACATTTCGTTTTCTGAGCCAAACGCATAGTTTGTGTAATATACATTCCTCCTCTACAACGATCTGAGAAAGAGACGAAGTTTCAAAAACATACATGAATATTGGTCACATTATTTTTCTTATTTACCGAAGTTTCAGAGGTAATAACAGATTAGGCTTTGCGGTAGCGCCTAATTACGTAATTATTCTTAACCGAGCGGATAAGACAGTGATTACTTTTCCTCTCCTGTGTGTCACAGTAATTGTATTTTAATTAACTTCACGCCAAACATCACGTCACAAGTTAAAACCAACAGTTAAAAAAATCTAGCAGTACGCTTTATTACGTCTCTGCCGTAGTAGGCACACGTAAAAAAATCTTAAAAATGCGAAATATCACTTTTCATAGTCGCAAACTTAACCTATACACCTACCAGCGGGTGCTTGTATGGCTGTATAATAAATAAATTCGCTGTTCATCACATGTTAGCATTACAGTACGTCTAAAATTACTCACGATCTGATTGACATCTCACGGGTGAAACAAAAATTGCATAATCCGAACGGCAGTGCAAGCCTCTCGCCATGCTGCGCTGCCAACCTTGCAACGCTAAATCTACTGACAGTAAATAACGCGGAACGGTGGCCTGGGTTTCTTTTGTTTTGAAGTTTGTGAGCAGTGATTTCCTTACGTCAGACGACGTATTTCAAAATTTCGTATGTGACGAAACTAGAAATTGAAGGATAACAGATATTGGTGAAGTCTCCTGTTTCAGCGGTTCACACTTTAAAAATTGTAATTAAAGTATTTCGCAGTGTACGTGGTCTGAAAGGCATTTTGTTCTTCGTTACGAATGGAAAGACGCAAACTTGTTTCACATCGTGGATATCAGCAGTTCTTCTAGCTCTGCTGCAATTGTTTTTATTCTGTCACTTCCTTCCTTCTTCGTTATTATTATCGTCACCGTCTTCTTCTTCTCCTTCTCCTCCTTCTCCTTCTCCTTCTCCTTCTTCTTCTTCTTCTTCTTCTTCTTCTCCTCCTCCTTCTTCTGTTACTCCTCCATCTTCCACCTGGTTAGCACTGGTCCTTCCAGTTTGTTTGCAGCTGATACTACATCTGAAGGAAACTAATCAAATTCAGAAGCTCTATTGGCAAGCGATGTTCTGAGAAATGGAATACAACTGCCAAAACATCCTGATCTATAAATCTACGAATATGTGATCGAATACATTAATGCATTTGACATCACTACACTGACTGGAACTACGCAGTGGCATTGTGTCCTTTGCGGACGCTGGGAATCGCATCTTGAAGATTTGACACCAATTTGTGGGCTCCTACACTACACTGTCATTCATAGACTAGAGGTTATCTTCAGCCTTGAACAAACAACTGATCTCGTTCGGCACTAACAGCAAAAATCGGCAATGAACATGTAGTTCCATTTTCAGCGGAAATAATTTTTTTCGGCTTTTCACCGATAACATTTGGAGATAATAAACGTAATGTATTCTCTTGCTGGACACAGGTTCATCTCGAGGACACACTCCAGCTTCCCTTTTTGCCTCAAGATGACATTTTGATGCATAATTGGTAGTTTAGTTTTGTATGATACGAAATGGATGCCGGTAGGTAAACGTTAGTTTCTTACAGAGAGAGAATTAGTGTTTTATATGCGCAGAGATATGGGTAGTAATATCCTTTAGGATTTCCGCACAACTCAGAAATTATAGCACAGTTCTCAATAATATGTACAACGGCACACTTCTCATTTAATAGAACCATATATAAATTCTCAGCACATCATAAACTGATCTCCACTGTAACAGTGGAGAGATTTGCCTCATTATTACTCACTTGCTCTGCATTATGCTTAGTGAATACAATATTACTGTTCTAGAATGTTAATGAGCGAACTGCAGGTACCCGTGAAGCTCATTGTTTTCTTGACGGAGAAGATTTTTCAAAAGAAAGAACGTTTTGTTAACAATGAGTCTGAAAGTAGTAGAAAAGCATTGCTATCCTCAACTTGATATCACTTGTACCTTGGGAATCTTGACATGCTCATGGATCGCAGATGGAAACTGTGCGTTACATTTTCGTTTATCAAGGCAAAACAAATAAGTCTTCTAAGTTTTAGAACAACAAACTTTTTCGTCCTTCATTTGTCTTTCGAATACTTTTACCTTCTCCGTGAAAGTACTTCTGTTTATACGTACCGCCAATAAAAACTTCATCATGGCATACCCTTTAAACGATTCTAAAGTACTTCTGTTTATACGTACCGCCAATAAAAACTTCATCATGGCATACCCTTTAAACGATTCTACTTCCAATGTGTTTCTGTTCTCCTTCAGTCAGATGTCCATTCTGCAGATTTTTTTAATATTTTATTTTCACTAGCTTTTTTCAATTTGTTGATCCACTATATCCTTAACAGGTTTTTAAATCTTCTCTTTCAAAAAGTATTTTGCGTGGAAGTAACGACACTGTCAGCTTTGCAAGTGCTTGAAATTAAAAACTTTTGAGAAACTCTCAGTGATGGTCTGTAAACTACCAGTAACTGGAAGTGAGTTTTTCCCTTGTGTTAACTCAATCACTACCATTGTTTTCTGTTGTCCTGCTAGTGATGAAAGGGATTAGTAATTATTGTTATTGCTACAAAACAGTAATGATCACCTGATACCTTTGTATTTTTGTAACATGATTGGATTGCCTTTCCTAAACTCTCCTATAACAAATTGTGAGAAAAAGTGAGTCTTCTGGAGTGAAATCAACGTTCTGTCATGTTCACAATTAGTCATGTCCGATGTTGCAAGTGACAAAATGCATGCGGCTGCGAAAGTGACAGTGACTTTTCAGCAACATGACACATTGCGTCAAGAAGAGCCAAGCTTAAAATAAGGTTGGCTGGAGAACTGTTGTGCTACTTATAAGATAGTGAAGTTGTTTACAAGGCAGTCTGAGGTGTTTGTCATCGGGAGGGGTGTGTGCGAAATTGACATATATGCTGCATCGCTGTTGCCTTAATACCTTTCTGCCTTTCGTGACATACTTGTAGATCCATCACAGTCAAGTAAACCGTCCTCCTGATGATCGAACGATGCTGATGAGAACTAACATCAGTTTCTTACACTTTAGAGGGTTTTGCCTGCCCGTTTAAACAGCAGTCTTTCAAGAAATCTGACACCACTGTCCATTCGTTCCCCTCCCGTGCCATTGTAGTCTCATCTGCAGAGACGCTGGTCCCCCATAGCCTTAGTAACTTTATTTTACATCTCTTTATCTCTTCTCCATTGAAAGAATAAATTATTCTGCGTGCCCTTCACGAGGCTAACCGTGCCTTTATTAAAAGTACTGTCGCCATCTGAATTCTTCAATCGGTACACAGGCGATGCCAATATCTCTGTTTTCATACTGTCCACAGTACCATTTTCTCAGTTCCAAAATTCTAAATATTTATTCACCACTCACGTTTTTAATGTAAATTTCGCTTTCTCCGTTCTTGGTAACCCTGCATCCTACAGAGGAATTACACTTCGGTATATTCTATCTTTTTTATAGGCGGGTAGTTGCTATTCATTTTCCTCCTATTCCTTACTATTTTGTAGGGTATCGTTTCGGCTTAAGCCTAATTCACTACTGAATAGCTTGCGAATTGCTTGTCAAATTACTCCTACATTCTTCTGATATTTCTCACTCTGAGTGACTAAATCACAAGAGAATGTTTATTTTCGTTGCATACTTTTCTCTCATGTTCTCCAGTGTTTCTTCAATATACAATAACAAACTGTGACAAAAAGTGAACTTACCTTCATTTCTTTTTAACTTCAGCAAGACTTTCATTCCTTTTTTTTCTTCGATGTGTTATTTCCTCTTCTTTGTTTTTAAATATCCTGTATATACTGCTGAAATGTCATTTACTTCGGGTGGACAAAAGAGAGAGGTCACATGTCGGAGGTGAGTTCTGGTTTTTCTGACTCTTATACTGCAGCAGTGCGAAATGTGCCAAGCACAACCAGCGTTTCGAATTTTTTGGGAGATATCTGCTTGCTGCTAAATCCTCCTACTTCATACATAAAGAAAATTTTTCGTCAAGTCCTTAGAACGTACATCTCTTTAAACACACACACACACACACACACACACACACACACACACACACACACACACACACACACACACCAAGTTTACATCCTCTCTGTGTAGGTATAAAGCTCTCATCGGTCAGAACATTAGTTTGAACAATACAGAGTTCTACTAGGCGTGGTACTGTTGGGTGTAGCAAGCCGAGTGACTTCTGAACTGATTTACCCAGCCAGTTGTACGGTTAACTATACCTATAAGTTTAACGTGGTCTCCGATCCACATAATTAAACAATGCCACAGGTGAAAGAACTTGCAAGTGACAGAAAAAGTCACAGGACTGACTAGGTATCAAACCTGAGATCTTACTTTACCATTGATTCACCGAGATACACTTTAGAGGATAAAAATACGAAATTTGGAAAACCCTGCTACCATCTAACGGTTGTCCTACACCCGTAACTAGTTACTGAGAAATATGTTATCCGCTTTAAAAATAATACGGCTGGCTACAATTTTCTTCTCCACTAATACGAACAGGATCGTGTTGAAAGCGTGTACAGAATAAAACAAATGGAGACGAATATACTACTGAAGTAGGCTCTTAAATTTAAAATACTCGGATTTTATTACTGTTCACGTTTGGGTCCTGCTGGATCACGCGGTCTACAATAAAGGCTATTTTCAAAGTTTTGTCTTGATTTGTCTTTGTGACCACTTCATTCTTCCATAATCTGCTCTTTATTGCTTGTCAGACCAAGTTCTTCGGGTCTTCTTCGGTTTTTCTACCATACCAACTGTCTAGTAGTGAATTTTCTGTCTGAAACATTTCCTGTCTAGTATATAAAGTTGCAGTGTTCCTGCCTTTTTCAGATCTTCTTCTACGACACGAGGCATTTTATTGTTCCAGCTTTTGCTTTACTACGACTTCAGCAGATTTCCGCAAACAGTCTTTTTAATTCTATTAATATTTCCATAGAATTTTGGCCTGCGTTTCTTCATATCCAAAGAGATGTTTGTAAACCTTTAATTTTTTTATTTGCTCCTAGCCTGAATGTTCCTTCTTCTGTAGAATTTGAACATACAATTTTCCAGATTACCTTCGTTCTCTCTTTTGGATTTATTATCTCCAGAAAAACGCAACGGATTGTGCCTGTCGTGTGGTGTATCAGTTTTGTGTATTGTGAGATGCATTTTCTTTTATAGACGTCTTTTGTAACACTGTAGGCTGTGTGTCTATTGTGGCAACGAATTTCGTAACCATTTTCCTCCAGGCCAGTCTCCGGAATGTTTTCGCCTAAATATTTGAACTGAGAATTTTTCTCGACATTCGCGTATTTAGTTTTTATAATTTTCGGTACCAAGTTGTTGTTAGACACATGTTTGAAACGTGTTTTGTTTTTTCCATGGGGCATTTGGAGGCCTGCTCTTGCTGCTGTTTCTTTAACATTTTCTATTGGTCTTTGACTGTTTTAATGTCCTGACACAGAATCGCCAGGTCATGTGCAAAAGCTAAGCATTCTATCCTGACATTTGTTATTCCCAATTTGATTGCGTCGCCAATTTTAAGTTCCGCTGGTAGTTTTCACCATTCTTCGATTACGTTTTCCTGAAAATACAGTTGCAAAGTAATTGAGAGACTCGATCGACTTGCTCCACTGTTTTAATATCAAAATTTTACGAAATTTGTCTCCTGAATTTTACCTTATACACTGTAGCATTTAGTGTTTCACTAATAATTGCAGTACTTTTGAGGTTTAGACCTTATTTTTTCGGAATATGGAAGAGAGACTTACAGGCTACTGAGCCATAAGATATTTTTCATTACCTAAAAGGGTACAAACGTATTTCTTATAACAATATTTTAATCTTAACGCCAGCAGACTTTAGCGATCCACAGAAAGACCTCCACGGGATTGACGATTGGTGAAGGCACTGGCAGTTGACTCTGAACGTAGATAAATATACTGTAATGTACTGTAACGTAAATGTAACGTAGGAGAAGAAATTCACTACAGTACAATTGCAAATTTTGAGACAAAGCAACAAATGGTTCAAATGGCTCTGAGCACTATGGGACTTTACATGTGAGGTCATCAGTCCCCTAGAACTTAGAACTACCTAAACCTAACTAACCTAAGGACATTACACACATCCATGCCCGAGGCAGGATTCGAACCTGCGACCATAGCGGTCGCGCGGTTCCAGACTGAAGCGCCTAGAACCGCTCGGCCACGCAGGCCGGCTACAAATCATCCAAAGCAGAAACTATCGTAAAGTATCTAGGAGTAACCATCCGGAGCGACAAAAAGTGGAAAGAGCACAAAAAAGCAGGAAAAGCAGATAACAGACTGAGATTCATAGGGAGCCTCTTGAGGAAATGTAATTCATCCACGAAACACTTGATCGACCGATTCCTGACTTCACCAGTGTGAGATCCTTACCAGGCTGGATCAAAGGAAGAAATAGACAAGATCCAACGAAGAGCGGTGTCGTCATGGGATCATTTAGTCCAGGGGCTCCCGATGTGGGGGTAAAATGAAATTTTTTGATGGGTAAAAACAAAAGGACGACGAAACTTAATTATTTTTAAATGTCATTACTACATGACACCCTCTTTTTTCTTTCTTGTTGTAAATATCCGTATTAACGGTTGGCCCAATGTGGTGAAAGTTACGGCTTGTAGAACGAATGTATGAACATCATCTTCCTCAGACAATTTACTCATTACACTCCGTACACTATTATTATTAATGGCAGCGGTTTGCTAGTCACAAAGGACTGGCATCCTGAAGTATTCCAGTTTTTCTCAGTCCTGAAGTAAGGGGTCAAACATTCAAGTTATTTACAAACAGTATATATAGTGGACACATTTTAAATTGGTTGGTTTTAAATGGGGACGGAGAGTACAAGTGAAGCAAGGGTCGCTCGAAAGAAGAGTGGTGCAAATGAAGCAGCATGTATGGTAACAAATGTCTGCCCTCAATGCGGATAATCAGCTTCCTTTTGTGAGAAGCAGATGTAGATAGCACTCGCGATGCACTGAGAATAGCTTCATCATTCTATAAAAGAAATGTTTGTCAGAAATGAGGAGTACCATTTGTCTGGTTGACCTATTAGTTTGTTGTTTAATAAAACACCTACAAAAATTAAATATCATTTATGTTTCGTCATCTAAAAGATAAAAATGTTCAAAATAATTCCTTTTCTTTCTACACTTCAGTTACTCGATAATGATGAATATGGTGGCGGAGGGGGGGGGGAGTCTACTAATTAATATCTGATTACACTAAGGGGTAATGGTGTCAGAGAGGTTAGGAACCAGAAGTTTAGTTGGCATGAGAGCGCTAGGGAGATTCCCAACGAACTGCAGTGGGACGCGCCACGAGAGAGGCAATGTGCTTCACGATGCGAAGAAGTCTACTACTGGAATTGTGGAAGAGAAGGCGTTCCGGAAAGATACGGGCGACATATTGATTCCTCCTACATATCTCTCTCACGAAATGGCCACAATGAGAAAATCCGAGATATTAGAGCTAATATAGAGGTTTGCCGCTAATCATTCTTCCCACGCGCCGTTCGCGAATGGAGCACGGTAGTGGGGATCAGACAGTGGAAGCAGAAGTACAGCGTAGATGTGGATGTCTGAGAATTAGTTTCAGGACTAAAATTTGCTCTGCCCAAGATCTGTTCGTTCTGAAATCTGCTTGATATTCGCCAGTTCTGCATTCAAGTTGGCGTTACGCTCGTACCAGAAGATATTTATATAACTTCTCATGCTGAGGATTCACAGTCATATAATATTTCTTAAAAGACATCATAGTCGCCGTTGACTGTATAAAATATTTATTGTTACTATTGCAATTTCGGCCTTATGGCCATTTTCAAGTAACACTGCAAAGTTACCTAAACACAAAAATACAAAAGTGAAGCACAGGGTGTATATACATAATTAAGCAAATATTTCATTAAGAAATTAGCTCAGTTATAAAAATTGGGGATAAATGTACATTACTTACATTCTGTCAGAATATAAAACTATCTGACATAATTACATGTCGTCGTTTCTTTCTTTTCTTTATTGTTATTTTTAAACCCGTACAACAGGCAGGCTGTCAGCAGCATGTTACGCTGCTCTTCAGCCACAGAATAGACAAAGAAACAACAGAAAGAATACACATAGGTTAGATAACGGTGGGTAATAAAACAGTAGACACATGCACGTCGTCGTCAAAATGCAGCCTTTTGACTCTGAGAATCCCACAAGATCTGATGAGTACGACACTTACTACATCGTAATATGTTGTTAAATATATACTGAACTGTCCATGTTACCGTCGTTGTAATAATCTCACACACATAAAAGTTCAGGTGCACTGACAACATGTGGAGCTAAGTCAGTTTGCGCGAAAATACATTTACTAAAGATACTGCCCGAGCACGTAGCAAGGATAGTGCGCACCAAGGATAAAACTTATAAGCTTTATATCGTAAAGTCTTTTCATCTGTCGACATCATACAGCTTACTAAATAGTGCTATGATTGTAATGGGCAGTCAGATGATCTTTCGTTGGAATTCGTGGTGCTGCACAGTAAATTGGATTGCTGGCGAGCGTTTTACGCCGTTTATTTCCGTAAAATTTATATGCATACAAAGTATTATATATCAGAGCTCTGTCTTTATCTCATTTACGAGCACTTACGTCTATGTGAGAGCTTATTAACAGATGACACAGTATTATCCCCTATTATGTTATAAATTAATATTCCCATCCTATCCTACTGAATTACAATCATAGCACTATTTAGTAAGCTGTATGATGTCGACAGATGAAAAGACTTTACGATATAAAGCTTATAAGTTGTATCCTTGGTGTGCACTATCTTTGCTACGTGCACGGGCAGTATCTTTACTAAATGTATTTTCGCGCCAACTGACTTAGCTCCACATCTTGTCAGTGCACCTGAACTTGTATGTGTGATAGATTATTAGAACGATGGTAACATCGACAGTTCAGTATATATTCAACAACATCTTACGATGAAACTTCCTGGCCGATTAAAACTGCGTGCCGGGCCGAGACTCGAACTCGGGACCTTTGCCTTTCGCGGGCAAGTGCTCTACCAACTGAGCTACCCAAGCACGACACACGCCCCGTCCTCACAGCTCTACTTCTGCCAGTACCTCGTCTCCTACTTTCCAAACTTTACAGAAGCTCTCCTGCGAACCTTGCAGAACTAGCACTCCTGAAAGAAAGGAGTGCTAGTTCTGGAAACATCCCCCAGGCTGTGGTTAAGCCATGTCTCCGCAATTTCCTTTCTTTCAGGAGTGCTAGGTCTGCGAGGTTCGCAGGAGAGCTTATGTAAAGTTTGGAAAGTAGGAGACGAGATACTGCAGAAGTAGAGCTGTGAGGACGGGGCGTGAGTCGTGCTTGGGTAGCTCCGTTGGTAGAGCACTTGCCCGCGAAAGGCAAATGTCCCGATTTCGAGTCTCGGCCCGGCACACAGTTTTAATCTGCCAGGAAGTTTCATATCAGCGCACACTCCGCTGCAGAGTGAAAATCTCATTCTGGAAACATATTACGATGTAATAAGTGTCGTACTCCTCAGATCTTGTGGGACTCTCACAGTCAAAAGGCAGCATTCTGACGACGACATGTACTCATGTCAGATAGTTTTATATTCTGACAGAATGTAAATAATGTACATTTATCTCCTATTTTTATAACTGAACTACTTTCTTAATGAAATGCTTGCTTAATTATGTATATGCACCCCGTGCTTCACTTTTGTATTTTTGTGTTTAGGTAACTCTGCAGTGTTACTTGAAAATGGCCATAAGGCCGAAATTGCAATAGTAACAATAAATATTTTATACGGTCAACGGCGACTATGATGTCTTTTAAGAAATATTGATATAGTAATTTTGATTTTTTTTAAATACCATCTTTCTTCCTCAAACGGCGAACATTTTTTCTCCATAACTGATGTACCTGCCATTGCAGCCGCAACCCCCCCCCCCCCCTCCTAACCCCATCCCACCACCCACTATCATCTTATTTTCGCCGATCAACAAAAGACAAACTCCTACGCTGCTATTTCTTCACGCGGCACGTCAGTTGCGCTACTAGCCATTGCCGTTAATTACGTGGCGATCCAGCCGCGGCGCGAAACCTAATACGGCCGCACGGCCTGATAGCGCATGTGTGTTCGGCGCAGCCGAGCGCGCAACGCAACGCAACGCAACGCAGCGCGCTTCGCGCCACGCCGTGTTGTTTCGCTTAATGGCTGGCGACCGACCACAGCCGCTGCAGGACTCCGCTTTTAAACCTGCGCTCCTGCGCACGCGGTCCCCGCGATGAAAGGGAATAATTAGGCGATTGGCCGCAAACAGCTCTTATTAAGCGCTTCGTAAAAAATGCCCGCCCGCGCACTAGCGCTGACAATGGCAGCGGCGGACACTGAAAATTAGCCAGCGCGCTGCGCTGAAAGAGAGAACCCACTGGCCTCGATTCATAATGGCCCGCACGGAGCGACAATGGGTCAGTCCGCTCGCATTCCAAACAAATACTATTACCGCACGCGGACGCCGGTAATTTTTACACTCCGACGCTTCCCGGATATCGCGCATTTTCTGCGGGATTCTGGCGTTTACACTCCGGCGTTTTGACTGAGCAATTCGCGAGTACAGTTTAGTGAGTCCTGCGAAAGAATATTTATTTTTTTTACTCTTCTACTGTAGTTTATGAGATATGAACAGACGACGAACACTTCATGAACGCATTTAACTGCACTAATCTGCCATATGAGAATCAGGGTAATTCTGAATCACTGTTCAGAATCGCCTTTCACTACTGCTGATACAGTTTTTGGATCAACATTTTTTTGTGGCAACAGTATTTCATGGACTTTGCGTTATCCTTTGGATGTCACAATGCTTACTTCCTTACTCATCGAGAAAAGTTTTGCTGAGAAAAATCGGAGAGAAATTCCACACTACTCAGGACCGAGTGTGTAATTTTTGCTTCATCCAAACATGTTTCAAGGCTTTCTGTGGTATGTTCAGTAGGTTTTTTTGTCTTTTATTAGCCTTCGCTTAGCGCTATCAAGTAATTATGTGCTGATATTTCAATATCTACCATACAGCTACATCCTATTATGGTTTCCGATGCTGTAGTCTTCTAGCACATTTAGACGTGTTAAAATACTTTGCTGTTCTACCCATTACGCGCATATTTTACTTATTTTATTACAAAATCTAACAGAAATCACAATACTCCACAAGTAGCAATGCCAATGAATATTTGACGAAAATGATCTATTATTTATCGTGTTTTCCCAAATCCTTCCTCTTCTATTAAGCAAAGCCGCAAAATGGAGTGTTTTCGACAGTTAAAAAACATGACTCTGTACATGACAGAGAGAAAAAAAGATATGATGCGATGAAAAATTTACTAAGTTGATGGAGACGAAAATTTTATGGGGGCTCGGATTCTATCGTAGGATAAGGAGCAGAATGGAAAGCAATAGAACATGGCTTGAGGAAAAGGAGTGGAAGGTGGAACTGTTTGGAGTAACCTAATTTAAACCTTTTTTTTTTTTTTTTTTTTTTTTTTTGCAGATAATTCTGTTTTCGCGGTGAGTTTATCACACACTTGCAAAAAATTTCATGTTCCTAGCAAGTTAAGTTGTTCAAAAAGTGAGGCTCCTCGCCTCTATAGCCAAGTCAGTGAAAGGTACTGGAACTATTTGAACAACATAAGTTTACAGCCCGATTAGTCTGACTTCAACGGTAACATTTGAATGGTTTCTATACATAAAAATAGCCGAAACCTGTGTAAAGCTGCAATACTGACTAGAAGTGCAACAGATTCGCAGGCAAGGGATCGCTGAATCGAGGAAAATCTAGGGTTTGTTTTATTTCGTGGTCAATCTGTGGCACTGTGTTTCCGCTCCTTTTCCGAATTGTATTTACTCTAAACATTTTATGAAGTGACATTCGCAGAGATTATGTACAGTTACTAGTGTATCTCCATTTATATTCAAAAATATCTGTTAGATATAACCTACCATGTTCACGTCCAGTTTTTCTTGTATTATTTAACATATTATAGACGTCGTATGAGAGAGAACGCAGGCCTTCGTATTACAGTAATTACAACTACTTCGGAGCGTATTTTTAAATACTGCTGCTCCTCCCACATGTAACTATCAGGTGCTCTCGTTTCCTCACCAGTCGACACTCGTGCATGAATTCCTGTGATAACTTTTCATTTGGAGGTGTTCACAGGCATTTTTTCTTGGTTCGCACACTTCTATTGCATTCGCAAGAGTCAAAATTGAAAATGAAAGTAATCGAAAATATCACCTCAGTTAGAAAGTAGATCTACATATAAGCTTTCTTTGTGCTATTTATTCACAAACTGTTGTGTTGACTAGCATCTTGATCTGATCTCTGGGGTTACGGATTACCGCTGAGTGAAATATTCATTCCGATTGTCTGGCGGATGTGAAATTGAATAACTGCGCCTAGCCATGAAGTAGACACGAGGACAAACGTGTGATCCTGGAGGAGAGGAACTATGAAATAGTTGAGCTAAACTAAAGAAGAAATAAAAAGTGTATTCACTGCAATTCATGAGAATAACTCCTCAGCAACGCCAGCAGAATAGATGTACGTTATAACTCAGTATTATATGTGGCCTTTGTTTCATACAAAAGGCTAATTTGGGACACCGGACTACGGAATGGTTACAAAATGCTTCTTCAGGTACGGCAGACATCTCGTACTCACACGTGATTGCTGTCTAAAAATATATGCTCGCATCCATGTGGTTGGCACGACGTCATCCATACCGCAGCTTCCGATCCTGATTGTACAGGCGGCTTTGCACTGACCTCGCGTTACGCGACACGACCCAACGTGACCTTGAACTTTCACCCTCCCTATTGCGCCATTGCAGCGATCCTGCAATGGATTACCGGCAACTCTGTACCGAATTCCGTGTCTGTCACTTCACTTATCGTACCCCGTTAGGCTTAAGCGACAGGCTACTGTGAGAGATGCAAATGACTTTAAACTGATCACATATTTACGAAATGAGGTTACAGGAAACATTAGTTCGATGATAGAAAATAGCTCGTGGCACCGCCAGAAGAAAGGGATGTGCTTCGACGTCCTGTCGACGTCAGTACCATTAGAGACGCAACTTAAAGATGGGCACGGAAATCAGAAGTGTGCTTCTCAAGGGAAGCATCCCAGCATTCGCATTAATCGATGGCAAACAAAACTCGAGTGCGCATCTCACACTAGAGATGGGAAAAACTGAGCGGTTAAAACTGATACCAGTATTTTAGTTCCGAATAACAGGCATTTTCGGTATTTCTTTGGTCTCTTTTGTAACAGGCGTTTTTTTTTTTTTATTTTTTGCTAATAACCGGGTAAAATACAGAAATATCAGTAAGCCACAGCAGCAGTGCAAAAATTTTTAGCTTTTAAATAAACCTTTTTTTAGAAAAACCGAGTAATTTTTATTCGTAAAATTCCCATTGCTTTGAAATATTGAATTATTATAGAAAACGCGGAAATTGATCAGTGTTGTCTTAATAACTATTCCAGCAGAAACGAGCAACAAGCCGTCTGCATAACATTGATACAGCACTACTGAGTCAATAATGTATCTGTTGCCATGTTACACGTGTACATGCACTGTGCGAGGATTGCCCCATATGCTCTATTTGATATTTTTTGTTTCTTTGTATCCTGAAAATGAGGGAGTGGAAATTTTTCAGTCTTTGTTCGATTTCTACGTTTATTACTGGAAATAATAGGATTAAAATACTGAAAATCGGTTATTTGAGAAACTGGTTATTTTGAGCGATTTCAAAACTCAGGTTAAACTGGCGCTGAAAAAAAAAAAACGGAAACCGGTTATTTCAGCGATAACCGCCATTCCTACCTCACACGGCCATGTAGCTCATTCTCAAAGAATCAGCACGACGCTTAGCAAACAAGAGAGATCCAGATTTCTTGTGAATTCTCTTAGAAATAAAACCACATATACTAAATAGAGTAAGGAAGGCTCAAAATACGGCCAGCAAGAGAGAGACAACATTGTGCTTACCAAAGTAAATAAAGTAGCGAAGGATATGCAATCACCGCGAAAGTAAGCAAATAAATCAACGGTTCGCGCAAACGCGAGTGAAATGCGGAAGACGTCAGTTCATGGTGATGGCATCGTGAGCACTAGAATCAAAAGGCTAAGAATAAAGGAAAGTAGCGCTGTCTCATTCATGATAGGGCGTTCGTTCGCTTCGGACTAATCCTTGTGCAACAAACGAACTTTCTAGTGAATACAAAGCTTGTTTACGCAAAAACTTAGAGATCCGACAAGGATAAAAGGTATTCATTGGAACTTCGGTACTGTTTTACGGTGCGAAAACAGCAATGAGATATGATTAAATAAATTCTCGCAAGCTACAGGCTGAGTAGCACCAATCGGCATAATCGTGTTCCTCTCTTTCTACAATGCCAAACTGACGCTACGTTCAGACTGACATTGAAAGTAAGTTGATAATATTATATTCCCTGGCCAGGCATTTCGTTTATGAGAGATACAGATTTTTGTATGTGTAGACTACATTAATGTATTTTGAATACAGTAGTTCTTTTCACAGACCAAAAATACTTCCTTGTAATGGCTGCTACAACCGCAATCATCTTCATCTTCGTCAGTTTCATCCTCCTATGACTGTGCCTCTCCTATCCCTCAGTTCGTTATTATCTTCGTCCATATCTCTTTCTTTCTTCTTTCTTTCCTAGTTATATGTGTCCTCGATCTTCGTTTCTTCTTCTTTTACTCCCTCCCTTCTTCTGTCGTTCTTCTTTCTTTCCGCCCTTCCTCTTCCTCCTCCTCCTCTGTTTTTCTCGTTCGTATTTTTCTTCTCGGTTACTTTCTTTC